>NW_022196325.1:600000-910956 GCF_008641045.1 Pistacia vera
GCATAATCATATCTCTACATACAGATAAATGGTTTGTTGGCTGCTAGCCTTTGTATTCCCTCGATATAAAGAATAGTTTGCTCTTGGAGGTAAACACGATTCATGAAACATTTTGAGTGGTGTTAATTTCACAAAATAAACCCTATGGTAAGAGTTTGATTAAGTTATCTGAAAGGTTTTTTAGATTTATGAATAGATTATAAATGGGATTTTGTAATTTAAGAAAATTAAATGATTTCTTTATTGGAGAACTCTTCTTTCTCTCTTGAATATCTAGCCAATAAATGAGACGGTTGGATTACATTAAATTAAAGCATCATTGATCCATCTAAGATGTGTATAAGTGTATTCGACATGTTACTGTGATACACTCACTCTACCTTCTGAGTGGCTCTAAGTAAAAGTATGAAACAGATGGACCCATGTTGGACGATGTGAGGCCGGTTCCCAATGAGAAAAGAATTGAAGCAAATTTATCGAATATTTAAAAGATAAAAATTGTCCATCAACCACCTTTTTAATCAACTTTAGTCTTTAACATAAACAGTTGAGTTGCTTAGTGATGGAGGGCAAGGGGTTAAAATGTCATTATAATTATGCATAGGAGTGTAGAATAATCATAAATGAAGGCAGGTATGTATGTATGACTCCTGCTTTTTGTGAGAGGGAATGATGAACGGACTTTAGAAGGATTGATCTAGTTGGGTTAGACAGAAAAAATAATTTAATGGGTAAAGGAAAAGAAAACATGGATTTAGTGGAAGAGGATGAGTACTATGAAACTACTGATGAGGAGGATGAAGAAGAAGAAGAAGAAGAAGAAGAAAAATGGAGAAAGCACTACTCATCAAAGCACAGAATCTTGTTGGTAGGAGAAGGAGACTTCTCTTTCTCTCTTTGCTTAGCCAGAGAATTCGGTGCCGCCCACAACATGGTTGCCACTTCTCTTGATACTCAAGGTAATAAATTAACTAGTTCAGATTGTTTTTGAAATATATTTAGATTTATATTTGATTGGATTGGATTGGATGGATTGAGTTCAGAGAACATAGGAAGAAAGTACAGTAACGGATTGGGGAATTTAAGAGAACTGGAGGAGAGAGGATGTTTGGTGTTGTACGGAGTGGATGCTAAGCAGATGAGTCAACATTACTTCCTCAGGACACAGAAGTTTGACCGGATCGTTTACAACTTCCCTCATGTTGGTTTCATTTTCCGTGAGAATAGCTATTGCCAGATCCAGTTATGTCATTCCTTACACTTTTACTACCTTTACTTTGTTTTGCTTTATATATTACTGTTTAATGTTTATATATACACCACCATTGCATTCTGGGAAGCTACCATTTAAATATTGATTGATTTATTTACAAACATGAATTATATTCACATTTCTCTGTTGATAAAAATAAAATAAAATCTTCTTCTGAAACATGAACTGATGTGGATTTGATGGTACTACAATAGGTTGAACAAGGGATTGGTAAAGGAATTTTTGAGGAATGCTAAGCTTCTTCTGAAAGAGGGGAAAGGAGAGATTCATGTGTCTCACAAGGAAGGTGATCCTTACAACAAATGGGAATTAGTGAAGAAAGCAGAGAAGATAGGCCTAATTTTACATGAAGCTGTGCCCTTCTGCAAAGAAGACTATCCAGGTTATACCAACAAAAGAGCTCAAGGTAACCAATCCGATGTCTCCTTTCGTCTTGGAGATTGCCGCACTTATAAGTTCAGGCCACTCACTCCCTCGCCCAAGTACTCTCTGAATGGCAAGTAATATAATATGCATGTGAGATTATGTTATCAAATAAAAGGCTGAGACTTTGTATGAATGCCATGTACCAACCTCTTCTTGCAAGTAATTTAATGTCCGTTGAAGTTTTATGCTTTCCTACAATCGTCTATGAGTTTTCAACCAAAGAAGTCAAAATAATGTATCCTAAGCTCATAAAGAATGATCAAGGCTGGCCTTTTGGCTAATTATTTTGACAACTTAATATTACAGTGATGGAATGGTGCCATTCGCCAGCATCATCAAAGTATATATAATTCCAGCGTTGTTGAAGTTCGAGCATCGCATAATTAGGTGTGTTTATATTCAATGGTAAGACGTATGGTACTTGGATTCCATAATGGATTTTGGGAATGGCATCCTGTTCTCTATATATCAAGAAATAGATTACTTGCTTCTTGTTTACGTCTTTCAAATGATAAGAGAATTCACTCTGTATTATAAAAACATTTTGCAATTAAAGACATGCCAAAGAAATAGGATAAGCCTTTACAGAGGAATTTATATTCAAAATCCGAATTATAAAATTGAGCTGGGCTCAAATCCTAACTGAAAACGAAATCTGAGTTCTACTAGAAATAAAAGTCATCTCCGAATATATAGGAAATAAATTCTAATAAAGCTGGAGAGTAGCAGTAATCGGTTGTTTGCAGAACGTGAAGATTTTGGATTGCAGTGTGGGAAAATCCCAGCAACTGCCTCATACTAACGGTGCGTTAAGAGCAATAAGAAACTTCCCGGTTGTGAATTTCCTTGTACATTTACAAGGGCGTTTCATAGTCATTGATTTTGATTTCTAATCCTAGGATACAGCTAGCATGCCAATGGGCGGTGGAAAATCAACAAATACATATACTCGACTTCGTCCTCTTACCGAACCTCTGCTGCGCACTAATCAGGTTCAGAATCGCTTATTATGATATGATTAATTAATTTGTGTGTTTGCTTACAATAATACATGCATGGAATAAAACCAAATATTGAAGAGAATGAGAATACGTATATATAGGTGGCGTCAAAAATTCGTGAATTTAAAGCAGCTGTCTCCAGGTTTGAGTCAAGGGCGCAAACCATGCAATACAACAATACCCCCACAAAATCACCTCCTCCTCTTCAACTTCAACCACTGGTACTTGGTACTGCGTAAGTCTTTCTGTATATTAATTAATTTGGTATATTAAAGTTTCACCTAATATGTGTACACAGGTCGTCAACGCCAATAATGAGCAATCTGGCCATGACAATGAAAATGAAGTTCATGAATTTAAGGCTCTTGTCCAAGTTCTGCATCAAGTACGTTTAGTTGATTTTCATTGACTTTAGATATATTTTAATTTTGTTCTACTATATATGTGTATTTGAGTGAAATGGTGCGTTATTAATTGCAGGTAATGAAGAAACAAGAAGAGGCCATGTTATCGCTGAGGGAAAAGAATACGGCTCTAGAGAAGCAGATTAGTGAATTGGCAACCATTACTTATGATATGAAAGCTAAATCTAAAGCTGTGAGAAACACAGACAGTGAGGATCCTATTACAATAACTTCTCCAACCATTAATTATGTTTTAGGATGCCTTGTGGCTTTAATTTTATTGCTCTCTATCCTCATTGGTTTAAACCTGTGACGTTTGTTTATGGATCTTCGATCGGTTTGAATCACATTTTTCTTCGAGATCAAAAATTGATCCGATTCAATTCTAAAGATATAAGGCATTAGTTGTCACCAGTTTTTCCTTCTGGATGAACGCACTTCTTTAATTTTCCTCGACTTCATTCCAATATAATTACGCAATCTATAATTAATTTCCAGTTTATTAAAGACAACCCATGATGAATATAGTGACGAAATATCTAAAGCGTCATCAGACTCATGACCATCCAACCACAATGCGAAGACTCACCAATGAAATAATGTTATCTGTAATTTTTATACCAACTATGCTGGAAAACCACTTGATCGAAACCAACACGTATTCGAAATACAAACCTTGTATTATTTTATTAACTGCTCTACCAAGTTTCATCTAATGAAGCTGACTTTTTTGTTAATTTCTTGAGTTAGGTGGTTGAATTTCAGTTGCGATTGATATTATTCCATTAGACCCAGTTCTTTCATTTTACTTTGATTATTCTAATGTATAGAGTCATCGTCTGACATGTACTCAGCAAATTAAGTAATTTACATATATTCATTCTGAAATTTCTTTGAAGTTACTACTCAGATTTTTTGTTGCATGGACTAAAAATTTCTCAGTAGGTTCCTGCTGAGGATTGTCCATGTGGTATGTCATTGTCTGCGTAACTTCCGTGAAGGTGAGCTGATAATAGTAAGTATATAGCAGTGTAAGTTCTTGTTGGTTTCTTAAATAATATTACTTCAAGTTGACATTTCTTTTTTTAAGTCATTGTGGCTTTTTCTATTATAGAAAAACAGTTTCCACAGTCAGAAAGAATACATCAACTCAGTATATATGTCTTTTGGTATGATTTGTTTGTATGCTGTACAGGGGATTTTGTTATGTGTGTTTCCAGTTGAGTCATTATAATTTCTGCCTAAATTTGAAGGTTCCCATTGGAGGAAGACTTTTTTCATTGACAGAAAAAGCTATCAAAATTTACGACGAATTGGAAGTTGATTATGGGAGGCAAGCAGTCCAGACATCAAAGTCATCAGGACAATTATTTATACAATAACTCACATAATTATTGTCCATCAATTTCATGCTCTTCCCGGTACTCCTACTATTCAAAAAACTATGATGATTACGATAGAAAACAGCAGGTGCCTTCAAGGTATTCAGGAATTGGCTATAATTACCACTCTCTAGATCAGGTATTATGCTTATGCATTGTTTAACCACATGTATGCTATGTGTTTTTATAAACTTTAAATATATATATATATATATATATACTTTCTTTGTCATTTATTATGACCAAGCAAATCGAACTTGCTATGGTTAGGCATTTTGGGTCTGTAAATTTTAAATGTTTTCCTATATACTATGCTCGTAATGGATTGGTTGAGCTTATCCGCTGTTTCTTGTATTGTCCTGATAGATTCTAGAAACAAATCAATTTTGTTTTATGCAGGTGATGCTAGCTCTTGCCCAAGCTGGTTTAGAATCTTCCAATCTTATTGTGGGTATTGACTTCACAAAGAGCAATGAGTGAACAGGTGCTCGATCCTTCCACCATAAGAGTCTGCATCACCTAGGTGCTTCTCCAAATCCATACGAACAAGCTATATCAATCATTGGAAAAACTCTTTCAGCTTTTGATGAGGATAACCTCCTACCTTGTTATGGCTTTGGTGATGGTCAGTACTATTTTTCATTTATTTTTGTATTTTACATTCAGGCTTCAATCCTAAATTACATGGAAGATTAAATTAATTTCATTTTTTTTTTTTTTAACTTGTAGCTACTACACGTGATCAAGAGGTTTTTAGTTTCTATCCAGATGATAGGCCTTGTAATGGTTTTGAGGAAGTACTCCGACGTTACAAAGAAATAGTTCCACACATTATTTTGGCTGGTAATCGGATTAAACGATTCATTTAACTTGCATTTCATTAACCTTTCATTAGATTAATTGCAGTTAACAAATTACCTCTGCTCGATTATGACAGGACCAACATCTTTTGCCCCAATTATAGAAGCTGCTATTAGAATTGTGGACAATAGTGGTGGTCAATATCATGTTCTCATGATCATTGCTGATGGCCAGGTAGTTTGCTTATCTCACTTCTCTAACTTCTTCCCTTTTCAATGAAAAACATTCATCGAAATTCTTTGAGTCTGTTTACTCTCTTAGTCATCTTTTCAGGCTCTTTATTTAACATGTTATGCAAGGTCACGAGAAGTGTAGATACAGGCTATAGCCAGTTGAGTCCTCAAGAGCAAAACACAATTAATGCTATTGTGAAAGCAAGGTGGTTACATAACAGAAACTCTTATATTGTTTTAACATCAGGTAATTTATCTTTATCACAATCTAAAGACCTGTCTTTATTCTTGCAGTGACTATCCATTGTCAATAGTTTTGGTTGGAGTTGGTGATGGTCCATGGGACATGATGCACAAATATGATAACAACATTCCTGCTCGAGCTTTTGACAATTTCCAGGTTAATATACAGAATTGGGTAACTAGTGAAAAATAATTCAGAATAAACTAGATTTTCACACACTGGTTTTTGGTTCCATGTAGTTTGTAAATTTCACAGAACTTATGTCCAAACACATTCTCATGTCCAAGAAGGAGACAGACTTTGCTTTGAGTGCACTGATGGAAATACCATTACAATACAAAGCTACAATAGACCTCCAACTTTTAGGGTAATTTTCCATGGCATGCACATTAACTATGGCTTAGTATAATCGGTTATTGATGTTTACTACTTTATTATCATGTGCAGTCGCCGAAGAGGAAATCCTGGGAGGTTCCCTCTTCCTCCTTCAGTTCTAGAAAACAGCTTATTGAATTCAAATCTGAATTACCAACAGTCAAGCAGCAATGAACAAAGAATGGGATATCCTTATGCTCCTCCAACTCCTACACAACATTATGCTCCTCCAACTCCTACACATCAATATGCTCCACCAACTCCTGCACATCATTATGCTCCACCAACACGTACACAACATTCTTCACAGAACAGGGTAGATCTTCAGTTCTTTAATATTTGTAATGAAGAGGACTGGTAGCAACAATGCAACATTCAATACAAATTCTTGATAGATCTACCATGCTTTACAGGAATGTTCTGTGTGTCTCTGGAGGACGAAAGATCTTGCATTTGGATGTGGACACCAGGTAATCTGAAATCAAATTGAAAATTTTGTTATTCTTATCTCCCTGTTTGTTCTTTCTGATTTGTATAGTAAATCTTTTGCAGACATGCTATGATTGTGGACATGATTTAAGTTTTTGCCCAACTTGTCAAATCCGTATAACCACTAGGATAAGATTATATGAATAATTGATTTGCATAAAGCTGTGAAACCAACCAGTTTATGAGGTGTTGTGGGATAGCATGCTTGGCTCCCTTAAATTACCATTTGCTGTTCAGAATGTTTGTACATATTTCTGCAAATAGGAATCTGAATAACAGCATGATTCTATCTGATTTTGATTTTTATTGTCCGTTTATGATCAATGCTATTGTAATTACTGGTAAACAAAGTTAGCAGCAGATTCTATAATCTGAACCAGTTAATGTCCAACCATTGTGTAATTGTGTGAGGTTGACAGAATTGATCTTAGAGACAAGACCACAAAATTCAGTTTTTTTGAAACAGAAAGCACCTTTTAGATCCAGTGGACATGCTTATCCACATAACATCACTTAAAATATAAAGATGAGTGATAATGAATATAAAAATCTAAGATTGGATTATTTCCTACATAAGTGTACTCGGTATACAATCACATAATGGCTAGAATAACCTTAAATAATAATTAGGAGTATTCCTAAACTATGGTATTATTTCACCTAATCTAAACCTCAGACTCAAACCATAAAGAACCACACTATCAAAACATAAAAAATGATCCATCTCTCATACGGTGCAAAACCTGATGAAGTAGTATCGGTTACACCAACAAGAAACCGACATTCACCTACCGAAGGGTCCAGGAAAGTGATCATACCAAGACCATCAAAATCACAGCTTCGTTCATTCTGCATTTGTAGCTGATAGTAACTGTTAAATGCATATGATACATTCCCCTTTGCCCCAATTCCATTGCATGATCCGCCATAGTTGAGTGTCGTGCAGTCAGCTACACTGCAAGCAAGTTTCATGTGGTTTGCCAAATCAGACAGATCGTGAGAGGGGTTTGCCACACACCACCTAGATGGTAGGTACTGGACATTTCTGGCATTCTTCAATAATTTATTGCCCAAACCAAGGTTTAGTGGATACTTAGCCTGGCCATCAAAGGAGAAAATCCCCCAATGTCTCTCAAAGTTTCCTGGGAGTACACTCTTGGCCCCTTCATCAAGTAAACTGAAAAGATAAATATCCATGGGAGGGGCGCCTGGCCTAAGAGGAGTTCCTTTGTTACTTAGGACATGATTGATCAAGCCTTGGTTGAAAGTTCTTGCTGCAGTGAGATTTGCACTGGAGGCTCCATCTGTTGGCCAACCTATCTCCCCAATAACTATAGGCATCTGACCATATCCCATTTTGTTGAGCGCTGCAACCAAAGTGTCAAAATTTCCATCAAATGCATTAGAGTAAACGTTGGGTCCATCAGTAATAGCATGGCTAGTGCCCTCAAAAAACGCATAGTCTTGAGGAAAATCTGAGTTCCCATAAAGGCTCAGAAATGGGTAGATATTGACTACAAATGGAGAACCATTTGAATTGAGGAATTGAACAAGTTGAGTCATAATTTGTGTCAGTTCAGGACGAAATGCTCCTTGAGAAGGAAGAGAGGACTCGTAGGCATCAGCATTGCAAGGGACCACCAGCTTCACGTAGCCAGCAAGATTTGCTCTAGCCAAGGACTGTTGTAGATTGAGCAGAGCAGGTACAACATACGACTGAAATTGACCTGAGTAACTTGTGAGGAAAGGCTCATTTCCCACAGCAACATACCTGTCACCGTATAAGTATGATTAGATAGCATAGTATATAAACCAAATAATAGCATATTTCAAGTATTGTTGATTCAGTATTTTACATTTTCTACTAGATATTTGCATAAATATATGCTTGTGTCAAACTATTAAAGAATTTTCCTTGTTGATAGACTTTTAAATTGAAAAGCGCCATATGGCTCAATAATTTGCCTGATTTAATTAAAGAGTCCTGTCAAATCTCACTAACAAGGAGAGTTACGACATAGAACCACAGCAAACCTAGACAAATAAAAGAATCTAATGAACTACTAACACATCTTTTATCAGAATCTCTCTCTCTCTCTCACACACACACACACACAAAATCAATCCTAGAGATCTTGGCTTATTTAGCAATCTGATTGGAGTAAATATATATATACACCACAGATGAGAATTTTGGCTAAAATTAAGATCAAGATGGAGTAAGATCATCTGCTGTTAACAAACAAAGCTAATGAAAGACTTAGGGTGGTGCAGTCTCAGAGAGGCACTATATACAATGAAGCAATTCTGATTTACTCTTCATCATTATTGTATGGAAATAACTTAGTGAAGACAGGCAAAATGCTGATACCATATATTAACGGTGTCGTGTACATTCTAATGAGACGGTGCAAGCAGCTTGCTATGAAGAGTGGCATAGGAACCCATAGCTTTCATTAGACAAGATAATTAATTGTTGAGGAAGTAGGACAGATCTCAGCTGCATAGACTATCAGAAATTCAAACACAGCGAAAAACTACACAATAGAGTAGTTAAAGAGAAAACTATGTCTTTTGAGAAAAAAAAAATTCCAGAAAATTAACAAAATGATTAACAATCAAAGACCATATATTAATCTTGCCAAATACTGTGGTTTTGAGCTTCGTGACAATTTGCCAAATTTTCAAGAGAATTGAAGTGAATCAATTTTGTTCAAGAAATTCCCTTGAATTTGTTTGTTATAGTACCTTAATACTAGTGACTCCCTAAATTTGCAAGTAAATACAGACCATTCAAAACTCATCAGCTATCCTTGTCATAGTATAATTATAACAATAAAAATTTTCTACTTTCCAAGCAACAACTTTGCTTTTCTCAATATGGACGATTGAGACCCTCAAATTCATTAGTTTCTTAGAAAAATCTTTCCGTTAACTCCTATATTTTAAGCCTTTTTAACGAAATCAAAAGAATAAACTAAGAATGCGAAAAACATTCACATTTTAAATCAATAATAGTAATATTTGATAACAAAATAAAAAAACAAATCCTTGACAAAGGAGAAGAACTGAAAATAAAAATTTGAAAGAAGAAAAGGAGTGGAACAATGTACCTGATATCAACACCGCCTTTAACAACATATCTGGAGACATTCTGGCGAACCCATAAATCAGAAGCAGCAGTTGAAGAGCTTAGAGGAGCCAACATCTCATTTGGAATACCAACCATCACCTGAATCCCACTCCCCATTAAAGCCTTTAACGCATCAGGGTCAGCATCAAAAAGCTTCACTTTTTGTATCTTGTTATCCTTCAATAGATCCACCACTGTGGATGGCTTAAGCCTATGGAACGATACTGACCCCCAGTTCACTCCTATCGCTGATTCTGTCACTGATACTGATAATAATAATAATACCACCACTAAAATAACACGGATTTGAGCTGCTCTGATTCTTGGTGGGTGTGGCATTTTGTCCCTGTCAAACTAATGACTTTGTTGTTGTTTCATAAAGAAGGACTCACTCTTCTCAATCAGAGAGCTAGGCATCTGCAGGAGTAGAACATCCACTAATAATAAGAAGAGTGTGATAACCGCTAAAAAAGTAAAGTGTTATAACCTGACAAGGATTAGCATTATTAATTGATAAAAAGTAGCTTCAAGTTAATCCTACACAACAACTTAAATACCCTCCAACTCCAACTATACAGTCACCTTTCAAAGCTGGGCCGACAACAAATATCGTCGGCTAGTGGTGTTTTAACACAATGATTTATCCTTTGAAAGTTGAAACATGTTTAGAATGTAATTTTGAAGCAATGATGTTCAATCATCATATTCTAGATGCCCAATTTATTAAAATAATAGTTTGGTAAAAAAAATGTTGTTTTCAAGATTTGCATGTCCCATTCCCATAATGAAAATTGAAAGCTAGACAAGCAGCATATTTTCCACATACAGTATAAATAGGTAAGGTAGTTTCTGGTTAAAGTTGGTCACTACACCTTATTGGCTTGCTTTTTTAGCTTTTCAAACTTGTAAAAGTAGACATAAGGCCACGCAAAGAAGATAGGATTCCTAGCAATCGCAGTCTGTGTGGCATAAATTGACAGAATACAAAGCATTAGGCTTATCTATGTTTATTATTATTTTTAATACAAAGCAGCAAGAGCGAGACTATAGGCAATCCCACATACAGCAAACGAGGAAAGGTCTTCGGTGATTACTGATTCCTCAGCCAAAGAGAACTTTATTTATCAACCTTATCTTATTAAATAGATATTTCAGATACTGTACTGTATTAATAATTCAGTGCACATGATGACAATTTCTACCGACTTTGCTCTATCTTTCTCCACGTATAACATTGCGCTTTTGTAAAGATTCATAAACCACATGATCTGAATGCCATGGCCCCAGCACCAATCTCATCAATCATTCTTATACATAAACAAAATTATCATAATCATCCACCACTGCTCAAAAGATGGTAACAATTTCATATTCTTCCAGGATGCTATCATTTAGAATATATCTGGCATATAGTTCGGCGTTAAAGCGTTAGCTAGATTTGGCTCCATTCACATTGACACGTTAACAAATATATATTTTATTGTGAATGAAAGCAAAACATAACATACATTTTATTAACTAACTGTATCCGTGCTTAACAGCAGTATATTAACATTGAAGAATGCAACAAGCAACATAAGCCCAACTATACTGGATTGGCATCAAAATATGCCCTTTTTAAGTCCTGACATATTGTGATACAACTCAATAATCACAATTTCTTATTATCAACAAACAAGAAACTGCACTGGCAAACCCAGATGCATTTACAGAGGAAAGTTCTTGGCCTTGGATTGTTGTAAGCTCAAACATTAATTTAGCTCTTCCCAAAATCAGTCTTATTGGTCACAGATCTCACCCATGTCCATTTATGGTCCCTTGTATTAACTTCATGCTTAGCCTGTGCCACCTCTTCCAATGGAATATATGCATAGTTGCCATTAATAGGACCACACACAAACCCAGTATATCCTGCCATAACACCATGAATGGACGAATGTGCTAGTAGTGTACAATATAGGTTATCCGTAGCATTTGCGGGAACTGCACGTATCATATATGTAGGATCCATGTACTTCACTGTAAACAACTCATCTGGGTGGTCTCTGTCCCACCACTTCTTTAGCTCTGACTTCATCCAGCTACCAACATCTAAGAAAACCAAGTTTCCAGATTCATCCCTCTCTTCTTTCTGGCATCAGTTCGCGGTATCATATCCTGCTCAGCTCCCTCTGTTACAACCACTACGGCATGCCCATTCTCTTTCAGCCGGTTTTCAAGAAACTCAAACAGCCCTCCTTTCCCTTCCAAGTAAAATTCAGTTTCAGGAACTAGACAGCAATCCACATCAGGGCTGCTCAATGTTGCATGGAAGGCTATCTGTCCTGTGCTTTGGCCCATTAGCTTCACCAGGCCAATTCCATTAACTGCATTCTCTGCCTCCACATGAGCAGCACTGATTGCTTGCTGAGCCATTTCTACTGCTGTCTGGAACCCAAATGATCTATCAAAAATTCCTACATCGTTGTCAACCGTTTTTGGAATTCCAACAACTCCAACATGCAGTTTCCGTTGTTGGATTTCATTAAAAATCTCTACAGCTCCACGCATGGTGCCATCCCCACCTATGATGTAAACCTGCTCACGTGTTTGGAATGCAGCATACAGAAATATTCAATTAGCATTGCCATTACAATGAAAACATGAGTAAGAGATAAAAGGGCATTACATCCACCAAAGCTGCGTTTGTGATTCAATTCTCTAGCATGCATATAGTATTTAATCAAGAGTTGAGAAGCAGCGGATAGTTCATGCAACAAATATCAAGTAGTGGGATCATCAATTTCAACCAGTTTTCAGTTCTTGAAGAAAGCACTTGAGACTTTTTCAACGAATCTGATTATTACACAACGCAGGCGAAAAAGGAGCCATAATAACTACATGAAACAAAGTCATTCTTTCTACCGTACTCAGTGCAAGACAAGATAATTGGAACCAAAGGCCAGGGGCAGACCCTCCACCAATATTAGCATAAACTAACCTTGCATTTTGATACACACGCCAGCTGATAATTCTATTAGAAATAACCTTTACTCCATTGAGGTTTCTTAATGGTATCAACATTCTTTTACTCAGAAAAAGAAAAGAAAAAAGAAAGTTAGAGGGACAATACTGACTATGCAACAAAGTAAAACACATTAAGCAGAAAGTAAAGGTAATCGGTACCTGATTAAATCCATGGTGTTGAATAGCATCAACAATCTTATTGAGATCAAAACCACCCCTAGAGGTCTCGAGCACAGTGCCACCTCTCTTATGCCATCCATGCACCATCTTAGGACTCAACTCCACAAGCTCCCTGGAATAAAACCCTCTGTACCCAGCTTGAATCCCATAAATTTGTCTCACACCATACAGCTCCCACAACCCCACCACTAGTTCCTTAATCACAGTGTTGATCCCAGGACACAGTCCACCACATGTAACAACAGCAGCCCGGGTAGTTTTGGGGCCATAGAAGATTTGCTTACGTGGACCAGCCCTAGGATAATCCAAGGGAGGAGAGGGAGAAGAGAATGTCCCAGAGAGATCATGGACTTTCTGAGAAACCCCTGTAGTGGAAGGGACTTGTGGAAAGCTATTGGCAGCTTCAGGCATCGGTAATCTCAGCTCATCCAAAACATATAATCCCCGTAGCCTACAACCTTTCCCAATCTGCTTCTGGTACTGCGGATCCCACACAAGACAAGTGGTACGAGTGAAAGAGACTAAGTAACCAGAATCAAACAATTGACTAACAGAGACAAGGTTCACTTTGAGATCAGGATGGTAGTAAACATCAAAAAGAGATAATTTATCTGTTTTCACAGAACCAACTGCTTTTGTTGCTATTTAAGGGCCACTAACAGCCACGATAAGCGAAGATGATGGTGGATGCAAGGAAACAAAGCATTTTAAATCATGAGACATATGGTGTGATGCTCCAGAATCTAAAACCCATTCGGAGGAGGACACATCTGAAGAACTAGAAGGTAAAGGGAACACTGAAAGTATAAGATTTGAGGATGAGGCTCCAGCATTCATGCGCTGACCAAACTGAGAATTTTCAGAGGACGAGGCAACGGTTGATAAAATCTCGGATAGAGTTACCAGATGGGTTGGCTGCTTAAAAACAACAGGAGGATCTGGAACCATAGAAATATCATTTTGTGCAATACTTCTATCAACCTTCCACATATTGTCTCCTGATGAAGGCACATCAGCCACGTTTTCTTTGGCAGCATTTGCTCTATAGTCATCTGAATAATCAGTAACAGACTGGTCACCACCAAGCTCACTTGCTGGGGGACAAGGCTCATAGCTAATTGATGGACTTCTTAAACCAGATGATTTACGAGATAACCTTGGACTCAAAGGAGGCGGAGGAGATGCAGTGTGTATATTTTCAGTATTACTATTAGATGGTAAAGCACTTGGCTTTGCCTCTGCACTTGAAGAATTTTCAGGCAAACCAGTAATGACTTAAGAAGGAAAACTTTCAGAACGGCTAGCTACAGGTACTCTCTCAGAGCTGCTTGAAAGTATAGGTGGTATCAAATTCGTCGTAGCCATAAGCAAGTCAGCAGATATGCTTCCATGAGATGATTCCAGAATAGCAGAACCATCGGAATTAGCAGCATCACAAGCAGCACTGGAGTCTGTTTTCTCCAAAGCTGGTGGCAGGCACTGGGAAAGATCTAAAGCATACTGCTGAATAGCTTGTGTTTGGACACAGGAAACCTGAACAATATGTTCTCCATCGGTAGACCATCACTGGTTCTAGTAAGACTCAAAATAGGCATTGTAGCAGTAAATTCAGCAATGTAATCCATGCGGGTTGAGGCTGGATTGGCCCCATAGTCTATGTGTACAGCATAAATAGCATTCTTCTTGGCATTTGCCAATAAAAACAAGCCTGCACGGTTCAGTGCTACAACTTGATTAAAGAATGCATCCTCAAGCCTGGGTTCAGCAGAACTCTTTAAGTCCAAAGTCTGAGTACACTTCCATGATTCAACATCACTGGGCAACAACCAGCCCTCCTCCTCTGCAGAGGCCCATATCTTCACTTCCTGGTTCAGAGGACCCTGCAAACAAGCAAAGTGAACTAAGCCTTAATCCCAGTAACTGGGGGCCAACAAACATAATACACATAAAAGGAGATGCAGAATAGAGATGTGAAATACACAAATCATCTTTGCAGCAGACTACAACCAACACATTAATATATTACACCCTTCACAAAAAGTACATTGCTGACAAGCTCATAACAATTTTCTCTAATCACCATCAGAAGTTTAGCATGATTACACAATTTTCCACCTACAGAAGAAAGAGAAGCCTACCCCTGCGATCAGCACAATGTGCTGCGGATGAGAACCATTTGAGTTGAGGAATTGAACAAGTTGAGATCTAATTTGTGTCATTCAGGCCAAAATGCCCCTTGAGAAGGAAGAGAGGACTTGCAGGCATCGGCATTGAAAGGGACCACCAACTTCACACAGCCAGCAAGATTTGCTCTAGCCAAGGACTGTCGTAGATTGAGCAGAGCATGTAGAACGTAAGACTGATATTGACCTGAGCAACTTGAGAGGAAAGGCTTATTTCCCACAGCAACATACCTGTCACCGCACAAGTATGAATAGATAGCATAGTATATAAAGCAAATAATAGATATTTCAAGTATTGTTGATTCAGTATTTTACATTTTCTACTAGACATTCGCATAAATATATGCTTGTGTCAAACTATTAATGAAATTTCCCTGTTGATAGAATTTTAAATTGAGAAGCGCTATATGGCTCAATAATTTGCCTGATTTAATTGAAGACTCTGGTTGTCAAATCTCGCTAACAAGGAGAATTACGACATAGAACTGCAGCAAACCTAGACAAATAAAGCATCTGATGAACTGCTAGCACATCTTTTATCAAATCTCTCTGTCTCTCTCTCTCACACACACACACACACAAAAAAATCAATCCTGGAGATCTTCGCTTAATTTAGCAGCCATGATTGGAGCAAGAATATATATACACACACAAGATTAGAGACTTTGGCTAAAATTAATCATCAAGATGGAGTAAGATCATCTGCTGTTAACAACCAAAGCTAATGAAAGACATAGGTTGGTGGCAGTCTCAGAGAGACACAAAATACAAGGAAGCAATTCTGATTTACTCGTCAATATTATTGTTAAGGAAATAACCTATTGAATACAGGCAAAACGCCGATAACATATATTAACGGTGTCGTGTACATTCTAGAATGAGGAACTGTGCAAGCAGCTTGCTATGAAGAGTGGCATAGGAACCCATAGCCCATAGCTTTCATTAGACACGATAACTAATTGTTGAGGCAGTAGGACAGATCTCAGCTGCATAGACTATCGGAAATTCAAACACAGCGAAAAACTAGCACATAAGAGTTGTTAAAAAGAGAAACTAGGCATGTTTGGCTTATTATTTCAACGCATATTCCTATTCTCCAAATAATATTTGGTACATTATTCTAGAAATATTATTCTATTTTTTTAATTATGTTTAGACCCTATAAGATTATTAATTTTAATAAATACCTCCTAAAAAAAGGTTTAAAAATTAACAAAAATACCTCTATGACCCATACTTGCCAAATTCCGTCAACCACCGTCGGTGGTAGCCAAAATCTACCACAACAGTGAATTACTGACCAAAACTGGCCGATAATTCACTGATCTAGCCTTTTCTAGCCAAATTCGTGGTGGATCTGGTCGAAAAAGGCTAGATCTGACCGTCAGCGACAGCCAAAGAAATAGTCATCGTTGATTAAAAACGACTGCCATATCTTTGGCCGTCGCTGACAGCCAAAGATGGCCGTCGTTTTGACCTTTTTCGGCCGTCAACGACCACACCAGAATCTACCCAAAAAAGGCCATAACAACGCGTTACGAGCAATTTTCCAGTCAGATTCTGATGGTGGTGGCGGGAATCTGGCACTGCAGGTGGTGGAGGTATTTTTATCATTTTATATGTTGGGCTATTTATTAAATTAGCAAACTTAGGGAGTTTTTTTTATAAATTTTTAAATTTTACCTCGTAATACTCCTATATTCAATTATCCAATACTATCTCCAAAATCCTATTCAAAATAATACACCAAACGCACACATATGTCTTTTGAGAAAAAATTCCAAAAAATTAACAAAGTGATTAACAATCAAAGACCATATTATTAATCTTGCCAAATACTGTGGCTTTGAGCTTCGTGACAATTTGCCAAATCTTTCAAGAGAATTGAAGTGAATCAGATTTTGTTCAAGAAAATATCTCTTGAATTTGTTTGTTATAGAACCTTAATTACTAGTGATTCCCTAAATTTGCAAGTAAACACCAGATCATTCTAAAAACCTTATCAGCTATCCTTTGTCATAGTACAACAATCAAATTTTCTACTTTCCAAACAACAACTTTACTTTTCCCAGTATGGACCATAGAGACCCTCAAATTCATTAGTTTCTCTGAAAAATCTTTCCGTTTAACTCCTAAATTTTAAGCCTAAGCTTAAAATTTAAAACAAATAAAAAAAAATAGGTCGATGAAAGGTTTCTTCTTTTCTCTCTTTTCATCAACTTCTATAGCAACTAAACTCGGAGATGCGAAAAAACATTCAACATTTATAAATCAATAGTAGTAATATTTGATAACAAGAATAAAAAAAAAAAAAAAAAAAAAAAAAAAAATCCATGCAGCTGCAGGTTTAAATCGTTCTGAAATGCTTTCCCTTTTAACATAATTGAAGAAAAAAAAAAAAAAAAAAAAAAATCTTGACAAAGGAGAAGAACTAAAAATAAAATTTTGAAAGAAGAAAAAGAGTGGAACAATGTACCCGATATCAAAACCGCATTTAACAACATATCTGTTGACGCTTGATTTTGGACGCTAACGACTCGCATATGGGAAATGCTGAGCTGACTCAGGAGACACACGTGAATGGATCTATGAGATTTGAATATGGAGCTGAGACTGTATATGTTGCAGAAACATAAATAAAAGATTGGCAAGTGAGGGTTTTTATAGTGGTTCGAATGCTCAAAAGCGAATCCTACGTCCACTGTTATTTTATTGTGCTCTGACTATTTCTATGATACTGCCCGTAAGGCATACAAAGATGGAGAAATACAGTGTTTACAGAGAAATAATGAAGATGAAGCTCAAATCTATGTTTAACTCTCATCTGCTCAGCCTTAGCCTCAACCTTCTTTTTCGTGAAGAGAAGTGCCCATTTATATACTCAAAACACTCAATGTAATGAGTGTTTTGCAAGTTGCCTTGACACATGGAAGGCTCTCATCCGTTCTTCTCTTCAAAGGAGATATGGCTGGTATAAATATCTTTAAAGAGATATGGGTCTAACAGCTAGTACAAAGAGACATTAATTGTATTGACATAGGCGTGACTTTTTAGGCATAACAGAAGCCCCCCAGTTTTTGGAGTGCGTAATCGCGCTTCAGAAACTAAGGTCTTTAATCTGAATTGCTGCAGCCTCGAACTGAAGAGCTCGAACTATTCCTGGCGCGATTGAGTGCTGAGAGCTAGGAGCTAATTGCGATCTGTTAGGAGCTCGACCTGAAATCTGTTAAGAGCTCAACCTAGAAGCAAAACGAGCTTAATTTGAGCAAAATGAGCTCAACTTGAAGCAAAACGAACTCAATCTGAGCAAGACGAGCTCAACTTGAGAGCAAAACGAGCTCAATCTAAGCTAAACGAGCTCAACTTAAGAGTAAAACGAGCTCAATCTGAGCTAAACGAACTCAACTTAAGAGAAACAAGCTCAATCTAAGCTAAACGAACTCAACTTAAGAGAAACAAGCTCAATCTGAGCTAAACAACTCAATCTGAGATCATAACGAGCTCAATCTGAGCAAAACGAGCTCAACTTGAGAGCATAACAAGCTCAACCTATGCTCGACCTGAGCACATAACGAGCACGACCTGAGAGCATAACGAGCTCAACTTGAGCACATAACGAGCACGACCTGAGCACATAACGAGCTTGACTTAAGAGCACAAGCGATCAGCGATCTCAGCGTGTTATCAGCGATCTGAACACGTGATTTGAAGCTAAAGATCAGCGATCTGAAGCCGAGGATCAGGACGACCTGAGCGTGCAATCAGCGATCTGGCCACGCGATCTGGGCTATCTGAACACGTGATCTAAACGATGTTGAACGCGCGATTTGAGCGTGCGATTTGAGCGTGCGATCAGTGATCTGGCCACCCAATTGGAGAATTCTGACATGTGTGATCTGCGATCTGGCCACGCGATCGGAGAACTCTGACGCATGCAATTTGCGATCTGGCCACGCGATCGAAGCTCTGACGCATGCGATCAGTGATCTGGCCACGCGATTGGAGAGCTCTGATGCGTGCAATCTATAACCTAGCCACGTGATCAGAGAACTCTGACGCATGCGATCTATGATCTGTCCACACGATCGAAGAACTTGGACGCAGGTTTGAGAATCGGACCTGTATGAGCCACCAAACTGTTGACGCTTGATTTTGGACGCTAACGACTCACACATGGGAAACGCTGAGCTGACTCAGAAGACACATATGAATGGATCTATGAGATTTGAATATGGAGCTAAGGCTATATATGTTGCAGAAACATAAATAAAAGATTGGCAAAGGGGGGTTTTTATAGTAGTTCGGATGCTCAAAAGCAAATCCTACGTCCACTGTTATTTTATTGTGCTCTGACTATTTCTATGATATTGCCTGTAAGGCATACAAAGATGGAGAAATACAGTGTTTACAGAGAAATAATGAAGATGAAGATCAAATCTATACCTAACTCTCTTCTGCTCAGCCTTAGCCTCAACCTCCTTTTTCGTGAAGAGAAGTGCCCATTTATACACTCAAAACACTCAATGTAATGAGTGTTTTGCAAGTTGTCTTGACACATGTAAGGCTCTCATCCGTTCTTCTCTTCAAAGGAGATATGGCTGGTATAAATATCTTTGAGGAGATATGGGTCTGACAGCTAGTACAAAGAGACATTAATTGTGTTGATATAGGCGTGACTTTTTAGGCATAACAATATTTGTAGACATTTTGGCAAACCCATAAATCAGAAGCAGCAGTTGAAGAGCTTAGAGAAGCCAACATCTCATTTGGAATACCAACCATAACATCAATCCCACTCCCCATTAAAGCTTGTACCGCAGCAGTGTCGGCACCAAAAAGCTTTACTTTTTGTACCCTGTTATCCTTCAATAGATATTCATACACCACCATGGATGGCTTCATCGTATGGAACGACACTGACCCCACTTCACTCCTATCGCTGATTCTGACACTAGTATCACGCTGATTCTGTCACTGATACTGATAATAATAATAATGATTCAACCGCTAAAATAACACAGATTTGAGTGACTAATATAATATTAACAAAATAGTTGGTGCGTTCCGTCCAAGCAACAATTTATGTTCAGCAGTGCTAGTCTTACAAAGAAGCCTACAAAAGAGACATACAAAGACAACCCCCACCCTTAATCTTCATGATTTCTCTCTCTCTCTCTTTCTCTTTTTCCGTTTTTTCTTTTTTCTTTTCTTCACTTTGTTGGCTTCTTTGTAGAAGTCTTTGTAAGGATAGACTTATTCATTTATGTTAAATTATTAATCTTATTAGCTTGCTTTTTTACTGTGTAAACTTGTACAATTAGAAATTGTTGGAAGACCATGCATAAGCCATAGTTGCAAACAAGATTTTATTAATCGCCTTTCATTCCTCTTTTTAGTTTTTTTCTTTATTATTTTTAATTTATTTTCTCTTTCTTTTCCACTCATCTCTTCATTTTCTCTGCGGGAATTGTTGAAAATTCTTGAAACAATGGAGGAACCACCTTTAACAAAAGGTCATTAATCTTGGTTGTCTACTTGGGTCTCCATTTTTAAATCAACGATATCAAACTAATAAGTAACGATAATAATTAATGAGACTAGCAATATTTACATGTAATAACCTTGGCATCGATTTGAGAGAATGAGATCACTATCTTGTCCTTCTTCAAATAGATTTTATTAAAAGACTTTGATGGAAAGTGTGTAATTGTCTTCTTAAACTTTTTGTGTAGTAAATTGTTGTTAGGGCAAAGTTTGGGTGGGAGTATGTCATTGGGTATATTTAACTCCCAAAAAATCCAAAGATTGGATTTAAAAAAATAACCCTAAAAATTGGGTTTCTTTTTTTTTTAAATTTAAAAATCTGATGTGGCACTCTTAATTGTAACTAAACATGCAAAAAGGGGCTGGACTGAAAAGATTGAAACACATATGGGTAACAGTATAATTAATGGAAATTTGTTTAAACTTTAAAAATTAAAAAAATACCCCCTCCCTTCAAAATCACTTAATCGAGCAATATACCCAAAAAACGACCGACGAAACACCTTCCATTTCTCTGCAATTTCTGGCGATAAAAGTTCCTTATTTCTGACGAATATTCAATCCTAAAGCTTCGTTATACAAAATCATGTATAATATTCACAAAGAGGAGGAAAACCTAACCCCATTCCAAATCCTAGACTCCGGCAGCAGCGGCTGTTCAAAGGTTGTTGGAAAAGACGCTCCGATGGATCATCTGATGAGTGAAGGCAATCTAAAGGTAGAGGAGACAACAACGGCACAAGAACAGAGAGAAGAATCAGAAAATGGTTCTAAAGAGGAGGATGCCAGCGAGAATTCAAGCAAGGAGGAGGACGCAGGTGAAGAAAATGTACATTTTTTACTGGTGGTTTTGAATTTGATGAAAAATTTGATTTGTTTGTGCGAATTTGGGGATATTTAGTTTGTTTTATTGTTATGGTGGTTGTGGCATTTTGTCGAGCAGTTGGCGGCATCAGGAGAGTGGCTTTGTTTAGATTCCAGAGGATGGGGGAAGGCAAGGGAGCTCGTAGGGAGGTTGGAGGGCTAGGGATGGTAGGAGGTGGCGAAATAGGGGGCTAGAGGGCTAGCCACGCACAGTTGCGTGTGCATTGGCAGGTGCATGCGCGCACGCAACTGTGTGTGGCTAGCCCTACAATATGTTGGGCAACACTCCAACCCCCATGTTCCACCACCTCTTGCCATCCTTAGCCATCTCTAGTCATGGAACCTGCCACAACAGCCTCTATATGGCCTGTAGGCTTTCCCAGTCCTCTCAAAGCCAAAAATACCCACTCCTCGATGCCTACAAAGCCCATATCCCCCAAATTGGTAGCCTATTGGTTGTTTGGGGTTTTTTTTTTTCTTTTTTCTTTTTTTTTTTTTTTTTACGAATATTTAGATAAGGGTGACAGTTATTTCGAGTTGGCAAGTTTTTATGAGAATAATAGAGATTTTAGAGGAACAAAGGAAGGGTATGGACTGATTCAAAGAGAGTTATTTCAGTCATTTTGTGGACATTAGAGAAAACTGGAAAAAAACATTCTGAGGGCAAGGAGTGCATTATATGTTGTTACACAGTTAAAAGCCAAAAAAATGAAATATGGTTCATGATGGATGGGAAGCCACTACGTTTTGGGATGATGGAATATGTCATGATGATAGGCTTCAAATGTAGGGCATTTCCAAGTGCGAAAGAGCAAAAGAGAATAACGAAGAGTAAGGCAGCCGATAACTTGGCTAAAAAGGTTTTGAGGGGGGACAACGTCTATTATGGGACGCGATTTAGAGGAGAGGTTAAGAAGGTGGGTATACCTCTTCAGAGAAGTTTAAGATGTGCTTGGTATGGTTCGTGCATTCAATCCTAATGGCTTCTAACTCAACAAAAGTTGTTAATATGGATTGAGTGAAGTTTGCAAGCGACATGAACTTTTTTAATGCTTATCCGTGGGGACGGTTATCATTGCAGCTAACCATTGACTCCCAGCATGGAAAAGACATGGCGATAAAGCATCGTCAAGCTATCGAGAAGGATAGACCTAGCACGTACAATTTGTTCGACTTCCCATGCACAATGCAGACAAAAATTAATAGCTTTTTGTTATATTTTTTGTATTATATGGACTGTTTTTTTTTTTTTTTTTTTTACAATGTAGGCTTGAATGTATGAAGATATCCCTGTTTGGCTAAGGCGGGGTGGCGGAAGAAGACTTTAGATGAGTGACCACAATTTCCTAGAATGCTGCGGTGGCACATCAAGAAGTGTACCCATTGGGATTACGACAAAATAAAAATGGAAATTCAAGCGACTCGAGTAAGATTAAAAGATTAATCTTTTGGATATGCACTTGCTTTTAAATGTAGCTTAAATTTGATTGATTTTTTTTCTTATTGCAAGGAGTTGTTTGTCCCTTCCTCGCCCCTACTAGGGGTGAAGCAAGGGAGGAGTATGTTACATCGTTCAAAGCACTGGACGATGTAATAGATGAAAGGATAGATCGCCTAATGTGGGACCTAGAAGGGGTTACGCATGTGAGTGCAACTGCAAGGCCACTCCTTGAGAATGTTGTTGAGGTCAAGGATGATGAAGCTCCAATCGGTGGGAGGGAGAAGGAGGAGGAGGATGAAGAGGTTCGTACGCCTCTACCCAATTGGAAAAGTGGTACAATAAGTACTACTTTGCCGAGGCATCGGGGTTGGGAGAATGAGGTGGTTGACCTCATAAACGGTCTATTTTATAGTTTTACAATAGTCGTTTATAAGGGGTTTGAGTTGATGGAAGAGCGGATGAAAAGGGTGGAGAAGAAAGTTGGTAGGGTGGAGGAGGAAGTTAGTGGGGTATCGAAAGTAGTTGAAGTGCAACCTAAGCATAAAAGAGACAGCCGAAAGAGCAAGCACATAAAATCTCTTTACACGGCAGTAACATATGGAAAGAAGAGGAAAACGAAAAAAAAAATGAGGAAGTTCGTGAAAGTGGAGAAGCAAAAATGGAGGAGGGTAAGGAAGAAGGCATAGGAAGTGGGGAAGTGAAAATGGAGGAGGGTGAGGTGAGACACGAATGAAGTGGGGAAGTGAAAATGGAGGAGAATGGGGAGGAAAGCGAAAGAAGTGGGCAAGTGAAAACGGAGGAGTTAAAGGTCGATTTGCATAGGCTAATAGATGAGGAAAAGAAAAAACTCTTCTATGCCTATTACAATGATTCTAGAAGTGATGAGCGTGTGAAGTGCAAGACGAGGGATTATCCTCAAGAGTGGTTTGAAAAGATGTTGACAATTAGCAGGTGCCTCGATGACTCGATGAGTTATTTTTACTTATTTTTGCTTATGTTTTCCATGAGGTATTGTATACTTATCAAGTTGTTTTTATTTGATGCAGCACACTGATGAAGTGTTGACACTTATAAGGCTATGACAAAGCAGTAATGATGATATTTTGTATCTGCACTGTGCCATCACCGATATTGGCTTTGGCCAAAGGCTAGTAATTACATATAGCACTTTAATGAAAAAGGCCAATGGTGGAGGTGCAACAAGGGGAGGCAAGCAGAAAAGACTGGCCACATATGACTTCGATGGTATCCTTGAAGATTTTCGGTTTGATGAGACGATGATACAGTATGTACGAGGGGAAAAGCCCAAATATGGCAATAGTTGGGCAAACTTTAAAAAAGTATACTGCATCACGAACATCAAGGATATGCATTGGATAACCGTCGTTTGGCTACTAGAGGAGGGTTTGCTGGAGATCCTTAATTGCAACCTGAGTATTTGTCGAGAGAGGCAGTTGGAGATGGAGTTGTAGTTGCTATGTATATTGTTCCAACTGTTGTTATGTGACAATAGGATGTCTCAACACTTGGGTGATGAACTACTGACGAGAAAATTGCCACTCAAGCACCTTTTCATCCCAATAAATGACTTGAGGTTAATTTTGTATAGAACTTATATAATACAATTGTTCTATAAGCTGATTCTAATGTTAATGTCTTCCTCCTATTGTAGTGCTAATTGAGAGGCATATGCGCTAAAATTTATTGAGTTTGACATGACTAACACACCAATGGATAGGTTGAATGACGAAACAATGAGCAACTTTTGGGAGTGCTTAGCTGTTGAGTGCTTCTATGGGCATATGAATCCCTTTTGACTAATCAGAATCCAATCCAATCATTGCTGATGTTACCATCCAAAAGTATGGAACTTGGACTTAGAGTTTTGTAGTTTATGTGAAATGCATTTCTTATTGGGTTGTCTTGAATAATTGGATTGTCTTGAATTGGATCAGCTAGTGTTGTTAAGCGTTAAGTTGTTGATACTTGGGTTGTGGTGTTATGTATGCATTGTGGCCAAGGCTGGATAATGTTGGAAGCGGTGTTGTAGAAGAAGACGAAGAGGCAACTGCTGCTGCTGATGTTGAAGGTGTGCTGGATAATTTTGGAGGATGGGAAAGTAGCTGAAGAGAATGATGAAGAGGTAGGATAGAGGCTGTCAGCCCTGCTTTTATTTTGGGTGTATATAGGACATTTATTTGTTGCATATAATGTTGTAATTTAATGTAATTGACACGTTTCATATTTGTGCGAAAGCAATTCAATATTTCTTTCCCTCTTTTGAGTTTGAGTTTATTTAGTATTCTTGTTAAATGGCATTGATGTGTTGATACAATTAGGTTGTCAAATTTAGGAGAAAAGATAAAATTAATATGTGTTGGTGATTTTAGTTTGTCAAATTTAGGAGAAAAGATAAAATTAATATGTGTTGGTGATTTTAGTTTGTCAAAATTCAGGAGAAAAGCTAGAAAAAATATGTGTTGCCCATGATCACTTAAAATATCAAGGGTTTTCTATACAGGATCGCTTAAGCGAGACCTTAAATCGCTTAAGCGATCATGCACTTGGGGTGATCCTCATTCTGCCTTAAACTTGATCGCTTAAGCGATTCGACATCACTTAAGTGACCAAGGATAGAAATGAAGAATTGCTTAAGCGAGACCATAAATCGCTTAAGCGATCGTGCACCTGTGATGATCTTGATTCTGCCTTGGACTTGATAGCTTAAGCGATCCTAAATCACTTAAGCGACCAAAGCTAAAAGTGAAAAATTGCTTAAGCGATATATAAATCGCTTAAACGATCATGCATGTGGGATGATCTTGATTCTACCTTGCACTTAATCGCTTAAGCAATCCTAAATCACTTAAGCGACCGAGACTAAAAGTGAAGAATCGCTTAAGCGATATGTAAATCACTTAAGTGATCATGCATCTGGGAGGATCTTGATTCTACCTCGAATTTGATCGCTTAACCGACTAAGGCTAAAAGTGAAGAATCGCTTAAGCGAATACGTGAATCACTTAAGCAATATGTAATTTGGATTGAGACCACCGTAGAAAATTTCCTTCTTCCAGATGAATGGTAGTAATTTGGATAGAATGAGATTCGAAATGGGGTATTTTAGGTGAAGTAGTTTTTGTGGCAGTAGCATGAGAGGATTCGGGTGACACACTAGACTTAATGCCCAAAGTTGGGTCAATATGAGAGAATTCAGGTGATACATCAGACATGATGTTAAAAATTTGGGTGAAGTTGGTAACAAAGAGGAGAAAAAAAAAATTCAAGGGTTATAGGAAGATGAATATTGTCGGCCAAAAAAAGTTTGGCTCTGACACCATATGAAACTCATAAAGAAGAGTTTTTTAGGTTTTAATTCTTCAATTATTTAAAAAAGATAAAAGACTCTTTTTATAGAGATTTACATTGGAGAAAAAAAGCAAAAGAAGAAAAAACTAACTATAGAAAACCTATAGCTGTAAAATAAGATAACCACAACCTGATTTTGAAGGACAGTCAATTATCTCCCTACTAATACAAAATATATAGCAAATCCCCCAAATAATCTGGTCACTATCTGTCCAGATTTTCTGTGACTTCCAATACGATTTATGATCGCTTAAGTGATCATGTCCAAGGCAGAATCAAGATCACTTAAGCGATTCTTCACTTTTAGCCTTGGTCACTTAAGCGATTCATGATCACATAAGCGGCCAAGGCCATTTTGCTTCTTATCTCCTCAATCTTTTGATATTATGCACGTTTGAGTGAGAAATTATATTCCGTATTGTGGGACAGCTCTATATTTAATCATTATCATCCATATTTGTGAAATGGGGTATGTTTCTACTAACGTACCACACTCATGACTAATTCAGTAAATTGATTTATTGATTGACTTGACGCGACAATTATATTGATAATATTTATTTTGTCTATCTTACTTCTTTGGGCATCAATCAGTGTCGTATAGAAGTAATATGCGAAATTTTACCTACTTATACCCTTTTTAAAATGGATGAAAATGAAAAATAATTAATTCGATTTAATACGTATAAAGAATGATTTATTCAAGGTAACAATTAAATTTAAAACATAAAAAATTGAAAACAACAAGTCTTCAATGATTGGCTTTGGCAACTCTCTCAATTTCACCCTTCTTCTTGATGACATAGCTGAAAATACAGGGACATAAAATTAGTTTAATGCACCACAAAAGAGAAACATAATAACTTCATCAGATCACTTAAGCAATCTTCGGTCGCTTAAGCGATCTGCTGGTCAGATTTGTATATAAGAAAAGATCGCTTAAGCAACCTTCTATCACTTAAGCGTCTAGTGTTCACCAGATCTGATCTGAGCAGCAGATCGCTTAAGCGACCAAGGATTGCTTAAGCGATCTGGTGTTAACTAGATTTGATCTAAGGAGCAGATCGTTTAAGCGATCTTACGTCACTTGAGCAATCTGTTGTTCAGAGCAATAGATAAGAGCAGATTGCTCTTATCTATTGCTCTGAACAGCAGATTGCTCAAGCAACCTAAGATCGCATAAACGATTTGCTATTTAGATCTGCAAATAACAGCTGATCGCTTAAGTGATCTTCTGTCGCTTGAGCAATCTGCTCTTATCCGTAGCTCTGAATAGTAGATTGCTTAAGCAACCTAAGATCGCATAAACGATTTGCTGTTTAGATCTGCAAATAACAGCCGATCGCTTAAGTGATCTTCTGTCGCTTAAGCAATCTAATCTTATCTGTAGATTGCTTAATTTCTTGCTTTTGATCAATTCGAACCTAATTTTCTAGATCTGCATGTGATTGATTTTGACAACTGCTTCTCTCGTGGCTAGGTTGCTTGCAAATTGAGCACTTATTCATCCTCTGGGGAACCTCACAAGTTGATAGAATATGCTTAACTCTTTTTCTCCTCTTTTCTGTCTTCTTGAATTGCGGATGGATGATAATGTCAACCAACTCTGGCGGCACCACTGACTGCTCTTTTGGAGGAACTGGATATATATATCGTTTCCGAATAAGCGAGCATATAGTGGTTTGCCATATAGAGAGGGGAGCAAAGTTCTATGTAAATTCTTGAACCACAATCCGGCTTCTGTTGGTGTTTCAGTGCTGCTAGTGCATGAGGACAAGGTAAACGTTGAATGTCAAGCACTTTACAGCTACAAGCTTTACTATGAAGGTTAACTAGGGCATCCGGACCATAGCCGCACACAATGAACTTTGAGCATTGAGAGGATAAGGAAATAGTGTATTTGATAGTTCCATACGTTCTCGCAATAATTTTTCAGCTGACAGAACAAGGGTTGTGGTAAAATTATCTGACTCTGTACGACGCTCATAGAACCACCATGACAATGTCCTCTAGATTGCATCAAAAATGGCAACAATTGGAAACTCTATTTCTATTAACAACTTTGAATTTATGGAATCGGCTATGTTCGCGGTCATGATATCAAAACTTCTTCTAGGAAAGTAAGCTCTACTCCATCGCTTGAAACCAATGTCATGCTTAAGATATTTAGCAATTCTATCATCCTTGATTCGAATTTACTAGAAGTGCTCCTCAAACTCATCAATTTGATAAGCTTTTGCTACCATGTAGTATGTCTAAAAGAGGCCAGCACACGTAAACTTTTATTTTATGTTCTCGCCAAGGTGCCTCATACATAATATGTGATGTGCTTGAGGGTAAATAATGGCAATCCCCTTTTTATAGAGTTGTGCCTATCAGATATTATGAACAACTTGTCACTGTTATGTACTATTGTAAGTAATTGCTAAAAAAACCAAGTCCACGACTTGTCGCTCTTAGAGTCAACCACACACCATGCAATGGGATATGTGTGATTCCCGTTGTCTTATGCAATGGCCACTGACAATGTACCTCCATACTTTCCCATCAAAAAGCAACCATTAATAGCCAACACCTTTCTCATGTTTGCAAAACCCCTTGTAGCAGCATCGTAAGCAACAAAAACATATTTAAACCTCATATTCTTGTCTCACTTCAAAGTTGACTTGCTACCTTAGTTTGTCAACTTAAGCATATAAGAGTACGCTTCTAATACTGCGTACTCGTGCTCTAGCGTACCCCTCACAAAATCTTATGCATGTTGTCTCTCTTTCCAGTAACTAACATCGCATCCCAACTCTATGCACACAAGTCTGTGAATGTCCTTAGGAGATGGACTTTTCCCTTCAACAAACTAACTTTTGACAAATTGTCCAATAACATCGGCGGAGGCTTATCCATGCTCACTTGAAATTTGTCCTAACTCACATGTGTACTCACAAGTATATGTGCTAACAATAAATTTTTCGAACTCCGCCAGCCTTCTACAATAAACCCGCCACTTGCACTTTCAGTCAAGACATGCAACTGTCACTACCGATGAATTAGACTTTTTGGTGATGAACTCAAAATTACCTCTCATAGCAATAAGTTTTAGCTTCCTCACCATTTCCTCCTTGCTGTCAAATAAATAACCTATGCGTAAATCTGATCCATCAATAAAAACATGAGATGATTCACTACTACTCGCAATTGTCACCTCTGAACCTATGTAAACGGTCATAGTGTTCTCTTTCTCACAAACTATACCTTCTGCATAATCTGTATTTATAGGAATCTCTACATCTGTGGGAACATGTGGGAACATGTACGAGGTCCTCCTTGTCCACACTTTCATTCTGCCCCACATGACCAACCTCTTCTACAGTGTTCTTGTCACCAACCAAATCATCACCTAATCTTGATTTTTCAACAAAGAAATCAATACCCTCATAGTTAAAATTAAAACCAGCACTCTCCCCACCACCCAAATCACTGTTTACTCTTGAACTAACTTCCAAAGCTTTATCCACAATCGAAACTGTTAAAATCGGCCTCAAATCATTATCGCCCACACCAAGCATAAATAACTTTACATCTTCATCAGACATTAATACAACAAGGGGTACCTTAAAATTTGCAAGAGCTCTGCTTAAAACATACTTTACAACTATATCATTACGTGAGCAACTCAACCCACCTCTTCTAATGATTTTATCAATCAACTCATCAAAACTAACTTCTGTACTCACAACAATTACTTTAACTTGTTTGCTCTTCCCAATCCACTTCCAGCAACTTTCTTCCTCACCCACTCACTAAAATACTCAACATCCAAAACCACTTGTCCCATGTCTAATAATAGCCAAGTACCTATAATGCAAGAAAACAAAAATTATTAACCGATATATTAAGGGTTGACAAATTTTAAAAAGAATCTCCAGAGTCGCTTAAGTGATGTAGTGTATCGCTTAAGCGATGTGGTATATCGCTTACTAGATCGTTTAAGCGATCTGGTATAAATAAGCATGATTGCTTAAGTGAACTTATGTCATATACCTGATCGCCTAAGCAATTTGTTGCTATATACCAAACTTATAATAGAAAGCTTAAGCGATCTTCTGCTATATACCTGATTGCTTAAGCAATCTGCCATCTGCTGCATTATACCAAACACACTAAATTTCTTAAACGATACACAAGATTGCTTAAGTGATCCATCAGATCCAGAACACGTTTTCAGTCATCTCCACCTACAATTGGTGCTACCACCCCTAGCTACCCATAATGCAAGAAAATATTCAGCAAAATTCACTCCTTTGAACTTGCATTACATCAAACACAATCTAACAACCTAAACAACTAAATCAAAATCATAACCCAAACTCAATCCATCATTAAATCTTTGTAAATCAAAATTTAAAATGCAAAGAGGAAATACACATACCTGGATAAAATGTCAGGAGAAGGAGTGGGAGGCAGATCTTTGGTGGAGAAGATGTTAAATGGCAGAGGTAGAAGAAGATGGAGAGGAAGGAGGAAGAAGAAGATGTAGACGAAGAAGAAGATGGAGAGGAAGCTTAGAAGAAACAGCAACAAAGGGAGGTGCGTTAATGGCAGGAGAAAGAAGAAGAATGTGTTTGGGTTTGTTTACAAGAATTTCAACTTTTTGGGGACATATTATAATTTTTAAAATATTACACAATACTTCATTAATCCTAATTAACCGCTAATCATGTTTAATTAACCTTAATTAATAATAAGGCTATTTACTTAACACTTTAAAACTACATGGCCTTTTTATTAAATTTAAACTTGATTTGGTCTTTTAATAAAATGCCCCGAATATGATTCGACCTTATTTTTAATACAAAGCAGCAAGAGCAAGATTATAGGCAATCCCACGTACAGCGAGTTTTGCCGTCTTTGGTGATTCCTCAGCCAAAGAAAACTTTGGGTGCACTTGGTTCATTATTCTGATACTTTTTAGAATAATATTTTGAAAAAATAAAATAAAATTGGGTGGTTATTACGATATAAGATTTGGAAATTAACAAAACCCTTAAGTTTGTTTATTTATTAAACACCCCTGTATTAAAATATTGAAAAATAATAAAAACATCCCCACCCACCCATTAAATAACGACAGCCAGCCACCACTGTCGGAGGGTGGTCGAAGTTGTCGTATCGACGTACGACCGGCTAGATTTACTTGGTCGTGCACCGATATGGTCTTTTCCAGCCAGATCCACAATAGATCTGGCCAGAAAATGCCATATTTACGGCTAGATCTAGTCGCATTTGATCGTCAACGACGGCCAAAGATATGGCCATCATTGACGTCTGGCTACAGTCAGATCTTTAGTCGTAGATTTAGCTTTTTTCGGCTAGATCTACTATAGATTTGACCGAAAAAGGATAGATCGGCATACTACTGGCTAGATCCAACAGATAGTGCACTATTATACCAGATTCTAGCTAGCTGCCAGCCGGTAGTGGCCGAAATCTAGCAAATATGGGTTGTTGGGGTGTTTTTGTCAATTTTTTAAAAAAAAAATTTTGGAGGTTTACAAAGAATTGAATAATATTTTGAGAATAAAGAAATAAATGTGTATTTTAGATGGAATAGGGAATAGAGTAGTAAGGGTTTATTTTTATCTTTCCAGAGGACATCACTGTATTAATATCTCGGTCATTTCAGTGCACACAATGACAATTTCTACTGAGCTTTCTCTATCTTTCTCCACTTATAACATTGCGCCTTTGCAAAGAATAAAGATTCATAGACCACATGATATTTATGAAGTGGCAGCAGCACAAATCTCTTCAATCATTCTTATACAAGTATAAAATTACCATAATAATCCACCAGGCTACAAAGATGGAAACAATTTCATATTTTTCGAGGATCCTACCATTTAGAATACATCTGGCATATAGGTTGCTGTTAAAGCGCTAGCTAGATTTGAATCCATTCACATAGACACATTAACAAATATATATTTCATTGTGAATGAAAGCAAAACATAACATACATTTTATTAACTAACTGTATCTGTGCTTAACAGCAGTATATTACCATTGAAGAATGCAAGCAACAAAAGCCCAACTACACTGGATTGGCATCAAAATATGCCCTTTTTAAGTCCTGACATATTGTGATACAGCTCAATAATCTCAATTTCTTATTATCAACAAACAAGAAACTGCACTGGCAAACCCAGATGCATTTACTGAGGAAAGCATTTGGCCTTGGATTTTTGTAAGCTCAAACATTAATTTAGCTCTTCCCAAAATCAGGCTGATTGGTCACAGACCTCACCCATGCCCATTTATGGTCCCCTGTATTAACTTCATGCTTAGCCTGTGCCACCTCTTCCAATGGAATATATGCATAGTTGCCATTAATAGGACCACACACAAATCCAGTATAACCTGCCATAACACCATGAATTGACGAATGTGCTAGTAGTGTACAATACAGGTTATCCGTAGCATTTGCAGGAACTGCACGTATCATATATGTAAGATCGATGTACTTCACTGTAAACAACTCATCTGGGGGTCTCTGTCCCACCACTTCTTTAGCTCTGACTTCATCCACTACCAACATCTAAGAAAACCAAGTTCCCGATTCATCCCTCTCTTCTTTCTGGCATCAGTTCTCGGTATCAATCCTGCCCTGCTCCCTCTGCTACACCAGTACGGCATGCCCATTCTCTTTCAGCCGGTTTTCAAGAAATTCGAAAAGCCCTCCTTTCCATCCAGGTAAAATTCAGTTTCAGGAATTAGACGCAACCACATCACGGCTGCTCAATGTTGCATGAAGGGCTATGTGTCCTGTGCTTCGACCCATTAGCTTCACCAGGCCAATTCCATTAACAGCACTCTCTGCCTCCACATGAGCAGCCTGATTGCTTGCTGAGCCATTTCTACTGCTGTCTGGAACCCAAACGATCTATCAATAATTCCTACATCGTTGTCAACAGTTTTTGGAATTCCAACAACTCCAACATGCAGTTCCGTTGTTGGATTTCATTAAAATCTGTACAGCTCCACGCATGGTGCCATCTCCGCCATGATGTAACCTGTTCATGTTTTTGGAATGCAGCATATAGAAATATTCAATAAGCTCGCCATTCAATGAAAACATGAGTAAGACTAAAGGGCATTACATCCCCAAACCTTCGTTTGTGATCTATTCTCTAGCATGCATATAGTATTTAATCAAGAGTTGAGACGCAGCAGATAGTTCATGCAACAAATATCAAGTAATGGGATCTCAATTTCAACCAGTTTTCAGTTCTTGAAAAAGCACTTGAGACCTATCAACAAATCTGAATATCACACGAGCAGGCAATAAAGGAGCCTAATAACTACACAAACAAAGTCATTCTTCTACAGTACTCGGTGCAAGACAAGATAATTGGAACCAAAGGCCAGGGCGACCCTCCACCAATATTAGCATAAACAAAGCTTTCATTTTGATACATACGCCACGGATAATTCTATTAGAAAAAACTTTTTCCTCCATTGAGGTTTCAAAACAAAGGTAATCTTCCTTTAATACGTTGCTATTGATGGATTTCTTGAGTGATGAAAGCACTTTGACTAGAGTTTTTATGAACCACAAATCCTTAATTGAATGAGCGACACTAAGTAATTTCTTAAATCTTGGATTTGATTCTTTCTTTGACACTTATTCCCAAAAGGTCATACAAAATCGCTTTAATGTTAACATTCTACTTATGAAGACACAAATGAAAAGACTCAGATGCTTGCCAAAGTGTTTCAGAAAAGTTCCAAAACAAGAGGGCACCAGGATTCCTGTTTGTACATATTATTTAAGCTTTAACTTCTATGATTACTTTGTTTTCCAAATGCCAAAATCAATACTGCAGCAGAATATCAAATATGTGCATGCAAACATCCAACAGACTGCTTTAAACTTCCACTACATGTGTAGAAATAAGTACATAACAACGTAATGAATTCACACTCAAGAAGTTGCTGAGTCTTCTCAAGATTCCTAAGGGCCATGGAATGGTTGGGGAAATGATGTACATTTAATTTTTGTCATCAAGATAAATTTTATTCAAGTTGTTTGGCTGCTTAACGCAAACGGTTGTGATTTGTAATTTATTGAACAGTTGCAGCAAGTCCCAAATCTAGTGATATATTGAATCAATGACTTGATCATGTTCAGAGAAGCAGAGGTGATAAAGAAAATCAAACTAATTTACAATGTTCAAGTGCATATGGGACGACATATATAAACTTATTGCTAATTAATCTTATCAAAGGGCAAAGGGATGTCATCTTGCATATCAAATATGAAATAAAACCTCCAAGAATATGAAAAAACCAAGACAACATTAACTACTGCGTTTCAAAAAGAAAAGGGAAGATTAGCGCAATTTCAACAAGAATAAGTTAAAGGCAGTGTAACTAGCAAATAGCAAAGCAGTTCCATGCTTTGCCTTATAATTGGAACGGTTCTTTCCAATTGTTCTAATAGTTTTCAACTTTTTTTAGTCAGAAAAGAAAAGAAAAAAAGTAAAAGGACATACTGATATAAAACAAAGTAAAACACATTAAGCAGAAAGTAAAGTAATCGACCTGATTAAATCCATGGTGTTGAATAGCACTCAACAATCTTTTTGAGATCAAAACCACCCCTAGAGGTCCGAGCACAGTGCCACCTCTCTTATGCCATTTGCACCATCTTAGGACTCAACTCCACAGGCTCCCTGGAATAAAATCCTCTGTACCCAGCTTGAATCCCATAAATTTGTCTCACACCATACAGCTCCCACAACCCCACCACTAGCTCCCTAATCACAGTGTTCATCCCAGGACACAGTCCACCGCATGTAACAATGGCAGCCCGGGTAGTTTTGGGGTCATAGAAATCTGCTTACGTGGACCATCTAAGATAAGCCACGGAGGAGAGGAGGAGAGAATGTCCCAGAGAGTCATAGGCTATCTGACGCAGAATGATGTCGGTATGTGTTATGTAAAAACCATCTGAAGGTGAAAGAACTATTTTGATCAAGTGGGTTTGTGTAGTGTTGGTTAGAAACGTAATCAGCTAGGTGAGAGATGTTTCGAAGGTTTATAGAAGAGAACGATAAATTACTGGGTTTTGTGAGTGGTTGAGATTGGTGGCTTCCGAGTGAAGAGCCATGGTTTTTACAGTGAAACAAGCAAGGAAGGTGACATAGGTTTTAATTCGCTTGTAAATGAAGCTGAAGATAGGAACCCAGATGGTTCTGCTTGTGTGCGTTGGACGTGGAGGAAGGAGAGGGAAAACGTGGAATGATGCATGTGGGAAACATGTTTGTTACTTGTTAGCATCCTACTATACATGATACATATCTTAAGATACATTCGATACGGATGGATCGTCAAAAAGTGTATCATAAATCTTTAATATATTGATATATTATCCAATACGATATATATTCATTTGTACCTTAAAATAAATAAATCGATACAACTTTATTATTCGGTTAAAAGTCCAAACAAAATTTTAAGTCAACTCCAATCACCCACCCGATTCACTAAAACTTACCTAATTTATCTATTTTGCATAGAGAAAATGAAAGAAATATGTATACCTATTTGTGTATGATAAAATTAATAAGTAGAGTTAGAATTCACATTGATATTAGAAATGATAGAGATTGAGAGAAAATGATAAGATTCTTAATTTTGTGATTAATTTTAATATGTAATATCTAGTTTAAAGTCAATAATACCACAAATTTGTTAATTATTTATGAGATGATATTATTTTTTTAAATTATATTTATATAATTTAAAAAAAAAAATGTATTTTATGATGCGATGATGCGATACACTGAACGCGATTTGGAAAATTAGGATTTTGATTGACGGTTTGACAATGACGGTGGGAAAGTGTTGAAACGAAAAGAGACGCAAATCTGACCATTTGTCCGCCAAACAGGCCCTGCAATCTCTTGGCCCTTTTATGTTTACGTAATCCATTTTAGGTTCGGTCTGGGCCGGGAAAGCAAACACCGCTACTGTTGTTGCTACAATTCGCTGGTTCCATTTTCTTTTTCTCAACATACAATCATTCACATAGTAAAAAGTTAATTATTTTTCACAGAGAATGAATTTGAAAAGGTTAATGGCAAAAGAAATCTGTATTGATTAGAACCGTAGCATCTAGCCTCTTCATTGTAATAAATTTTCTTGACTTTGGATCTCTTCAATCTAAATAAAACTCTTATCAGTGAATTTGAATTCATTAGCGAGGCTATTGCCTGTTTCCTCATCGCTTTAGATAATCGTTTACCCTGCAATTGCAGGTCCACTGAAGATTGAACATGGAGAAGTTTCAGAGAAGCTTTAAAACCAAGCCATGATCAGTGGATTTAGATTCTTTATAAACTAATAATCTCTCTGGAAATACAAAAACTAAACTACATTACGGTGCTCCCGGAGAACAATAGTAGTAGTAGGCAGAGAAAGATAAATGTAATTTGTAGGGTAGGTGGGTCTGTAAGACTCGTAATTAATTATGACTTCTCTGCAACACTCATAAGTTTCCGTATGCCCAACCTTCTTCCTCAAGCTGTTAGCCAATTAACAGCATCAACTCCATCTCCACCACCACCCTTTATCTTTCTCAGCTCCTTCTAATGCCAGAGTTACACCTGCATGCATTACCATTAATCTTATATAATTTTATCTAAAATTATTACCAATTACTGTCATGAAACATTAATTACCGTCTGCGTCTGCAGCGACCTGGAGTGCCTGAGCCGACATTTCGGGCAATTCATCTGTACCTTCATCACAATCTTTTGCTGAAACCACCACAAACCATATATAATTATTTTTTATACAGTATATGCTTACTAGAATATTATGCAATAAGCCAAGACAAATTACAAGTTTAGATACACGTACCTTCATATTGTTTCCTTAATTATTCCTCTTGAAGTTGAATATTCGTTTGTTGATTGGGGAATAAGAATATAGAACGAGGAACTATTCTTACTTGGAAAACGCTAATGTTTTGAGTGCGGATACACCAACCCCGCTTATATACTCAGAGTAACTCAAATTAAATGGTTGCGGTGAATCTTAGAACTTTGTGTTATTTTTCTGCATGGATATTCACATCAGCTGTTTCCTAGAACATTTCTAGTAACCCGCGTCAATATCAGGTGAATGCTTAATGAGACACGAAACCATCTTTTACAATGTGTGCTTCAAAATGGCTAGCTGTTCTCCTCTTGGTTATTAGAAATTAAAAAAAAAAGACTCTCAAGTCTTGGTCAATCGCCGAGTTTTCAACAGTCGATTTAACAACAGTAATTAATTAATATAGTTTCAAACGGCAGTAAATACATAGAATGATTTTCAACTGAATCCCATTCTTTTTTGGTTACCAACTGAAACCCATTCTTTAACGACTTCCTGGATCGTATATATAAGCCAAAGCATGTGTATGGCAAAGTCAATTTCAGTCAGCTGGAAGAAGGTAAACTAATAAGAAATCCTTGGAGAAGAATAATCCAAAGCTGAAACTGAAAGTAATTAAGCATATTGCATAGGTGGTGACGACAAGCTTATGTTTTGTATCCATGGGTTAATACAATAAAAAAAAAACGACTTCTTTGGTGGTAATTATGATAGCTAGGGTGGATCACATCCTATCACTGATTTGATTCAACACATAAGCTACCCACCCCCCACCCAGTGGCGGATTTTAATGACGAGTGGGACATGGCCCCCACTCAAACTTTAAAAAACTTACCGATTGTATAGGGCATGTTTGGCTTATTATTTTAATCCATATTCTCAATCTTATTCTCTAAATAATATTTGGCATATTATTTTCAGAATATTACCTATTTTTTTAATTATTTTTAGACTCCATAAGTTATTAATTTCATCAAATACACCCTGAAAAAAAAGTTTAAATTATCAAAAACACCCCCACGACCCTACTTGCCATATTCCGCAACCACCGTCGGTGGTACCGGAATCGTACAATAGCCTACCTGCCACTAGAAATGGCTGAAATCCCACTGATCTGGCCGCAAACGACGACCAAGAAATTGCTGTCGTTGAGTCAACGACGGCCAAAGATGGTCGGTTTTGGCCTTTTCTGGCTGTCCGCGGCCACAACAGGCCGTAGATCTGATGATCTGGCCGAAAAAGGCCATAACGATGTGTTACGAACACATCCGACTGGTCTGTGCGTAACACTATTTCTGGCCAGATTCCGATGGTAGTGGCCAGAATCTGGCATTGTAGGTGGTAGGGGTGTTTTTGTCATTTTATATATTAGGGTATTAGTTAAAATTAGCAACCTATGGCTTTTTCATAATTTTTAATTTACCTCGTAATACTACTCCCATCCAATTACCCAATAGTATTCTCAAAATCCTATCCAAAATAAAAACCAACACGAACCCATAGATATTTTTAGATTCGTCATTTTAAAAACCTTATAAGACTTTGACATTTTGCCCCCACAAATTTTTTTTGTTTATTTTTTACCCCCATCGAGTGAAATTTCTGGATCCACCAGTGCCCCCACCAACACTAAATGATCCCTTTCATAGCCACATGTCTCACAAGTAGTGACAAAACCCTTCTTAAGAAGATGTGTCTACCTCTAGGACAAATGGTTGGTTTTTAGAGGCATTGTCCAGTCTTGGGACTTGCATAATTTTATCCTGAAAAAAAAAGTTCCTGAGTCTCTTAACCAATGTCCAGGGCTCGAAGGGCTTGGGAGTCCTATGCCCCGGGGACACATTCTAGGTGAGTTTTAAAAGATATTCACAATTTTGTCTTAAAAATGTATATTTGGGTGGTGAGAATGTCGTTATGCTAAATAAACAATCAAAACTCTCTGGGTAATGAAGATGTCATTGGATTATATAAACGATCAAAACTTTCATCTTTTAACCAATATAAGACTTTGACACCAATATATTAATATAATATCTCTACTGGTTTCTATGTTAAAACTATACGTCATTCATTGTAAATATAAGAGTAACACTACACTCACTAACACTTCTCACTAACATCATATGTCGCTCACAATTCATCAATTTACATAGGACCCGTCTGTCTAATAATAGGTCGAACCTAACCAAGATAATGACAAACTCCCACATGAGATTAGTGAGAGGGGTTAGTGAGAGGGATTAATAAGGTTAGTATTATTGGTAAATATAAACATACCAATGATCATCAGCTTGCTTCTGCACTTGCATTCCTAAATATATGAGAAAGGAAATATGCTGAGATTAATCAATAATATAATGAGAAATAATTATCTTGAAACAGAAATGCACAGATTGAAGTCACTGCATGCAGTTGACTGATAGATGTACCATATGGCATATATCATAAGACTTCTCAAAAACATATGCCTCAACAAAAGGTTATGATTAGTTGTTTTCCGATTCCCTGAAGGAAGACCGCTGTACATGATTAAAGAAAAGAGAGTCAACAATATATACCTTTTGTTTTAGTTAATTAGGCATTTGCATAAAACAGAACAGCAATTAATCTATATATAGATGTAGTTTACTGATGATGATTTAGATGAGATTCGATGAGGGCACCCCGGGGCTGAGAATAGAGTAGAAAGATTGACAAGGCCTGCATGACTCCCTTCACGCCAAGTAGGAAGATTGCCAACACTCTTTGACAAACTTCTTATATGGCATTCAGGGAGCCAGGCAGAAACAAACATTCCCACCCACTAACTCAACGTTGCTTTCAACTCTTAACCCTCCTCAATCTGCATATTAAATTCATTCAAATAAACCAACTGTGTGCACCAAAGCAATTAAAACACGTATCACACTGCTTTTCTCTTTTTACTACAACAGTAGAATAGAACCTCCAAAAGTCAGAAAAAGGAATAATCCGTCTGCCATGTCAAAGAAAACATGATTACTTACCCGTGTTATTAACTACTTAATCAGCTACATAATCAGTAAGCTTCAGGTAGCTAACGGGCATTTAGTTAGTAATTCAAGTAAACTAAAACTATTCATCGAATGGAATTCAGAGACTTACAGGTATATATCGGATAAGATAAGATGAAAAACCGAAAAACAGTGAGTGCAGAGCGTCTATTTTGTGCGATACTCCCAGCTGCAGTGCGACTTATAATTATAGGAAGGAAAGAGAAGTAGAAGGATGGATATATGAATTAAGAATTGAAGAAGAAGTAAATTAATATTAGAAGCCAAAAACAAAAGAAAGTCCATAGAAAGGAGAGTGACAGGTCGTGGAGAAGGCGGCAACCAAGACCTGTTGCTAACAAATAGTTCCATAGATAGAGCCAAAACTGCCTGGGTTTTACAGGTAGCCTTATTTGGATTTTCTTTCCTTGATAAAGGGGTGTGACCCCCCACTCTATTATATTTTTGCTTTTTTGTGTTGTGTTGTTAAATCAATATCTTTGAGTGATTGTGTGGTTTTGTAGTGTAAATCGATTCTTGTATTTTATTCTTTGAAAAAAATAATAGTAAAGGGCAGAAGGGTTAAAGAGGTTTTGATGGTTTCTAGACGGAGCCAAAACCATGGAATAAGACAAGGCCAACATTAGCTGTACGTTTGTGCAGATGGGTTGGGTTGCATTGGCGTTGGCTTCCTTCTCTTTTAAATTAAATCCAACCATTTACTTAAGATGCCATTGCTTCCATACATATATTTGATCATCATTCCAAACAAGTTCATTTATTTCCATCTCAATTAGCTGCATTATGTATCTATTGTTGAAGCATATTGGATAAGCAACTCAAACTGATCATTTTTTGTATTGTCCTTTCTTCTGTTTGATTTTTGTTAAATAAGATTGAAATTTGGCATATTCTATACATTTCTTATTATTGTGAAATAAGAGAGTTACTCGGGTTAAAGGCAAAGTGTAATAAAATGACTATCCGGGGCCGGGCCACTGAGGGTACTGGTGACATATAATGATTGTAAATGGCTGGATCACCAGGGGTACAGGTGATAGCCGCTTCTGTATTTATGAAAAAGAAATCCGAATAAAATTATGATTTGAATTCTATGCTTTTGCTATGCGTATGTATATTAAACAAGAAGAAGAGTTGATCAACGTGGGGCAGAAAAGAAAAGAAAAATCTAGCATACGATTGATTGGACACACAGTTCCCCAGATTTAAAACTTTAATGGTGTCTTTTCTGCAAAATTTTCAAACCTGGCACTGGTCCATTGGGGGTCCACTTACAATGACCAAACAATTAATTAAACGCATATCACTTTGACCAGTCTCCACTCCAATCAATTTTTCCATCTTTACTTACTTGGTTCAGAAGGAGAATTCTGGAAAAATGAATGTTTCTTTGCTGTTGTTTCTGCACATTTATCTCAAATGTGAGCTAGAACAATATATAGGAGAAGGTATGGTGAGACATTTCAATACAAAACATCAATTACATAGTGGTGTTAAGCCTTGTGTAAGGCCGGAATAGCTCTAGCTCCAGGATGTTTCATCTTTCATTCACATTCACTGCCTGCTGCCTCCATTGTACTTCATCAGAGGACATGTAATATTGCTTCAGCTGCCAATCACTAGTAAAATTTTATTGGCAGTGACTGGCTTTTCCCGAATAGCTTGTTTCTCACCAATCATATATCCATATACACCACATTTTGCAAGATGGTGTCTTCTTTGAAGCACTTTACAGTTGTCCTTTCCTTGGGTTAAGCAGCTCCCTCCTATTTAGAGGTGAAACAAATGGGCCGACCCGCATTAGAGAGGGTTCATCGGTTGAACCCAATCCGCATGCAACCCTTGGATGGGTCGGATTACTATATGGCAACCCGTCAACCTAGTGATTGCTATTTGTTTACAATAGCCAACCCAGCGGGTTGGCCCAAAACAAATTTTAAAAAAAAAAATTAATCTTTTTTTTCAAGTTTCCCCCATTTTTTAATTCTTTTAATTAAACTATTATGATTGAACTCTTACAAATAATTTTACACAATAATATTAAACTATACTTTTAAATCATAAATATTAAAATGTATAAAACTTCGTAATATTTGACACATTGTTATTATTATTTTTTATGGTACGTAAAATATAAAAAAAAAAATATATTGAAGTCTTATTCTTAAATTTCCATGTCTTGTATAAAATATAATTCATTCTTATGCTAAAATTTCATCACTTGAATGAATAAATCTAATTTTTATTATATTACAATTTTATTGTATTAAAATTGAATTATTATTTGAAATGTTAATAAAAAAAATTAATTTAATTGAATTATTGATATTTGAAAAGTTAATTAAAAACAACTACATTTATTCATTTATAAATCGTTAATTATTTATTTGAAAAGTTAAGTAAATAAAACAAAATCAAAAATAAAAAAAATCAAAATCAAAAAAGGGGTTAACTCAGCCCGACCCGCAGCCTAACCTAGTGGGTTAGGGTTGGCTAGTCGGGTTGGGCCAGCCATTCCCCCAAAAATGGCGGGCCTAACCTGGCCTGCCTTTGTTGGCGGGCGGGTTAAGACCAACCCGCCAAAAGAAGTAACCCGTTGCGGGCTGGGTCGGGTCGGGCCGAACGGGTTACTTTTCCAACTCTACTCATGTTTGTGGTTAATTATACGAGTAAACGACTTTTTCCTCCCCAAATAATAGTTTAATGATACTTTCTCACTCATGGACTTTAAAATATCATTTTACTATCTAAAGTTATATTTTATTTCAGATTTCGGTATCGTGGCGACCCCATACTACTACTGTTCTTTTTCCCGGTCACCACTCACCAAAACCCCTCAAAACCTACTATTACCAACTTGGCCAATCGTTGACAATCGAGCCTGGTTAGTAAATACGCGTATAAAACACGTATTTACATATTTTATAAAGGACTGCCGAATTATTCGCGAATTATTAGAGTTTCCGTATAATTCGCGAATAATTCATGAATTATTTGCGAATTTTTGAAAAAAAAAAAAGAAAAAAAATAATTGAAACGAGTCGTTTTAGTGGGGAAGAAGAAGTCAGTGGTAAGGCATAAGAGAAGAGATTGGAAAAGGGGGGAATAAAAAATAACCCCCTCAAAGACATCCACTTTCCCGCCCATTCCCCCACACCTGACACCTTTACATTTTAAAGTCAAAACACATTTCATATTTTAAATTATTTCCATACTATCTAATAAATTAGATTGGATTAATGAAATTAAAATAATAATTTATTATGAAAAAAAAACTGTCATATATTATAGGTATAAAATAATAATTAGACTATTGTAATACTAATATTTTATATAGACTTGTGAGACAAAATTTTAGTTTTTAATTTAAATAATTTAATGGATTAATGGGAAGTTAAAATTGGTTGCATTTAATATCAAACTTATCAAGTTTTAAATTAGTAAAGAATCATGGAGGCTATCTTACGCAGAATGATGTCGGTATGTGTTATGTAAAACCATCTGAGGGTGAAAAAACTATTTGATCAGTGGGTTTGTGTAAGTGTTGGGGTTAGAAACGTAATCACTAGGTGAGAGAGTTTCGAAGGTTTATAGAAGAACGATAATTACTGGGTTGTTGATGAGTGGAGAGATTGTGGCTTCCGGGAGTGAAAGCGCCATGGTTTTTACAGTGAAACAAGCAAGGAAGGTGACATAAGGGGTTTTAATTCGCTTGTAAATGAGCTAAGATAGAGAACCCAGATGTTCTGCTTGTGTGCGTGGACGTGGAGGAAGGAGAGAAAAACGTGGAATGATGCATGTGGGAAACATGTTTGTTACTTGTTAGCACCTACTATACATGATACATATCTTAAGATACGATTCGATACGGATTGGATCGTCAAAAGTGTATCATAAATCTTTTAATATATTGATATATATTATCCAATACGATATATATTCTTGTATCCTTAAAAATATAATATAATCGATACACTTTATTAATTTCGGTTAAAAGTCCAACAAAATTTTAAGTCAAATCCCAATCACCCACCCCGATTCACTAAAACTTACCTAAATTTATCTATTTTGCTAAGAAAATGAAAGAAATAGTATAACCTATTTTGTATGATAATAATAATATAAGTAGAGTTATAGATATTCACATTGATATTAGAATGATATGAATATTGAGAGAAAATGATATAGATTCTTAATTTTGTGATTAATTTTAATTATGTAATATCATAGTTTAAAGTCCATAATACCACAAAATTTGTTAATTATTTATGAGTGATATTATTTTTTTTAAATTATTATTTTATTAATTTTAAAAAAAAAATGTATTTTATGATGCGATGATGCGATACACTGATACGCGATTTGGAAAATTAGGATTTGATTGACGTTTGACAATGCGGTGGGAAAGTGTTGAAACTGAAAGAGACGCAAAATCTGACCATTTGCGCCAAACAGGCCCTGCACTCTTTGGCCCTTTTATGTTTACGTATCCATTTTTTGGTTCGGTCTGGGCCGGGAAAGCAAACACCGCTACTGTTGTTGCTACAATTCGCTGGTTCCATTTTCTTTTTCTCAACATACAATCAATTCATCACATAGTAAAAAGTTAATTAATTTTCACAGAGAATGAATTTGCAAAGGTTAATGGCAATAAGAAAATCTTGTATTGATTAGAACCGTAGCATCTAGCCTCTTCATTGTATAAAATTTTCTTGACTTTGGATCTCTCCTAAAAAAACTCTTATCAGTGAATTTGAATTCATTAGCGAGGCTATTGCCTGTTTGCCTCATCGCTTTAGATATCGTTTACCCTGCAATTGCAGGTCCACTGAAGATTGACATGGAGAAGTTCGAGAAGCTTTATAGTAACCAGCCATGATCAGTGGGATTTAGATTCTTTATAAAACTAATAATCTCTCTGGAAATACAAAACTAAACTACATTACAGGTGCTCCCGGAGAACAATAGTAAGTATAGGCAGAGAAAGATAATGTGAATTTGTAGGGTAGGTGGGTCGGTAAGACGTATAATTAGACTTGACTCTGCAACACTCTAATTTCCGTATGCCCAACCTTCTTCCTCACTGTTCCAATTTAACAGCATCAACTCCATCTCCAATCACCACCACTTTATCTTTCTCAGCTCCTTCTAATGCCAGGATGTTAACACCTGCATGCATTACCATTAATCTTATATAATTCTTTATCTAAAAATTATACCAATTCTGTCATGAAACATTAATTACCGTCGGCGTCTGCAGCGACCTGGAGTGCCTGAGCCCGACATTTCGTGCAATTCATCTGTACCTTCATCACAATCTTTTGCTGAAACCACCACAAAACCATATATAATATTTTTAATCAGTATATGCATTACTAAAATTATGCAATAGCCAAGACAAATTACAAGGTAGTAGATACACGTACCTTCATATTGTTTCCTTAATTATTCCTCTTGAAGTTGAATATTCGTTTGTTGGATTGGGGAATAAGAATATAGAACGAGGAACTACTTCTTACTTGGAAAACGCTAATGTTTTGAGTGCGGATACCCAAGACCCCGCTTATATACTCAAGTAACTCAAATTAAATGGTTGCGTGAATCTTAAGAAATTTGTGTTAATTTTTCTGCCATGGATATTCCACTCAGCTGTTTCCTAGAACATTCTATGTAGACCGCGTCAATATCAAGTGAATGCTTAATGAGACACGAAACCATCTTTGACAATGTGTGCTTCAAAATGGCTAGCTGTTCTCCTCTTGGGGTTATAGAAATTAAAAAAAAAGACTCTCAATTCTTGGTCAATCGCCGAGTTTTCAACAGTCGATTTAACACGTAATAATTAATATGTTCAAACGGCAGTAAATACATAGAATGTTACTTCAACTGAATCCCATTCTTTTTTGTTACCAACTGAAACCCATTCTTACGACTTCCTGGATCGTATATATAATCCAAAGCATGTGTTGGCAAAGTCAATTTCAGTCAGCTGGAAGAAGGTACAACTAATAAGGAAATCCTTGGAGAAGAATAATAACCAAAGCTGAAACTTGAAAGTAATTAAGCATATTGCATAGTGGTGCGACAAGGCTTATGTTTGTATCCATGGGTTAATACAATAAAAAAAAAACGACTTCTTTGGGTGTATTATAATAGCTAAGTGTTGGATAAACAATCCCTATCACTGATTTGATTCACACTATAAGCTACCCCCACCCAGTGGCGGATTTACTTAATGACGAGTGGGGACCATGGCCCCCACTCAAACTTTAAAAAACTTACCGATTGTATAGGGCATGTTTGGCTTATTATTTTTATCCATATTCTCAATCTTATCTCTCAAATAATATTTGGCATATTATTTCAGAATATTACCCTATTTTTTAATTATTTTTAGACTCCATAAGTTATAATTTCATCAAAACACCCTGAAAAAAAAGTTTAAAAATTATCAAAAACACCCCACGACCCATACTTGCCATATTCCGGCAACCACCGTCGTGGGTAGCCGAATCTGTACAATGCCTACCTGCCACTAGAAATGGCTGAAATCTCACTGATCTGCCGCAACGACGACCAAAGAAATGGCTGTCGTTGAGTTCAACGACGGCCAAAGAGGGTCGTTGTTTTGGCCTTTTCTGGCTGTCGCGCCACAACAGCCGTAGATCTGATGATCTGGCCGAAAAAGGCCTAACGATTGTCGACACAGATCCGACTGGTCTGTGTCGTACACACATTTTCTGGCCAGATTCCGATGGTAGTGGCCGAATCTGGCATTGTATGGTAGGGGTGTTTTTGTCATTTTTATATTAGGGTATTTAGTTAAATTAGCAAACCTATGGCTTTTTCATAAATTTTTAAATTTACCTCGTAATACTCCCCTATCCATTACCCAATATTATTCTCAAAATCCTATCCAAAATAATAAACCAACACCCATAGATATTTATATTTAGTTGCATTTTACCCATTTATAAGACTTTGACATTTTTGCCCCCACAAATTTTTTTTGTTTTTTTTTACCCCCATCGAGTGAAATTTCTGGATCCCCCAGTGCCCCCACCACCTAAATGATCCCTTTCATAGCCACATGTCTCACAAGTAGTGACAAAACCCTTTCTAAGACGATGTGTCTACCTCTAGGACAAATGGTTGGTTTTTAAGGCATTGTCCAGTCTTGGGACTTGCATAATTTTCCTGAAAAAAAAAGTTCCTGAGTCTCTTAACCAATGTCCAGGCTCGAAGGCTTGGAGTCCTATGCCCCGGGACACATTCTAGGTGAGTTTTAAAAGATATTCACAATTTTGTCTTAAAATGTATATTTGGGTGGGTGAGAATGTCATTATGCTAAATAAACATCAAAACTCTCTGGGTAGTGAAGGTGTCATTATATTAAATAACGATCAAAACTCTCGTCTTTTAATCAATATGACTTTGACACCAACATATTATATAATATCTCTGCTGTTTTCTATGTTAAAATTGTACGTCATTTATGTAAATAAGAGTAACACACTCACTAACACTTCTCACACATCATATGTCGCTCACAATTCACAATTTCCATAGGACCCGTCTGTCTAAATATAGGTCGAACCTAACCAAATAATGACAAACTCCCACATGAGATTAGTGAGAGGGTTAGTGAGAGGGATTAATAAGGTTAGTATTATGGTAAATAAACATACCAATGATCATCAGCTTGCTTCTGCACTTGCATTCCTAATATATGAAAAGGAAATAGCTGAGATTAATCATAATATAATGAGAATAATTTCTTGAAACAGATGCACAGTTGAGTCACTCATGCAGTTGACTGATAGATGTACCATATGGCATATATCATAAGACTTCTCAAAACATATGCCTACAACAAGGTTATAGTTAGTTGTTTTCCGATTCCCTGAAGGAAGACCGCTGTACATGATTAAAGAAAAGAGAGTCAACAATATATACCTTTTGTTTAGTTAATTAGGCATTTGCCACAAAAGAGAACAGCAATTAACTATATATAGATGTAGTTTACTGATGATGATTTAGATGAGATTCGATGAGGGCACCCGGGCTGAGAATAGATAGAAAGATTGACAAGGCCTGCATGCTCCCTTCACGCCAAGTAGAAGATTGCCAACACTCTTTGACAAACTTCTATATAGGCATTCAGGGAGCCAGGCAGAACAACACCTCCCACCCCACTCAACGTTGCTTTCAACTCTTAACCCTCCTCAATCTGCATATTAAATTCATTCAAATACCACCTGTGTGCACCAAAGCAATTAAAACACTATCACCTGCTTTTCTCTTTTACTACAACAGTAGAATAGAACCTCCAAAAGTCAGAAAAAGGAATAATCCGTCTGCCATGTCAAAGAAAACATGATTACTTACCCGTGTTATTAACTACTTAATCAGCTACATAATCTAAGCTTCAGGTAGCTAACGGGCATTTAGTTAGTAATTCAGTAAACTAAAACTATTCATCGATGAATTCAGAGACTTACAGGTTATATCGGATAAGATAAGATGAAAAACCGAAAAACAGTGAGTGCGAGCGTCTATTTTGTGCGATACTCCCAGCTGCAGTGCGACTTATAATATAGAAGGAAAGAGAGTAGAAGGATGGATAATGAATTAAGAATTGAAAAGAAGAGTAAATAATATAGAAGCCAAAACAAAAGAAAGTCCATAAGGAGAGTGACAGGTCGTGGAGAAGGCGGCAACCAAGACCTGTTCTAACATAGTTCCATAATAGAGCCAAAACTGCCTGTTTTTTACAGGTAGCCTTATTTGGATTTTCTTTCCTTGATAAAGGGGTGTGACCCCCCACTCTATTATATTTTTGCTTTGCTGTGTTGTGTTGTTAAATCAATACTTTGAGTTATGTGTGGTCTTAGTGTAAATCGATTCTTGTATTTTATCTTTGAAAAAATAATAGTAAGGGCAGAAGGTTAAAGAGTTTTGATGGTTTCTAGACGGAGCCAAACCATGGAATAAGACAGGCCAACATTAGCTGTACGTTTGTGCAGATGGTTGGGTTGCATTGGCGTTGGCTTCCTCTCTTTAAATTAAATCCAACCATTGCTTAGATGCCATTGCTTCCATACATATTTTGATCATCATTCCAAACAAGTTCATTTATTTCCATCTCAATTAGCTGCATTATGTATCTATTGTTGAAGCATATTGGATAAGCAACTCAAACTGATCATTTTTGTATGTCCTTTCTTCTGTTTGATTTTTGTTAAATAAGATTGAAATTTGGCAATTCTATACATTTCTTATTATTGTGAAATAAGAGGTTACTCTGTTAAGGCAAAGTGTAATAAAGTCTCTGTCCCACCACTTCTTTAGCTCTGACTTCATCCAGCTACCAACATCTAAGAAAACCAAGTTTCCAGATTCATCCCTCTCTTCTTTCTGGGCATCAGTTCTCGGTATCATATCCTGCCCTGCTCCCTCTGCTACAACCAGTACGGCATGCCCATTCTCTTTCAGCCGGTTTTCAAGAAATTCTAAAAGCCCTCCTTTCCCTTCCATGTAAAATTCAGTTTCAGGAATTAGACAGCAATCCACATCACGGCTGCTCAATGTTGCATGAAGGGCTATGTGTCCTGTGCTTCGACCCATTAGCTTCACCAGGCCAATTCCATTAACTGCACTCTCTGCCTCCACATGAGCAGCACTGATTGCTTGCTGAGCCATTTCTACTGCTGTCTGGAACCCAAATGATCTATCAATAATTCCTACATCGTTGTCAACAGTTTTTGGAATTCCAACAACTCCAACATGCAGTTTCCGTTGTTGGATTTCATTAAAAATCTGTACAGCTCCACGCATGGTGCCATCTCCGCCTATGATGTATACCTGTTCATGTTTTTGGAATGCAGCATATAGAAATATTCAATAAGCATCGCCATTACAATGAAAACATGAGTAAGACATAAAAGGGCATTACATCCACCAAACCTTCGTTTGTGATTCTATTCTCTAGCATGCATATAGTATTTAATCAAGAGTTGAGACGCAGCAGATAGTTCATGCAACAAATATCAAGTAATGGGATCATCAATTTCAACCAGTTTTCAGTTCTTGAAGAAAGCACTTGAGACCTTATCAACAAATCTGAATATCACACAGAGCAGGCAATAAAGGAGCCATAATAACTACACGAAACAAAGTCATTCTTTCTACAGTACTCGGTGCAAGACAAGATAATTGGAACCAAAGGCCAGGGGCAGACCCTCCACCAATATTAGCATAAACAAAGCTTTCATTTTGATACATACGCCAGCGGATAATTCTATTAGAAAAAACTTTTTACTCCATTGAGGTTTCAAAACAAAGGTAATCTTCCTTTAATACGTTAGCTATTGATGGATTTCTTGAGTGATGAAAGCACTTTGACTAGAGTTTTTATGAACCACAATCCTTAATTGAATGAGCGACACATAAGTAATTCGTAAATCTTGGATTTGAATTCTTTCTTTGACACTTATTCCCAAAAGGTCATACAAAATCGCTTTAATGTTAACATTCTTCAACTTATGAAAGACACAAATGAAAAGACTCAGATGCTTGCCAAAGTGTTTCAGAAAAGAGTTCCAAAACAAGAGGGCACCAGGATTCCTGTTTGTACCATTTATTTAAGCTTTAACTCTTATGATTACTTTGTTTTCCTAAATGCCAAAATCAATACTGCAGCAGAATATCAAAATATGTGCATGCAAACATCAGAACAAGACTGCTTTAAACTTCACTACATGTGTAGAATAAAGTACATAACAACGTAGATGAATTCACACTCAAGAAGTTGCTGAGTCTCTTCTCAAGATTCCTAAGGGACATGGAATGTGTTGGGGAAATGATGTACATTTAATTTTTGTCAATCAAGAATAAATTTTATTCAAGTTGTTTGGTCTGCTTAACGCAAACGGTTGTGATTTGTAATTTATTGAAACAGTTGCAGCAAGTCCCAAATCTGAAGTAGATATAGTGAATCAATGACTTGATCATGTTCAGAGAAGCAGAGGTGATAAAGAAAATCAAACTAAGTTACAATGTTCAAGTGCGATGATGGGACGACATATATAAACTTATTGCTAATTAATCTTATCAAAAGGGCAAAGGGATGTCATCTTGCATATCAAAATATGAAAATAAAACCTCCAAGAATATGAAAAAACCAGACAACATTAACTACTGCGTTTCAAAAAGAAAAAGGGAAGATTAGCGCAATTTACACAAAGAAATAAGTTAAAGGCAGTGTAACTAGCAAATAGCAAAGCAGTTCCATGCTTTGCCTTATAATTGGAACGGTTCTTTCCAATTGTTCTTAATAGTTTTCAACATTTTTTTAGTCAGAAAAAGAAAAGAAAAAAAAAAGTAAAAGGGACAATACTGATTATAAAACAAAGTAAAACACATTAAGCAGAAAGTAAAGGTAATCGGTACCTGATTAAATCCATGGTGTTGAATAGCATCAACAATCTTTTTGAGATCAAAACCACCCCTAGAGGTCTCGAGCACAGTGCCACCTCTCTTATGCCATTTATGCACCATCTTAGGACTCAACTCCACAGGCTCCCTGGAATAAAATCCTCTGTACCCAGCTTGAATCCCATAAATTTGTCTCACACCATACAGCTCCCACAACCCCACCACTAGCTCCCTAATCACAGTGTTCATCCCAGGACACAGTCCACCGCATGTAACAATGGCAGCCCGGGTAGTTTTGGGGTCATAGAAGATCTGCTTACGTGGACCAGCTCTAAGATAAGCCACGGGAGGAGAGGGAGGAGAGAATGTCCCAGAGAGATCATAGGCTATCTGACGCAGAATGATGTCGGTATGTGTTATGTAAAAACCATCTGAAGGGTGAAAGAAACTATTTTGATCAAGTGGGTTTGTGTAAGTGTTGGGGTTAGAAACGTAATCAGCTAGGTGAGAGATGTTTCGAAGGTTTATAGAAGAGAACGATAAATTACTGGGTTGTTGATGAGTGGTGAGATTGGTGGCTTCCGGGAGTGAAAGAGCCATGGTTTTTACAGTGAAACAAGCAAGGAAGGTGACATAAAGGGGTTTTAATTCGCTTGTAAATGAAGCTGAAGATAGGAACCCAGATGGTTCTGCTTGTGTGCGTGGACGTGGAGGAAGGAGAGGGAAAAACGTGGAATGATGCATGTGGGAAACATGTTTGTTACTTGTTAGCATCCTACTATACATGATACATATCTTAAGATACGATTCGATACGGATTGGATCGTCAAAAAGTGTATCATAAATCTTTTAATATATTGATATATATTATCCAATACGATATATATTCATTTGTATCCTTAAAAATATAAATATAAATCGATACAACTTTATTAATTTCGGTTAAAAGTCCAAACAAAATTTTAAGTCAAATCCCAATCACCCAACCCGATTCACTAAAACTTACCTAAATTTATCTATTTTGCATAGAGAAAATGAAAGAAATATGTATTACCTATTTTGTATGATAATAATAATATAAGTAGAGTTATAGATATTCACATTGATATTAGAAATGATATGAATGATTGAGAGAAAATGATATAGATTCTTAATTTTGTGATTAATTTTAATTATGTAATATCATAGTTTAAAGTCAATAATACCACAAAATTTGTTAATTATTTATGAGATGATATTAATTTTTTTTAAATTATTATTTTATTAATTTTAAAAAAAAAAATGTATTTTATGATGCGATGATGCGATACACTGATACGCGATTTGGAAAATTAGGATTTTGATTGACGGTTTGACAATGACGGTGGGAAAGTGTTGAAACTGAAAGAGACGCAAAATCTGACCATTTGTCCGCCAAACAGGCCCTGCAATCTCTTTGGCCCTTTTATGTTTACGTAATCCATTTTATTGGTTCGGTCTGGGCCGGGAAAGCAAACACCGCTACTGTTGTTGCTACAATTCGCTGGTTCCATTTTCTTTTTCTCAACATACAATCAATTATCACATAGTAAAAAGTTAATTAATTTTTCACAGAGAATGAATTTGCAAAAGGTTAATGGCAATAAGAAAATCTGTATTGATTAGAACCGTAGCATCTAGCCATCTTCATTGTATAAAATTTTCTTGACTTTGGATCTCTTCAATCTAAATAAAATTAACACTCTTATTAGTGAAATTGAATTCATTAGCGAGGTTATTGCTTGTTTGCCTCATGGCTTTAGATAATCGTTTACCCTGCAATTGCAAGGTCCACTGAAGATTGACATGGAGAAGTTTCAGAGAAGCTTTATAGTAACCAAGCACATGATCAGTGGGATTTAGATTCTTTTATAAAACTAATAATCTCTCTGGAAATACAAAAACTAAACTACATTACAGGTGCTCCCGGAGAACAATAGTAAGTAGTAGGCAGAGAAAGATAAATGTGAATTTGTAGGGTAGGTGGGTCGGTAAGACTCGTAATTAATTAGACTTGACTTCTGCAACACTCATAAGTTCCGTATGCCCAACCTTCTTCCTCAAGCTGGTAGCCAATTTAACAGCATCAACTCCATCTCCAATCACCACCACTTTATCTTTCTCAGCTCCTTCTAATGCCAGGAAGTTAACACCTGCATGCATTACCATTAATCTTATATTAATTCTTTATCTAAAAATTATTACCAATTACTGTCATGAAACATTAATTACCGTCTGCGTCTGCAGCGACCTGGAGTGCCTGAGCCCGACATTTCTGGCAATTCATCTGTACCTTCATCACAATCTTTTGCTGAAACCACCACAAAACCATATATAGTTATTTTTTAATCAGTATATGCATTACTAGAATATTATGCAATAAGCCAAGACAAATTACAAGGTAATTAGATACACGTACCTTCATATTGTTTCCTCAAATTATTCCTCTTGAAGTTGAATATTCGTTTGTTGGATTGGGGAATAAGAATATAGAACGAGGAACTACTTCTTACTTGGAAAACGCTAATGTTTTGAGTGTGAAGACACCAAAACCCTGCTTATATACTCGAGTAACTCAAATTAAATGGTTGCGTGAATCTTAAGAAATTTGTGTTAATTTTTCTGCCATGGATATTCACATCAGCTGTTTCCTAGAACATTCTATGTAGACCGCGTCAATATCAAGTGAATGCATCATGAAATACGAAACCATTCTTTGACAATGTGTGCTTCAAAATTGGCTAGCTGTTCTCCTCTTGGGTTATTAGAAATTAAAAAAAAAAGACTCTCAAGTCTTGGTCAATCGCCGAGTTTTTCAAAAGTCGATTTAACAACAGTAATTAATTAATATAGTTCAAACGGCAGTAAATACATAGAATGATTACTTCAACTGAATCCCATTCTTTTTTTGGTTACCAACTGAAACCCATTCTTTACGACTTACTAGATCGTATATATAATCCAAAATATGTGTATGGCAAAGTCAATTTCAGTCAGCTGGAAGAAGGTACAACTAATTAAGGAAATCCTTGGACAATAATAATAACCAAAGCTGAAACTTGAAAGTAATTAAGCATATTGCATAGGTGGTGACGACAAGCTTATGTTTGTATCCATGGGTTCATTAATACAATAAAAAAACGACTTCTCTGGTGGTAATTATAGATAGCTAGAGTGTTGGATAACAATCCCTATCACTGATTTGATTCAACACTATAAGCTACCCCCACCCAGTGGCGGATTTACTTAATGACGAGTGGGGACCATGGCCCCCACTCAAACTTTAAAAAACTTACCGATTGTATAGGGCATGTTTGGCTTATTATTTTTATCCATATTCTCAATCTTATTCTCTAAATAATATTTGGCATATTATTTCAGAAATATTACCCTATTTTTTAATTATTTTTAGACTCCATAAGGTTATTAATTTCATCAAATACACCCTGAAAAAAAAAGTTTAAAAATTATCAAAAACACCCCCACGACCCATACTTGCCATATTCCGGCAACCACCGTCGGTGGTAGCCGGAATCTGTACAATAGCCTACCTGCCAACTAGAAATGGCTGAAATCTCACTGATCTGGCCGCAAACGACGACCAAAGAAATGGCTGTCGTTGAGGTCAACGACGGCCAAAGATGGTCGTTGTTTTGGCCTTTTCTGGCTGTCGCGGCCACAACAGGCCGTAGATCTGATGATCTGGCCGAAAAAGGCCATAACGATGTGTTACGACACAGATCCGACTGGTCTGTGTCGTAACACGATTTTCTGGCCAGATTCCGATGGTAGTGGCCGGAATCTGGCATTGTAGGTGGTAGGGGTGTTTTTGTCATTTTATATATTAGGGTATTTAGTTAAATTAGCAAACCTATGGGCTTTTTCATAAATTTTTAAATTTTACCTCGTAATACTCCCCTATCCAATTACCCAATATTATTCTCAAAATCCTATCCAAAATAATAAACCAAACGAACCCATAGATATTTATATTTAGTTGCATTTTACCCCTTATAAGACTTTGACATTTTGCCCCCACAAATTTTTTTTGTTTATTTTTTACCCCCATCGAGTGAAATTTCTGGATCCACCAGTGCCCCCACCAACACTAAATGATCCCTTTCATAGCCACATGTCTCACAAGTAGTGACAAAACCCTTCTTAAGAAGATGTGTCTACCTCTAGGACAAATGGTTGGTTTTTAGAGGCATTGTCCAGTCTTGGGACTTGCATAATTTTATCCTGAAAAAAAAAGTTCCTGAGTCTCTTACCAATGTCCAGTCCGAAGGGCTTGGGAGTCCTATGCCCCGGGGACACATTCTAGGTGAGTTTTAAAAAATTCACAATTTGTCTTAAAAATGTATATTTGGGTGGGTGAGAATGTCATTATGCTAAATAAACAATCAAAACCTCTGGGTAGTGAAGGTGTCATTAATTAAATAAACGATCAAAACTCTCGTCTTTTAATCAATATAAACTTTGACACCAACATATTAATATAATATCTCTGCTGGTTCTATGTTAAAATTGTACGTCATTTATTGTAAATATAAGAGTAACACTACACTCACTAACACTTCTCACTAACATCATATGTCGCTCACAATTCATCAATTACATAGGACCCGTCTGTCTAATAATAGGTCGAACCTCCCAAGATAATGACAAACTCCCACATGAGATTAGTGAGAGGTTAGTGAAGGGATTAATAAGGTTAGTATTATGGTAAATATAACATACCAATGTCATCAGCTTGCTTCTGCACTTGCATTCCTAAATATATGAGAAAGGAAATATGCTGAGATTAATCATAATATAATGAGATAATTATCTTGAAACAGAAATGCACAGATTGAAGTCACTGCATGCAGTTGACTGATAGATGTACCATATGCATATATCATAGACTTCTCAAAAACATATGCCTCAACAAAAGTTATGATTAGTTGTTTTCCGATTCCCTGAAGGAAGACCGCTGTCATGATTAAAGAAAAGAGGTCAACAATATATACCTTTTTGTTTAGTTTAATAGCATTGCACAAAAGAGAACAGCAATTAATCTATATATAGATGTAGTTTACTGATGATGATTTAGATGATTCGTGAGGCACCCCGGGCTGAGAATAGAGTAGAAAGATTGACAAGGCCTGCATGACTCCCTTCACGCCAAGTAGGAAGATTGCCACACTCTTTGACAAATTCTTATATGGCATTCAGGGAGCCAGGCGAACAAACACTCCCACCCACTAACTCACGTTGCTTTCAACTCTTAACCCTCCTCAATCTGCATATTAAATTCATTCAAATAAACCAACTGTGTGCACCAAAGCAATTAAAAACACTATCACCTGCTTTTCTCTTTTTTACTACAACAGTAGAATAGAACCTCCAAAAGTCAGAAAAAGGAATAATCCGTTGCCATTCAAAGAAAACATGATTACTTACCCTTGTTATTAACATACTTAATCAGCTACATAATCAGTAAGCTTCAGGTAGCTAACGGGCATTTAGTTAGTATTCAAGTAAACTAAAACTATTCATCGAATGGAATCAGAGACTTACAGGTATATATCGGATAGAAGATAAGATGAAAAACCGAAAAACAGTGAGTGCAGAGCGTCTATTTTGTGCGATACTCCCAGCTGCAGTGCGACTTATAATTATAGAAGGAAAGAGAAGTAGAAGGATGGATATATGAATTAAGAATTGAAGAAGAAGTAATTAATATTAGAAGCCAAAACAAAAGAAAGTCCATAGAAAGGAGAGTGACAGGTCGTGGAGAAGGCGGCAACCAAGACCTGTGCTACAATAGTTCCATAGATAGAGCCAAAACTGCCTGGGTTTTACAGGTAGCCTTATTTGGATTTTCTTTCCTTGATAAAGGGGTGTGACCCCCCACTCTATTATATTTTTGCTTTGCTGTGTTGTGTTGTTAATCAATAACTTTGAGGATTGTGTGGTCTGTAGTGTAAATCGATTCTTGTATTTTATTCTTTGAAAAAAATAATAAAGGGCAGAAGGGTTAAGAGTTTTGATGGTTTCTAGACGGAGCCAAAACCATGGAAATAAGAAAGGCCAACATTAGCTGTACGTTTGTGCAGAGTGGTTGGGTTGCTTGGCGTTGGCTTCCTTCTCTTTTAAATTAAATCCAACCATTAGCTTAAGATGCCATTGCTTCCATACATATATTTGATCATCATTCCAAACAGTTCATTTATTCCATCTCAATTGCTGCATTATGTATCTATTGTTGAAGCATATTGGATAAGCAACTCAAACTGATCATTTTTGTATTGTCCTTTTCTTCTGTTTGATTTTTGTTAAATAAATTGAAATTTGCATATTCTATACATTTCTTATTATTGTGAAATAAGAGAGTTACTCGGGTTAAAGGCAAAGTGTAATAAAATGACTATCCGGGCCGGGCCACTGAGGTACTGGTGACATTAATGATTGTAAATGGCTGGATCACCAGGGTTACAGGTGATAGCCGCTTCTGTATTTATGAAAAAAATCCGAATAAAAATTATGATTTGAATTCTATCTTTTGCTATGCGTATTAATAACAAGAAGAAGAGTTGATCAACGTGGGGCAGAAAAGAAAAGAAAAATCTAGCATACGATTGATTGGACAACAGTTCCCCAGATTTAAAACTTTAATGGTGTCTTTTCTGCAAAATTTCAAACCTGGCACTGGTCCATTGGGGGTCCACTTACAATGACCAAACATTAATTAAACGCATATCACTTTGACCAGTCCTCCACTCCAATCAATTTTTCCATCTTTACTTACTTGGTTCAGAAGGAGAATTCTGGAAAAATGAATGTTTCTTTGCTGTTGTTTTTGCACATTTATCTCAAATGTGAGCTAGAACAATATATAGGAGAAGGTATGGTGAGACATTCAATACAAAACATCAATTACATAGTGGGTTTAAGCCTTGTGTAAGGCCGGAATAGCTCTAGCCCAGGATGTTTCATTTTCATTCACATTCACTGCCTGCTGCCTCCATTGTACTTCATCAGAGGACATGTAATATTGCTTCAGCTGCCAACACTAGTAAAATTTTTATGGCAGTGACTGGCTTTGTCCCGAATAGCTTGTTTTCACCAATCCTATATCCATATACACCACATTTTGCAAGATGGTGTCTTCTTTGAAGCACTTTACAGTTGTCCTTTCCTGGGTTAGCAGCTCCCTCCTTTTAGAGGTGAAACAAATGGGCCGACCCGCATTAGAGAGGGTTTCATCGTTGAACCCAATCCGCATGCAAACCCTTGTATGGGTCGGATTACTATATGGCAACCCGCACCTAGTGATTGCTATTGTTTACAATAGCCAACCAGCGGGTTGGCCCAAAACAAATTTTAAAAAAAAAATTAATCTTTTTTTTCAAGTTCCCCCATTTTTATTCTTTTAATTAAACTATTATTTGAACTCTACAAATAATTTTACACAATAATATTAAACTATACTTTAAATCATAAATATTAAAATGTATAAAACTTCGTAATATTTGACACATTGTTATTATTATTTTTATGGTACGTAAATATAAAAAAAAAAATATATTGAAGTCTTATTCTTAAATTTCCATGTCTTGTATAAAATATAATTCATTCTTATGCTAAATTTCATCACTTGAATGAATAAATCTAATTTTTATATATTACAATTTATTGTATAAATTGAATTATTATTTGAAATGTTAATAAAAAAAAGTTAATTTAATTGAATTTTGATATTGAAAAGTTAATAAAAACAACTACATTTATTCATTTATAAATCGTTAATTATTTATTTGAAAAGTTAAGTAAATAAAACAAAATCAAAAATAAAAAAATCAAAATCAAAAAAGGGGTTAACTCAGCCCGACCCGCAGCCAACCTAGTGGGTTCGGGTTGGCTAGTCGGGTGGGCCAGCATTCCCCCAAAAATGGCGGGCCTAACCTGGCCTGCCTTTGTTGGCGGGCGGGTAAGACCACCCGCCAAAAGAAGTAACCCGTGGCGCTGGGTCGGGTCGGCCGAACGGGTTACTTTTCCAACTCTACTCATGTTTGTGGTTAATTAACGAGGTAAACGACTTTTTTCCTCCCCAAATATAGTTTAATGTAACTTTCTCACTCAGACTTTAAAAATATCATTTTACTATCTAAAGTTATATTTTATTTTCAGGATTTCGGTATCGTGGGCCCCATACTACTACTGTTCTTTTTCCCGGTCACACCCCCAAAAACCCTCAAAACCTACTATACCAACTTGGCATCGTTGACAATCGGCCTGGGAGTAAATACGGGATAAAACACGTATTTACATATTTTTAAAGGACTGCCGAATTATTCGCGAATTATAGGTTTCCGTATAATTCGCGAATAATTCATGAATTAGTTTCGAATTTTGAAAAAAAAAAAAGAAAAAAAATATTGAAACGAGTCGTTTTAGTGGGGAAGAAGAAGTCAGTGGTAAGGCATAGAGAAAGGATTGAAAAGGGGGGAATAAAAATAACCCCCTCAAAGACATCCACTTTCCCGCCCCTTCCCCCACACCTGACACCTTACATTTTAAAGTCAAAACACATTTCATATTTAAATTATTTCCTACTATCTAATAAATTAGATGGATTAATGAATTAAAATATAATTTATTATGAAAAAAAAACTGTCATATATTAGGTAAAATATATAGACATTGTAATACTAATTTTTATATAGACTTGTGAACACCAAATTTATTTTTTAATTTAAATAATTTAATGGATTAATGGGAAGTGTAAAATTGGTTGCATTTAAATCAAACTTACAGTTTTAAATTAGTAAAGAATCATGGCTAAATATTGTTTTGAGTCTGGAGACTATAATTTAAATATCGTTATATATTTGTAATATTTGTGGTTATTGGTTAATGAATACTTTGCATTTGAAATACTATATTGATTTTATCAAGTAATCCATAAAGTATTAAAACTAAGATTGATATTGCCTATTTTTTAAAATGTATTATTGACATATACACCGTATTAAACCCGTACCGTATTTTTTCCGTATCCGAATTTTATGGCCGATTTTTATAAACATATTTTTCACTGGTTTACTGTATTATACCCGTAAAATTCTCGTACCTTTTTTTTTGCCATACTCGTATTTACTAACTGCAATCGAGCGATTAAAGTTTGCATAGCCATCCTCCCAAGTCAAATTCCCACCAATCACAATCACCAAAGTCCAACCTTCCACCACCAAAAGACTATCATCTCTTCTCTTCAAAAGTCTCAACAACCTGAACCGAATTTATTCTATGTTTGACGTTAGAGTATAAATTTAGATAATAAATGATATTTTAAAAGTCTGTGTTAGAAGTATCATTAAATCATTATTTGGGTGGGAAAAAGTCATTAACTTCTTAATTATGAGACTAGGCGAAGAGCCACATACAATTTTATATATTCATTCCTGAGAAAGCTAACCGCCCTGGTAGTTAACTATATTATTATTAATCTTTCAAAAGGTAATTTAAATTTTTTTAGAATAAATAATATCATTTATTTTATATAATGTTTGAATCTCCTTACGAAACTATAATTATAGAGTTGAAGTATCTCCCATATATATCTAGTGACAGAAGTCAAGAGTAATTATGTCACGCCCCCTCCCGAGTATCCCTATCCCACCGGATCCGGACGCTCCAGGAGACTCAAGATCCCAAAAGGAAGGTGAATACTCTTAAAAAAAAACATTCATAAAAACAATTCCGTTTATGGGCGAAAGTGAAAAGTAGTGCATTTGCATGTTTAAGGTTTAGAAGGTGGAAATACACAATAATTATTCTAAAACAGGAATTGAAATCTAGTTACAAAAGAAACGTAGTATCAGAGTCTACTAAAGTTTGTAAAAGATGCAAATCATCATGCGTCAAGGCCAACCTAGAGCGTAGAGTATGCTCCACACGAACCCGATCTACTGTCCTGGGGGAGGAAACATAAAACAGTGAGTTGGGAAGCCCAGTGAGTGGATAATATGTTTTATGGAAAATAACTTTAGCTTTAAAAACATGCATGAATAATTGTATGCCATACAACACTAATGCACTTACATGATAAGGCAACAAATAGTATATATATTATTCTTGGATGCCATGAAATCACACACCACTATCATATAAAATAAATCAATTATCACCACCCTACCAGCACTTAGGGGCCTGGATCGTAACTACTTGAACCAGTCCCTAACTTAGACATGAAGCTACACCACCCGCAGTCTACCCTCGGGGTGGCACCATCCGCAGTCTACCCTCGGGATGGTACGAACATCATTGGATAACCATGCTCGACCCACAGTCTACCCTCGGGGCCTCATGATATGGTATCAAATATAATCTCGCCCACAGTCTACCCTCGGGGCGTCCAAAATCCCACACCGGCCAATAACCGCCTGGTGTATTCCCGCCCGGAGCTCGTCAGGCGTCCGTTTTGTTCTAGTAGGATATCCCAATGGTTTGGTAGGACGGACCATCTCAATGCACGCATGAGGATAATGTCAAATACTAGCTTATGTCTGGAGGGGGGATGGGTACGGTTTCCAATCTAAAAGTCAAACATAACAATAATCATGCATCCACAATTTCATTCCAAATATGCATCATGCATGCCTTATGCATATATAAAGTATAATATGATATAAATTCCAATAAAAGGCATGTAATCATGAATACAATGCTCACCACGTCAAAATACAAAAGTATGTAAAATTCTATTTACACCCTATATTTATCATCAATCATAGTAAGGTCCCAAAACTTCTAAATATGACAATTAACCCCCTGCTGCCAAGAGCCTACTGCCCATAAGAAAAAAATCTTACATTTTTATTCAACACTCTTTCCGCAATTTCCAAAATAAAAATGGACCATTTATAGTATTTAATATCTCATTAACTTCATATGACACATTATAATTATAATTAAACCAAGAGCAAATAATAATAATAATAATACTTCATACTAGAATAAAATAAACAGGGATAAACAAAGTACTTAAAATTTTCTTTGTGCCTTCATGGTTATTTGCACAAATAATTGAATAAAATAAACCAAAATAAAATCTTCTTGGACATTAAATAACTCCCTTTGACCTGCCTTTTAATCACTTATATTACATCAAGCCAAACACCTCATTTACAGCACTTCATTTACAAGTAAAAAGAAACTTCCCCNTGAATAATTGTATGCCATACAACACTAATGCACTTACATGATAAGGCAACAAATAGTATATATATTATTCTCAGATGCCATGAAATCACACACCACTATCATATAAAATAAATCAATTATCACCACCCTACTAGCACCTAGGGGCCAAGATCATAACTATCTGAACCAGTCCCTAACTCAGACATGAAGCTACACCACCCGCAGTCTACCCTCGGGGTGGCACCATCCGCAGTCTACCCTCAAGATGGTACGAACATCATCGGATAACCATGCTCGACCCACAGTCTACCCTCGGGGCGTCATGACATGGTATCAAATATAATCTCGCCCACAGTCTACCCTCGGGGCGTCATGACATGGTATCAAATATAATCTCGCCCACAGTCTACCCTCGAGGCGTCCAAAATCCCACACCGGCCAATAACCGCCTGGTATATTCCTACCCAGAGCTCGTCAGGCGTCCGTCTTGTTCTAGTAGGATATCCCAATGGTTCGGTAGGACGGACCATCTCAATGTGCGCATGAGGATAATGTCAAATACTAGCTTATGTCTAGAGGGGGGATGGGTACGGTTTCCAATCCGGGAGTCAAACATAACAATAATCATGCATCCACAATTTCATTCCAAATATGCATCATGCATGCCTTATGCATATATAAGGTATAATATGATATAAATTCCAATAAAAGGCATGTAATCATGAATACAAAGCTCACCACGTCAAAATACAAAAGTATGTAAAATTCTATTTACACCCTATATTTATCATCAATTTTATTAGGGTCCCAAAATTTCTAAACATGACAATTAACCCCCTGCTACCAAGAGCCTACTGCCCATAAGAAAAAATCTCACATTTTTATTCAACACTCTTTCCGCAATTTCCAAATAAAAATGGACCATTTATAGTATTTAATATCTCATAAACTTCATATCCATTCTACCTTAATATCAATTCTACCTTTTCACCAACTTCAACACTCATTCCACTCATATTCCACGTTTTATCAAGTCCGCAGTTATAAAAATGTAGCAATTACACATGATGACTCCAAAAATACTAGCCAACAATGCAACAAACAATACAGCAAAATACAATATATATATATATATATATACACTTAAGTAAACCTCCAGGTCATGATTTCATACCATTACACAAAAAAAAAACAAAAAAAAAAATCAGCAACCTAACCCTTATAGGCAAAGTAAACATTCACATTTATACAAAATAGGCCAGCAGTCTCATGCCCATTATTTCCCAAATTTTCCAGCCGTCCACTCATCACAAAGCTTAAACAAACATTCAAAATAACATTTAAATTCATTTAGTATTCACCCATCTTCATGTTCCAATCAAGTCAATTTAAACTAAACCCACACCTTCCAATTCATCCACACAATTTAATTAGCTGACTTCCCACACATGCGTTACATCTTACAATGCAATTAAACAAAATTATATCATTAATAAACCTTTCCAGCAACCGAAATGCACATGCAATATACCATTCAATTCATGTAAAAGGACATGCCTAATTATAAGTAACATGCAACGCATAAGTACCTCTTTTAATAGCAATTTACCCAACATTTTCAAAAATATAATTCATACTCTCAATTCCATACACATGCATGTCACAAAGTCTTCAGTTTATAAAATTCAGAACTAAAGAACTAAAATAACAACTCAATCAATTGGGTATGCACACGATATGATCATTCCAACAACACCATGATTTTAAATGCAAGTTTAATAATATTCCACTCACACTTTCTCCTTTGCTTTTAACTCAAGTGCTCAGTCCTCCTATCTTCTACCCTATTTGATCCAAAATATTATAGGAAAAGATCTAAACAAAGAGAAGGTGAAAGATGATTAAAAAGGATTGAAAATGATGCGTAACCTTATTCCTTACCCCAAATTTCTCTAAAAATTCCTCCTACAAGCACCACTCGGCTTCCTCTATTTTACTCAAATGTTATTTTTCTCTTTTTCAATGTGCGTAGCAGAATGAATGTGAATGAGAAAGACAAAGAATAAAAACAAGCTTCTCCTCACACTTTATTCTTTTTTTGTTTCTCTCGGCTATCTTTTCTCACTCCACCATTCCTCATCTCATTTAATAAAATTTCACAACCATCAATGGCAAAACAAGTGCCAAAAACGTGGGCTAATTCTCCAAAAGAAATTGCCTTAATCCATCTTGCAATGGCCAATTATCATGCACCCTTAGTCTTTGATTCTACATCTTGCACCCAAAATCCTTTAAATAAAGTTAAGTTTTATCATGATATCACCCTGGAGAATTATACATGTACCCTTGCATGACACAATGTTAAAAAGACCCCTCATCTTTAATCAATTTCATAAAGTTGTTAAAAGATTTTCACACTTCCAATTTCATACAAGTGCTCTTGCCAAACTACTTAATAAACCCACCATGCCTTATTTCTTACTAAAACATCTCTAAAAAGTTTCAATTCTTACATATTACCCCCTAGATTCACATAAATAAAATTAAGTAAAACCCACAAAGAAAATACGGAGTATTACATGACTTCTGAGCCTGCTCAGCGTTTCCCACGTGCGAATAGTTAGTGTCAAAATCAAGCATCAACAGTTTAGCGCTAGAAGGAGGACCTGATTTAGTACCTATTCTTCATCAAGAGAGTCTTTGACTAATCGGTCCCACTACAGCAAATGGCTCGCGGTTTCGAATTTGAGTGAACCAACTATGGCAATGAAGAGATCCCCTAGGTACAGGAGGACATTTCTTCTGAAGTGCCCTCAACCCAGCAAAATGTCATGGGGGATATCCTTCAAGCTCACGGCTTGACCTAGCTATCATGAGTTACCTAGAGAGGTTCAACAATACTCTCCAAACAGTCAGCCAAAAGCTGGATCGATTGAATTGGGTCATGCCACCCAAATCAAATGAGGCGATGCAACCGCCAAAAACGTTACAGGTCGTGTGAAAGCGCAAAAAAGGGCAAAAGCCCATACCGCCCGCACTACAACGCATCAAAGAAAGGGAAAACAAGGGGCGCACAGCGGACCCAAAGGCTCTGAGGGACCAGTGAACACCTATCGTGCCCCGGGTAGAATACCAATGGCATTACGACTCAGTGACGTGTCGCGGCTTGAGCCATCCCGTGTCACGTCGCACGAGCACTCCCATAAAAGTGCAAGGCGGGGAGATTCCCATTATCGCCAAAATGATGACTTTGATCATTACCATGAGGGAGATTCCCACCGTTTGTGGGTCGATTCGTACCATCACAGAGGTCGAAAAGGTTCCCCAAACCACTCAATGCCATCACACGACTCCAGTCAGCGTGTGTCGAGATTGGCTGGAACTGTCGGTCGAGGCAAGGAGGAGTCTGACTTGGGATCTTTCCTCAACCGCAACTGTGAGGGTCGAACCCACGTTGCGAAAAGTGATCCCCAGATAGCTCCGCTGCCTTAGCTTGAGGAGCTACAACGAGCTTCGGATCAGCTAAAGGCTCAGCGAAATGAGCAAGGGAAGGTCACAGAGGCGTCTCCCTCAAAATGCCCGACATGCGAGCATTCGATGGGAATTCTGATCTGCAGGATTATCTGTATGAGTTCAACAACCTCATGGAACTCCACCAAGTCTCTAATTTGGCAAAATGCTATTGCTTGGCAGTAACTCTTACCTCCCATGCCAAGCGATGGTTTAGGTCACTTCCAGTAGGATCAGTCAGCTCCTGGCCTCAAATGAGCTCGACATTTTTTAGACACTTCCAGGCGAACAGGAAGTTCTCGATGCCCTTAAGGTACCTGAGCAACATAAGGCAAGGGAGGGATGAGCCCCTCCAATCTTATATTGACAGATTCCACAGGGAGCTCCACAAAGTAGCACACACTCCGGAAGAGTCCGTTCGGACCCTCATTGTTGCTGGAGTCCGCCCACAGACAGATTTGTGGAAGGAGCTGCAATTTGAGGATGATGTTTCCCTCACCCGCTTCTACAACCTTATGGAAAAGTATCTCCGTATTGAAAACTTCGTGGCAGCGCTCAACTGCCACGACCTTGGTCCTTCGAGCAGTGCTCATGATCTGGAGGAGAATAGGAGGGCTGATCGTAGATGGGCTAGCGACAATAAGAGAAAAGGAAAGAAGCAGCGATATGAGCCCAAGAAATCCTACGTCCCAGTTCCTCGTTGTGATCACGATAAGAGTCAGTACACCCCTTTGAATCAAATAGGGTGTTTTTTTGAATCAAACTGGTTTTTCGGTTCAAGCAATATTTCGAACCAACCGAATCGGAATATCGTATAACCGATTTAAAATCGAACCGATAAATCGGTTTAAAAAACGGTTAACCAGTTTTAAACAAAATCTTAAATTCCATAACAATTTTACAACATAACTTATTCGCTATCTCCAATTATTCTCACAATAAGAATCAACCAAATTTTAAACTGCAAAATAATCTCAACTTTCTTTCAATCTTTTAACACTATTCTCCTTGATATTTTAACTTCCCAGTTGCATTTACAAGACAAAAATCATGGATTCATGAAGGAAAAACCGAAGAAAATAAAAAACTTAAAACTAAGAAACCCATTTGCTATAGATCCGATGGTTAAAGAAAATGAGAGATGAGAGTGGGTTGGTTAAGGATAGGTGAATAGATGTGTGGAAGAGAGGCTTGCAGTTGCGCTATTGCGGATAGTGGTGGAGAAGCTTGTTACCGATGAAGGTGTAAATGGTTCTTGGTACCAGATCGCAACCAACTGGCAAAGGTTTCGATCTAGATTGCCGCACGGACGGTGCACATCGCTGACAACCAAACACAGCTTAGCATCTGGAATTGAAATGTGAAATAATGGTTTTTGTGGGAGAGAAAAATGGTGTTGGTAATAGTAGGAGAATGAGGAGTAAAGATAAGTGGGGGCAACTGGGGAATGTGAGAGGTGGTGGGTATTTGAAAACGTGAGTGGAGCCTTTTAAATTTTAATTAAAAATGGCTAGAGTTCCAAGGGTCAAGGAATTAAATGCAGTGCTGCAAGAATTAAATGTTAACATTATAATTAAACCGTTATCCAAACTGGTTTTTCGGTTTTTTTAATTTTAAAAACTGAAACCTAACCGATTATTTTGAAAAATTGATTTTTCGGATTGGTTTCAGTCCGGTTTTTCGATTTGGTTCGATTTTTTTTTGTAGCCCTAACCATTAGGACAATGGACACCACACCGATGAGTGTCGGGCCCTCAAGCAAGCAATTGAGGACCTTATTAAGCAGTGACACTTCAAAGAGTACGTCGATGACTCTGCTCTAGTTCGAAAAAAAAATCAAGAGGAACTAGGGAAGAAGCGTTGTGGTCGCAAAGGTCTCTACAGTGTAGGGATCATCTTTGGGGGACCACATCTCGCAGGGAATTCGCGAGGTGCTTATGAAAGGTACGCTTGCGCAGCCCGTCATAACCTGATAAGCGTGATGTACATGATGCCGCGACCAGCAAAGGTTCGCAGAGAGAAGGACATCACCTTCTCTGAGAAAGATGCGGTATGACTGCATCATCCCCACGACAATGCTCTCGTCATCACACCTGAAATAGGATGGTGTGAGGTCCACAGAATGTTGGTGGACAATGGAAGCGCCATGAACATCTTGTTTCAACGAGCTTTTGAAAGGATGAAACTGGATGAGGCCGACCTAAAGCTAGCCTCCATCCCTCTGTATGGTTTCACTAGTGATCATTTGATTCCCAAGGGGATGATCTCGCTCTCAGTCACATTAGGTGATACTGACGAGATGACCAAAATGACTTAGTTCCTAGTAGTGGACCGTCCATCCACCTTCAATGGCATCTTGGGACGACCTCTACTACGAAGCTTCAAAGCAGTCACCTTGATCTACCATTTAAAGATGAAGCTCCCCACCCCGACGGGGATAGGGAAAGTAAACGAATCTTAACGTGCATCTCGCGACTGCTACGTGAGGGCAGTACATATGATGTGTAAGGGGAAAGACACTCCACTTGGCATCCCTGAACAAGCAATGACGATCAGTAGGATCGAACCACAACCTGGCCCAACCGAAGACAACATGGATCCTCGTATCTAGCAATGCCCTTATAGTAAGCCGGTTGAGGACCTATCTGAAGTATCAGTCGATTAGAGCAAGCCGAGTCGAACCAAGTGTTGAGAATTGGAAATAATCTTAACCCCAAGCTCACCAGCAACCTGACCAGTTTCCTCAGAAAAAATGTCGACGTGTTCGCATAAACTTATGCTGACATGGTCGGGATCAACCTAAATATCACATGTCGTGCCCTTAATATCAATAGCAAGGTCAGGCCGGTCCGTCAGAAGAGAAGAGCAATAGATCCGGAGCGATATGCTGCCTTGAAAGTTGAGGTAGATAATCTCTTCCTAAACTGATCCATTCGGGAGGCACTCTACCCGAGCTGGGTTGCCAACCCCGGTTTTGGTAAAGAAGCCTAACGGTAAATGACAGACTTGCGTTGACTTCACTGACCTCAACAAAGCCTGTCTGAAAGACAACTTTCCCTTGCCAAGAATTGACCAGCTCGTTGATGCCACCTTCAGGCACGAGCTGCTGAGTTTCATGGACACCTACTCAGGATATAATCAGATTTCAATGTACGCATCGAACGAACAGCATACCTCCTTTGTTATAGATTGGGGGCTATATTACTACAAGGTTATGCCCTTTGGCCTAAAGAACTCTGGGGCAACTTACCAGCGATTGGTTAACCGAATGTTTTCCGAGCAAATCGGTAAATCAATGGAACTCTATGTTGATGACATGTTGGTCAAATCGCATGTCGCTTCAGATCATATAGCACATCTCGCTGAGATATTTGGTATACTCCGGAGGTACAGAATGAAGCTCAATCCTCTCAAGTGTTCATTCGGAGTATCCTCGGGAAAATTCCTGGGATACATGGTTAACTAGGTGGGAATAGAGATCAACCCCGAAAAGATCCAAGCTCTCCTTGATATGAAAAACCCGACCAACCAAAAATAGGTTCAGAGTCTCAATAGGCGAATAGCGGCACTCAGTCGTTTCATATCAAAGGCAACAGATCGTTGCTTGCCATTCTTTAATATACTCAGGGCCAACAAGAAGTTCAAATTGACTCCCGAGTGCGAACAAACATTCCAGAGCATCAAAAAGCACCTTAGAAAGCCACCTCTTCTGTCCAAGCCTCACCATCAAGAAATTCTTCTTCTGTATCTATCCGTCTCTTAGTATGCGGTCAGTGCAGCTTTAATTTGGGTAGAAGACAGGGTACAATAGTCAATATATTACGCGGGCAGGCGTCTATTGGACGCCGAAATGCGGTATCCAGAAATAAAGGGATTAGCTTATGCCTTGCTGATCGCCTTCAGGAAGTTGTGACCTTACTTCCACGCCCACACAATCCATGTATTGACCAACTATTCGCTCAAGCAAGTCCTCTAGAAACTGGAGGCTTCGGGTAAGTTGCTCAAGTGGGCTATGAAACTAAGTTAGTTCGATCTGCAGTATAGACCGAAAGCAACCATTAAAGGGCAGGCTGTTGTCGATTTCATCTCAGAATTTTCATATCAATCGGTTAAGGAATTCGACCAATAGGCTAGCAAAGTCACTCAAGAAACCGTTCAGAATCTATCGACCTGGAGCCTCTATGTCGATGGATCCTCGAACAAAAAAAAGGTCGGGGTAGGCCTTCTCCTTCTTAGTCTCGAAGGGACTCATATTCACGACATTCTTCGGTTTGGGTTCAAAGCGACCAACAATGAGGCTGAGTATGAAGCTCTGCTCGCTGGTCTATGATTTGCAAGAGAAATGGGATCAACCATGATCAGCGTTCACAACGACTCCATGCTGGTTGTTAACCAGATCTTGGGGGAATATCAGGCCAAGGAAGAAAACATGATTAGTTATCTGAAGAAAGCTAAGATCACGCTCGAGTCGTTCAAGCACTTCACGATCACACAGATCTCTAGAGACAGTAATTCTGTCGCGGATGGTTCACTTTGGAGAGACTTGTTCAATGAGACAGACAATGAAGCACTTATGCGCGCAAGTCTAGATTTAGTTGAAAAACATCGCAGCAAGGCTCAGCTGAGGATAGCAGCCTACCAACAGTGCGTGAAAAGGTTCTTTGACTCTAAGGTTAGAAGAAGAGACTTCCAGGTCGGCGACCTTGTTCTAAAAAAAATCCTTCTATGTACAAAAGAACTAGGTCGGGAGTATTGGGTCCAAACTAGGAAGGCCCATACTGCGTCGCTAAGGTGATACAGCCAGAGACTTATTACCTCAAAAGGCTCAACGGTTTCGACATACCGCGAGCTTGGAATGCTGAGCATCTTCGCCCCTATTATCAGTAATTCTGAGCCCATTTGTTTTTAATTTCCTTGTAAAAATTTCTTTTTAGTTTTGTAAATAAGATCGCTCTTATGTAATATTGTTCATCGCATTTGTTCACTATTCGCATATATAATGTTTGTTTAGTACAAAATTTATAAGCGCTATCGCAAATAGTTAGAGAGCGACCTTGTGTGCGATGTGTAACACTTGTGAGATACAAAAATTATAAGTACTCACGAATGATTAAGGAAACAAACTCTTTATTTATTGTGAAATAAGTTAAGTACATATTTGCGAGCATAAAAATAGCAATAAAAAGCAGAAGCCATCACTGGCCTTCGTCCCCAGGCCCCGAAGGCACGACTCAGTATCCCCAGGTTGGTTGCCGATCATCTGGCCAACCATCAATTCCTTCGGGACTTACTCTTCTGGATGCTCATCCTCCGGATCAGGCCCTTGACCTTCCTCCTTGTCATCAGCTTGCGCCATGGAAGCGAGGATCCTCTGGTAGTCGTCTGGGAGGTCAGTGAGGTCTATGTTGGGATTTTTTGGCTGAAGGGCATAGATGGACTGGATCGACCAGTCGGCAGCCCTCCTCTCAATCTCCAGCTATTGTCGCTTCATCTCTTCAGTTAACGAAGCAACACGACCTTGGGAGAATTGGAGTCCAGCCTCAAGTGCCTATCTCTGCTTCTCGGTGGTTTCCCACAACCGTGCTCTCTCCTCCTCTACTCGTAAAGCCCGCTCGGAGTTTGCTTTCAGCTTTAGTTCTTTCTCGCCAGCCTCCTTGGTAAGCATGGCTACTGTCTTTTGGGGCTCTTTAACTTCCTCTCCCCTCTTCTGCAGCTCGGCCTTATAGAAATCCACTGTGCGAAGTGCAGCGTTCCTCTCCGACAGATATTGATTCGTCTGAATGGTAGATAGATTCTTCTTTGTCTGTGCCGCTTCTAAGTCCCACTTCAGCAGCGTGTTCTCTTCTCTCAGCTCGACAAGCCCCTCAACGGCCCCCAATTGGGCCTTCTACTAGGTCAGGTGCATGGTGAGCAGGGTCTGCATAGTGAAGAGAGCAGGGGGTTAAAGTCGTTTTCACTAAAAAAGAAAGGGAAGTGTGAGAAAGCCCTCAATGAGGACAAGCTTTTTTACCTGACTCTGTAGCTAAAACAGCATGGCCATCAGGTCCATGGAGTTGGAGGCCACAAACTACTCAAAAGCCTCTGCGAGTTGGCACTCCAACACGGTGAACATCACCAGCTGAAAATGCTCCAGGAGTTGCCCTATAGAATCCAGCATAAGCATACCTATTCCTGCGGTAGGGGGCACCTCACCCGCTAGTTGCTTGCACGCTCTCCTCTCAGGGACAGCAACCTCCCCTTGCCTCCTAGGCAGATCCTCATAGGCAATGGTAGGGCCGGTCATGCCCTTGAGGGGCCCTCTAAGGCCTGATAAGGTTGTGACCTCCTAGGTTGAATGCCCAAGCCCTCTAGCTTTGAATCTGACTCCTCGGCCCGAAGTTGTTTCCTCTTTTTTGATTTTTGGGCCACTGTCTTCTGTTTGGGACGAGCAGCAACAAGTGGGGGAGCACCCGCTAGTCGAGCTGGGGCCCTCGCCCACGTTCCTCCAATGGGGAGATCGTTGGGGGTCACCCCTATTGGTCTTATGGCACCGACCCACGGGAAGGTGAACTCCCTAGCTCTCAACTACTTGGGCACTTTGGGTGGCATGGTCGCTGCATGTGAACATCATTAGCAAAACAGTTTGCTCCATGCAAATAACAAAGTCGGCTAAGGTTACAGGTACTTACTTGGTAAGGTTTCCAAGGTCGCTTTGGGTTTGAAAAATCTGTATTTCTGCAGGTTTGTGATTGTCACGAGTAGCCTCGTGTCGCGACTGTGTTCAGGTAGAAGACCGAACGCGATAATTTTGTTGAAATCGATGAGAGCCGACAACCAGGTCGTCTTGTTTACTGTGAAGAAAAAAAAAAAAAAAGCCTCGTTAGCAAAGATTAAAAGAAGGAAAATTCGCCAAGTAAAAGGAAGGAAAACCTACCCGGTTCCCTAAACTGACAAATGCCATCATAGTGAAAAAAGAAAAATTCCGTCTCATACGCCCCGACGTTGTTGGGGTAACTGTGTATTCCTCCCTCGATCGTAGATCGCTGCGAGAGGTAAAAAGAGTCATTGTCTTTACTCTTCTTCAAATAATACAAGCAACCAAGCTCTAGCGTGGTTAGCTCGACTAGACCATTCTCGTCGCGTACGATATACATAGCCACGGCTATCATATACACATTTGGCATCAGTTGTAACGGTGCGACCCTGAAGTGGTCGAGGGCCGACCTTATGAAAGGGTGGAAGGGAATCAGTGTTCCACATTTAAAAATGTTCTCGAAGATCGCAACCATTTCTTCTGGCGGATTCTGAGCTGTATACGTCCTATACTAGTAGACATCTACGCTAAGTGCGTATTGGTCTACCATTTTTTGAACCTCCTCTATTATGGCTATCGACAGGATTTCCTGTGGGGGACCCATTGGGGCGTTCTGCACCAGTGAGCTTGTTCCCTCGTCTGTCTTGGACGTCGTTGAAGGGTCCATTTCTTCCGCGGTTTGAATAAGAGCAACATGCAGGAATTACTCAGTCGTCGTACAAAGTTTCGTACGATGACGTGGAAGAAAAGGTAAACGCTATCTTCCTTAAACCTTAGAAAAACCCTAAGAATCCTTGGGGGCCACCCCCAAAGACTCAAACCCTAGAGGAAGGCCTCTTCTCCGATTAACCACTAACAAACACCCACCGTTATTGCATGGTTATCGTCAAAATGGAAAAAAGCAAAATAATGAAAGAATCATCCTTACCTCTTGAATATGAAGATGGAACTTCCTGCTGTGAACGTCAAGTGCGCACCAATCTGGGAGGTGGAAAATCTGGTCTCACGAAAGCTTCTTGCTCTTTCTGAAAAAGTGAGTATTGCGACATTGCTTGAGATGAGCCTGAGATTTTATAGTGACGGAAGTGGCGCTTGGTTTTCTTGAAGCCAAGCGACATTTGAACGGAAATCATCTCTCGCCGTTGATCGCGACCACGTGTCATCAATCAATGGGGAAGAGTAATCGCCAAGCTTCGAAAATCAAATCGTCACTTCCCTCCATTGAAATAATCGAGCGACGGCTCGTTTCCCTTCTCCATATCAAATGCGCTCTCATCCGCATTTAATGTTCTGATAAGGAATGTCGTTTCAGCATGACTTACATTTAATGCGCATAGCTAGCACTTATTGCACATAGAACACGTCTATCAGAGCAAAAGGTGTTTCATTAATGTATTAGTTGCCAAAGCATAACGGATAACATCTGAAGAGGTTGTTAGATAAAACACTCTTCGTCGCATGTCTGTTGCGAAGTGATGTGACTCCTTGCCTTTAGCAAAAAATACGCTAAGTATAACCAGGTCGCAAACCTCAATCAAAATAAGAGCTTCATCAATACGACACTGAATAAGGTATGTTCCAAGTCGTAGACCTTACGGAAGAAGACCATTTCAGGTCGCCTATATGGAAATGTCTTGCGACCTCCTTACAACTAGGTCGGATCGATCGGGCGTCACCCGGCACATATCAAATCAAGGCATAATTGTGTAGTTCTCAAGGTTCGATTCTCAAACCTTAAAAACTATGGGACTTCTGTTATGCCTGAAACAGTAGGGCTGACGTGGAGCCTAGTCAGCCTAGGGTGGTTGAAGCTTGGAAAAGATCCGCAACCACTAAGGCGCAGCCACGTCGCTCGATGACGCAAGTGGTATGTCCCTGCCAGTGTAGTGGGTAAACGCTAGGTTAGTAAATGGCTAGGAATCGTCCACGTGTCTAAACCCTGCACAAGGTGAGGAAATCACTCAGGCAGGGGAATAATGGGATGCAAAGAAGGATTTGCACAATACCCCACCCACTAAGGCGCAGCCACATCGCGCGATGACCCAAGTGGTATGTCCCTGCCAGTGTAGTGGGTAAACGCTAGGTTAGTAAATGGCTGGGAATCGTCCACGTGTCTAAACCCTGCACAAGGTGAGGAAATCACTCAGGCAGGGGAATACTGGGATCAAAGAAGGATTTGCACGATACCCACCCACTTTCAGATTTAGTAATCATTATTTTAGTTTATCCCACTATAAATAGATGACTTCCCTTTCATTTGCGGGATTAGCTAATTCACTCTGGAATAGCGTATACACACACACACACACACACTCTCTCTCTCTCTCTCTTGTATTCCCTAGTTATTGCTTAACTCTCTGATAACGCGACCTGACTTTATCCTCATACAACAATATCAGTGGACGTTGGATTCGTTTTCGAGCATCCGAACACTTTAAACATTGCTCTTCATTCTTACTAAGCTAAATACTCCCATAATCACGGGTAACTTCTGAGCTTGCTCAGCGTTTTCCACGTGCGAATAGTTGTGTGCAAATCAAGCATAACAGATTTCAAGTCTTTGTTTGCGTAATGTCAATTTGTGAAATTAGTGCTACTACAAAGTCCGCACTTTAGATTGTTAAGTATGCATACTTAATTCTTGCCCCCTAATTAATGTATTGTTTTATAAATTTATATAATAGTGTTCGGTGTTGTGGTACTGGTATATACATCGGCATTTATTAATTAAATATTCTGGACCTTAGAGATCGAATATTTGCCTTGGTGTTAAGAACCTTTACAAATTAAGTTCATATTTATAGGAATTTATGAATTTAAGATAGTTATTAAATTGAAATTTCTATTTTTATTTTTTTAATGACGGGAGGTGTTTGGGCCAGTTTACGCTTACCTCGACTAATCCTTTGGGACCCTAAAATTATTAGACAGATAAGAGTTCCAATGACCACCCTTATTACCAACTGATGAGAGATCAAATTCATGATATCTTGAGTAATATATCCAAAAGTGCTTATCGAATCACTCGGCTACACAAAAGATGGTTATTTTTAAAATGTTTGTGTAAAGGGCGATTTACCTTTTATGGAAATAAAGAAAATTTTGGACTTTAAATTAATCCAAAATAAATTCTCGGAAATCAAAAGTAAACGTCTTTGGTTTAAGGGTCATATAACGAATTTAGTTTCAACTGAAAAGACCAAAATTTGATTTTTAGTGATTTTTTAATTCAAAGTTGATATTGTAGAACTATCTTTATTGTGGAGTAATGCCAATTCGAAAATAATTTGACCAACTTAAAAGAAAAGCAAAACAAACAATTCTTGGCGGAATGATAATATTTGTTTGAAGCATTGTACAAAAAGATTACAATTTTGTCAATTTCTTCACAGGAAGGTTACAGAATTCGCAAATTTGTCTCACATAATTCAAATGTCTCGCAACGACTCAATTCACAATATATCATTCTATATGTCTACATAACTCTATGAAAATATGGGATAATTATCTAAACCTCCCAAAGTTTATCAAATGTGAATATCCCTCAGGTGTCGATATATGCAAACCCCAATCGTTTGTAAGACGTTAACAAAATTGATGACTCACAAAGTGAGATTAAATACCATTTTTACCCTTGTCCTAATTTTTTGCGTATAACAAAGAAATGTTAATTACTTTAAACCACAAAGGTTTGCCAAAACATGAAAAACCCACCCTAGGGTTTGTTAAGACGTTTACGATGATTATAGTTTTGGACTAAATTGTTCGTATTTCATAATGTTAGAGGTAAGTTCAATATACATCAAACCTTAAGAATGGAAGTGTAATTCATTCTATAGACAATGTTATGGGTGTTCCACATAAAGTCTATGTTCTACAGTGATTATGCTGAAAGTATTGACTCCGTGAAACACATGCATAATATTAAATATTATGTTACAAAGCTGTGGGTTGGAAACCTTCTTCTACTATGAATGGAATCTTACAAAGTTGTTTCCAACTCTTTATCAAGTTAAGCTTCTAAAGAAATTCTTTAATCCAGATTCAAAAATCATAATCTTAATGTGTACCTCTGATTAAGTTTGCTCGTGCATATCGAGTTACCTTTGTAATACAGAAGTTCGCATTTTAAATTAATCAACAATCCAATACCAATCAAAGTGTAAAACGTTGATTAAATTAACTTACATATTGTCTTTGGGTAAAGTAAAAGTGAGAGAATTTATTAAAACTTGATTTAATTAAGTTATATGTTTATGTCTTCGGGTAAAGTAAAAGTGAGTAAATTATTAAAACTTTGATTTAATTAAGTTATATATTGTCTTTCGGTATCACTTCCAGGCGAAGCAAATATGAAGAAAGAGACTTTTATTTTATTTAATGATTATGGGAAAAAGCAAAGTATCAGGAAAAGACACGGGTGAAACTTAACTATGAAAATACGAGCCTTCATAAATTTAGAGAAATGAATTCTTGACAAAAACATACATGTATTTACGACCATTAGGCTAAATTAATACCATAATAATATATGAATAATATATATATCAAACAACAAATCAAAATATATAAAACAAAATTCAAATATTCTAGCTTACCCACCTATGGGTAGCCCAGCGGTAAAAACAAACTAAGGGGGTACAATGGGTAGAAACCCACAATCTCAGGTTTGATTTCTCGTTAGACGCAAATATAATATTTTGTCATAGATTTACCTTGGGGCATGATGATAGGTGTGTGTAGATAGCTCTCTTGAGAATTAATCGAGGTACGCCACAAATTAGCTCGACTGCAGTTAAAAAAATATATATAGCCTTCCAAAACTAACCCTAATCCTAAAATCCAATCAAATCCCATTAATATGGAAATAATGTTACAGAGGAATATGGTGAATAAGGTGCGAAATGCCAGCCTTGTTCGCAAGTCCAATCAAATACTTGATAGTGATATGGTGCGATATGAATTGGGAATGTAGTTGATAGTTTCAGAAAGTTTGGAGAAGTCAATTAAAGGATAATTGGGAGCGTGTCGGTAAAGTTTTCCCTTCATATATAAATAACAACAGACCAGGCTCTTATACAAGTTTCTAAATTACTCTTCTCATATCTTACTTGTTTCCATTATTTCATCATAAGAATGTGCTCTACCATAGAACACATTTATGCCAAACATAGACGTAACTCAGAGCTCTACAAGGCTCTGCTGAACAGAGAAGACGATAGAGGGGGGATAGAACTCTGCAGAAGGCTGCCGATCATGCATTGCACATTATGACAATACAGCCTGATTCCGTACTTCATTTGGCTATTACTTTTAAAAGAAGAGACCTGGTCCTCAAGCTCATAGATGAGTTACCCCACGTTTTCTTGATAAAATCACCCGCCAAAATATATTAGGAAACACTGTTCTTCATGAACCGCCCTTAGCGACGATACTCGCCATGTTGCGGAGAAGTTGGTAAACAAGCGCCGGGGTGGTAGGCATGCGCAACAACAATGGAGAGACAGCTCTCTTTCGTGCGGACCTCTATGGAAAGCTGAGATTTCAAATTTTTGACGGTAAACTCTCTAGTTATGATCCAGACAATAAGCAGCCCTTTTTGAAAGGAGTGATAAATCTACTATTCTTCATGTTTGTTATGCTCGACAGTTGGTAACTACTTCCCATCTAATATTGTTTCAAATTGTATCATATAAGCTCTTTCGAAGGTACATTACAATATTATAATGTTAAAATTTTAAAATTATAAGCATATCAAGTAGTGAATTTACGTTTATTATATTCTTCTAATCTTCTTTATAATTTATCTAATTTTCAAAGCAAGATAGATTTGGCCCCGCAAATTGCAATTGACTATAATAACATAATGAGCAAAAAGATATGGATGGGATGAATGCCCTTCAACTTCTCTCTTGCAAGCCGGAAGCTTTTAGTTGTCAGAGTGAAGATGATTTTCTCGATAAACTAATCAGCAGCTGTAAGTTTCCTAATTATTAGGACATTATATATACTAATCTTTAATTGCCTCTCCCTCCTTCTTTCTTCTTCCACTCAATTTCGAAGTATTATTGCTTTGTACTCAAGTCTTCAATTGTAAGTTACATAGATTAAGATGTTAAGTAATTACGTTATTGTTGTTTCAGATAGTAGTGTGATTATTCGTTATTAGTTGTTTCATATAGAAGTGATTTGGTGATATAGCTAGCTAAATTACTATGTGGGTAACAATTGTTAATTCTTCCCTTTATTTTATTTTTATTTTTTTATTTTTTTTTTATGAAAAGGGAAATCTATTTGTTATTTGGCCTGGAGAGAAAATGCTCGAAAGAAGAGCAAAAAATATGAATCAGCTATGAAGCTGCCAAGTTTCTCATTGAAATGGATCTATGGGAATCAACTATTCCCGTCCAGTACAACATCAGGCCTAAGTACAAGATATGGGGCCAGTCCTACAGTCTTAGCCATTGAGAAAGAAATCATGAACAAGGAAAGAGGAGAAAGAAACGATGCAGAATTCCTTTGTTTCTAGCAGTTAAGTCAGGATGTAGAAGATAGTTGAAGAAATATTCAAAACATACCGTCAAGCAGTTGGTCATATTGATGATTCAGGACGAACTGTTATACAGTAGCAATCAAGTATCGCCAGCAAAAGAGTTTTGAGTTTGTAGTTAAGGAAATGGAAGCAGTCATGCCCTTTCTGGTAAGAAAGATGGACAACGATGGAAACACCATCTTGCATATGGTTGGAATAAAAAAACCAGATTACGCACCTGAAAAGATGGAAGGACCGGCGCTGCTATTGCAAGAGGAATTACTTTGGTTTGAGGTGCGTTTTAATTAGTACCCAAATTTATACCTTCCATAACTTACAAGTAAATGCTAATGAATTTTGTTGGTTGTGTTCGCAGCAAGTTAAGAATGTGATAATCTGCATACCCCAATTCCTAGATCACCAGAATAATATGGGGTTGACCGCAGAAGCGCTATTTGCTGCTGCAAATAAGGACCTTCGTATTTCATCCAAAGAATGGTTAAAGCACACGGCGAAAGGATGCTCAGTAGTGGCAGTTCTCATTGCTACCGTTGCCTTTGCTGCTGCATATACAGTACCTGGTGGACCTAATCAGAATTCTGGTTTTCCAGTCCTCGTGAATCCAAGGAAAGTTGGGAAAGAATTATGCTATACTCTTTCTCCTTTATTCCGGTGGGAGTATTTGGATTATCATATTTCCCTCTCTATATAAGAAAATCAACATCAAGCGCTTTGTAAATATTTAACCAGGAAGACTAAGCAGTTGATTCCTGAGTGTTTTCTAGCTCTACTTATGAAGCTCTATGCCATTTTCTGTTGTACAACTCCATCAGCTAGTCATTCCATCCCTTGAGCTGAACGCCACTTCAATAATTTTACAGACTACTATGATAATTAATTTTGTCTTTTATCAATTACGATGCCCTAATATTAATTAATCGTAGAAACAGAAATCCATGTGTTGACGCATCATTAATTAAGTAATTGAACAATATGAAATAGAAAGTATGAGACTGTTTAGTATGGATGAAGGACATATATGTAATTTGTAATTATTAAATAAGTTTTTGAATCACAATTCACCTTGAATATTGTTTGATTTTATCATATAAATATAGAGTAAACGACTTTTTCCCACCCAAATAATGGTTTAATAATCTTTTCCACCCTTAGATTTTTAAAATATTATTTTATTATCTAAATTTATATTTTGTTTTCAATTTCGAAATTATTGCGACCCCACTCTATCACTATTCTCTTATTTTATCATTACTCACTAAAACCTCTCAAACTATACTCTCGTCGACCCTGTCAATCGCCAGCAATCAATTGAGCGATTAGGCACAGTCGGTCCTCCTAAGTTAAATTCCGATCAATCTCAACCACCAAAATCCAATATTCTACCATTAAAAGATTCATCGGTCTCCACTCTTCAAAAACCCCAAAAACCTAGATCGAGTTTACTCTTTGTTCGCCATCAAAATATAAATTTGGATAATAAAGTGGTATTTTAAAAGTCTGCGGGTAGAAAAGTGTCATTAAACCATTATTTAGTGGAAAAAAATGTTAACTCTACAAATATATATGAAATAATATGTTTATCTTGATTACCAACGAAATAATGATGCATCATCTAAAATCTAAAATTCAAACTTCTAAAAAATTATGAAAATAAATGTGACATTTCTATGGATCTATGATCCTATATAGATACAGTTTATGAAATTTCTCCTCAATCAAACTCCGTTCTCTTACAAATTTTCTCATATACAAAACGCACCGTTTTAAATCTCAAAGTCAACTTCCAAAACCAAAACTATCCCAAAAATATGCCCTCAAGACGAGCTCATCTACATAGGGTAAAAAAGTCATTCCACCAACAAGCCAGCAAAACCCTACCTATATAAGCTGACACTTCGATTCTTTCCCTTTCTCTTCACTCTCCATTTCGTAACCCTACCCGAAACCTCTCACTCCTCTCCCATACCCAAGACGAAAAAATGCCGCCCAAATTCGACCCGTCCCAGGTCGTGGATGTGTTCGTCCGGGTCACGGGTGGTGAGGTCGGAGCCGCCAGTTCGCTGGCTCCAAAGATCGGTCCGCTCGGTCTCTCCCCCAAAAAAATCGGAGAAGACATTGCCAAAGAAACCGCCAAGGACTGGAAGGGCCTCCGTGTAACCGTCAAACTCACCGTACAGAACCGGCAAGCTAAGGTCGCGGTGGTCCCCTCTGCAGCCGCACTTGTTATCAAAGCATTGAAGGAACCGGAGAGAGACAGGAAGAAGACCAAGAACATCAAGCATAACGGTAATATCACCCTGGATGACGTCATCGAAATCGCCAAGGTTATGAGGCCCAGGTCCATGGCCAAGGACCTCAGTGGGACTGTGAAGGAGATACTGGGCACGTGCGTCTCTGTTGGGTGTACGGTCGACGGTAAGGATCCCAAGGACTTGCAACAGGAGATTACTGATGGTGACGTGGAGATTCCCCTTGATTGAGATCAAGATCAACGGTTCTTTCTTTTTTTTTTTTTCCAAAAGAAAAGATTGCTATCATTTTGTTTTTGGTTAATGTTGGATTTTGGATAAATTTGGGGACATTTATTTGAATGAGGTAAAATAGATTATTTGGTACGGATGGTTTTAATTGAGGTTCTAGTTTATACATGTGATTTTTATATTGGTATTTAGTATCTGAGTCACTGAATGATGATTTAATTTTCATAGTCCTATCGTTATATATTTTTTAGATTTTTGTGTAAAAAAAAAAAAATTGAGAAATAGAATAGTTTAGTATTTATTTTGTGACAGTATTTTAGGCGATAGTTCGGTAAACTTATAAATGGCGTTGCATGGTCCTACCTTGTTTCTCTTCTAACCCGACTATTTCGTGCTTATCCGAATTATATTATATGTTGACAATTCTCATTTTGTGCATTCCAAATGGAATGACTTCCAACTTTAAAAATACTTTTATAGTTCAATGGCATTGGTGGCAGGCATTGATTCTTTTAATAGTTTTTAAGTGCTTCATAATTTCTAAGTTGTAAGTTTTATATGCTTATAAGTTGTGTTTAATGGTGTATTTCAGTTTGGTCTTTGATCATGTTTAGGGATTGAATTGTATTGCAGTATTTTGCTGAATTACATACATTTTATTGCCCATTCATTTCTTTTATTCTAAATATCTTACTGAGGGACTAGGGTAACTAATTTGGTGGATATTAAGCAGTGATATATGCGGTGGTCATCAAGAATTTAGCGGTCATATGGTATCTGTTTTTGTTTTTGAAAACTTGTTTCAAATATTATCTTTGACTAGTAGAGTCTTGTTTGAAGAAGTGGAAGAATTTGTTTTTCAAATCATGTTTTTCAAAAACTTATATTTGAGTTCAATATTGGTTTTAGAAAATGAACTCTGCTTCTAATTTTTTCTTTTTCTGATACAGATGAACACGTCTTTTTGAATTTGTAGAATAGAATATGATTTCATGTCTTGTTGTACTGTATAGCCATGGAGAGAGGATGCTTCAGAAGTGAGCCTTGCTCTGATGTTGCCATTTTATGTTTCCCTCTTCTGCAAAGGCAAAAAGCTGTTTTTGCTCTTTGTCGCTGCAATAGCTGAGGGTATTGATCTTCTTGATTTGGTATAATTCTAGGGATTTTGATGTCAAATGGGGCTAAAGCATCCATGTACTCAGCTCTTTGAACCTGTAGCATAGTGTGTGATAAGGGTGATAGGGTCATTCACAACTCTGAGGGTTGAAAACCAGCTGAAGCAGGCTGTAACATGAAGGAATAGGTGGCCCATTTTTGTGTACACCTGGACATAGGATTTTCATCTGCTGATTTTTCTGGAGTTTCAGTTCTTGTAACCTGATTGAGGTTCAAGTCCACCAGTAATGTCCTTAAGCTTCCATCTGTCCTCCCTCCTGGTTTGACTTGGTCTTTTTATTTTCATTAGTGACTGGACTCTAAAAGCTGGAATATTTTGTTAGGGATTGCTATGTTGTAGTTGTGAATGACAATGGGATTGAATGTGACTCTACTGGTCGAAAGATTTCTTTATTCCATAATGAAGATGTAAGTAGTGACCCATTTTTGAATATTGATCTAGTTTTGATGAGGTTTCATTTTCACAAGGATATTGAAACGTTATGTACAGACTTTATTAGTTGAACATCTGTTGTAAATTTGCAGGTTTTTGACAATTGGACGATTCTAATGGAGTATATTGGTAGCTGATGAATTCCCATTAGTTACAGACCTTTAAAATGATGATGGTGTTGACTCAAACAAGTTTAAGGTTTAGGGTATAATTTGGGTTGTAATTTCGGTGTGATTGGTTAGCTTTGACATGCAATATAATAAATTAGCAAATATATAGTTTTAGAAAGAGTAATTCCCTATCACTTGCCTACCTGACTACACTGGACAAGTTCTTGTACAGTACCTTGAATCTGTTCATTTCTTTGAGGCTATGGTGGTCTTCATTTTGATCAAACAGATTTTTGGGGAAAATCTCAAAATGTCTGTAATTTTATAGAGTTAATTGTATTTTACTCTTTTGGGTGCGTTTGGTTTAGGGAATGTTGGATTATTGTGAATGTTATATTAATAGAAAGTTAGATTATTTGAAGATTATTGGAATCTTTAAAAAATGTGTTTGGTTGATTGGAATAAATTGGTGTATATGTTATATTAATATGTTTGATTGAAAAGAATAAATTGGTGAGTATGTTATTTAAATTACTAAATTGTCTTTTTTTAAATATTATAATATTATTTTTATTATTAAATTTTGAATAATTTCTTTTAATCTCCAACATTTCAGATTTAGGTAAAACACCCCAATTTATATAAAACTTTAATTTATAACAAAATCACCTCCACCACCTTAAGCCATTGTCATTTGTCGTCGAAAGTTGTCGGGAGGCTTTGATATGGTTGTTGTTGGCCATATTGTTGGTCAAAACCAGTCACAACGGCTAGATCCATGGCTTTTAACTACCATATTTAGGCGAGATATTGTCGTTAACGGCCATGGATTTGGTTGTTAACGGTTAGATCCATGGTCGTTGACGGTTAGATTTTGCCTAGATCTAGCCGATAACGGTGAGACCCATTGATCTGGTTGGAAATGGCTAAGATAGATCTGACCATTTTTTGCTATATCTATTCTGATATGGTCGTTTTTGGTTCTTGCCATCAATATGGCTAGAAACGGTCATATCGGTGACTTCTAGTGACTTCCGGCGACGAGTGGTGTTGGGGGGATTTAATTGAATACTAATAAATCTTAAGTCTTTAAAAGCAAAAAATAATGCGAACAAATGACACAAAATAATTACACACATAAACACAAGATTTATAGTGGTTCATTCTCCATATGAGAGTTATGTCCACTTTGCTGCTGTGGAATTTCACTATAAAGAAAAAAAAAAAAAAATCATATTTTTAATTGTATTCCTAAAAAAAAACAATTCTGCTTAAACACAAATTAGGAAAATCTATGTCCTAATCTAACTCAAATTTAAATTGAATTTGGCTCCACAATCTCAACAATCTCCCACTTGAAGACTAATTAAACATGTCTTCAATTCTTCACTTCCATCAGCAGTGGTATCAACTTCTCTTTCTTTAAGTGAGAAGTCTAACTAAAGTTGTACACAACTCCAGTTTCTCAATGATAACCACCTTTGTAAACATATCAGTTAGATTTTTACTCCCTTCAATCTTCTTGAGAGTTATAACTCCTTTCAAAACTGAGCGTATGAAATAATAACGAACTTCTATGTGTTTTTGTCCTAGCATGGTAGACTGGGTTCTTTGCCAGGTGAATTACACTTTGACTATCACAATACAAAGCGCTCTTCTCATAATTCTAACCCAATTCTTCTAGGAATTGTTGTAACCATATTAGCTCTTTACTAGCTTCTATTATAGCAACATACTCTGCCTCTATAATAGAAAGAGCAACAATCTTCTGTAATTTTGAAACTCAACTAACCGTTATATCACTTAATGTAAAGACATAACATGTGGTACTCTTGCGATTATCAATATCACCAGCCATATCAGCATCCACATAACCTTGTAGCTCTAAGTCTGACTTCCTAAAGCATAATGCTGAATCTGTAGTACTTTTCAAATATCTTCGAATCCACTTCACTGTTTTCCAATGTTTCTTTCCTGGATTTCTTATTGATAAGAGCTTGAAAGTATATATTTTGTTAGTGATTTAATTGGATTATTTGTGGAAAAATGTGTTTAAATTGTGGAATTTGAATTAATTATTTCATAAATACCTTTTACGGGATCACAGATGTATTTTGAGCATTTTCAGGTTCAAACCAATATGTGAAGGAAAAAGAATGACGTCGATGGAATTCATGACGAGTAGGAACAAACGGTGCAAAAATCGGAGTTGAAACGACAAAGTTGTGATGCGTCGAAGATACAACGTAAAATCTGGAAATTCTTCAAGATGAGCATGCTTCGCTGTTTGGATCATAACTTGAGCTGTAGAAATCGGAATTCGACGATTCTTGTGGCGTTGGAAAGCTTATTCAGGGATCTAAAAAGTTTGTGTTGATGACTTTACCAAATTCTGAAGATCACGGACTCATTGGACAGAAAGAACGATCGCTGCAGTGACGGTTCTTATCGCCGCAGCGATAGGTCACGGGCCTGTTTAAGTTATTACATTCTCCCAGTCCGAATCTGAATGGGTGAAGGCATTTAATTCTTTCCTGAGTAACCTCCAAACCCTAGTACTATAAATAAGGGTCTTTAAGTAGTTTTAAGGGAGATTGGAAAGAGGAGAAAAGACGGCTACTACTTTGAAGATTGGGATCCTGAGAGCTCTCGTTCACCGATTAGAGAAGTTTTTATCTTTTTCTTTCTTGAACTGATGTCATTGAATAGAATGATGGATTTAGTTATTTTCATTATGAACTAATTCTCTTTTCTAGGGCTAAGATGTAGCCCAATTTATGAATATGTGTTGACTTGGATTGTTGTTAATTCTTATTGAGCTTTTAATTCTAAGTTTTATTATTGTGCATAATGCTTTCAATTCTCAAGGGCCCGAGAGTTGAATGATATCATGGGTTAGGTTGAGATCGAGATATGAAACCTGATTTGTCGTAGGTAATAAAACCATAGATTGAGCGAACGCTAGAGATAGGTTACCGCGATCTGTGAGGCTCCGGTAAATTCCATAGAGTTTAATGATCTTTTAGCTCCTAAATCCAATTTAGAGATATCTTGGGTTGTTGCTTAAGGATTAATTTGCTAATTGCTCGAGATAGAGTTAGTGGAATAATAGGGGATTTGGCTTTTAGATTACGCTTGATTAGGTTAACAACAGATGTCAATGCATATGATTACATTGGTGTGAAATCTATGCCCTAAGTTTAGTCATATTGATTTTTACTTCAAAGTGTTTACAAATTCTGCCTTTATTTAGTACTAGTCTTTAGTTTATTTACTTTTTCATTAAATTCATTCTTAACCTTCAGTTAATCAAATAGCAATAGAATATAATAGTTTGGTACTTGGTAGGTAGTTCCTTGGGATTTGACACTCGTTTACTCGAGTTTTACACTGCACCGATTTCGTACACTTGCAAAAAGCCTGTCAAGTTTTTGGCGCCGTTGGCGGGGAACTATCTGTTTTACAATATCAATACGAAATATTTAGTTGCTAATTTGATGTTTATTTCTATTTACTGATTAATTGTTATTTTTGTTTGTCTTATTTGTGGTTTTCAGCTAGAATGGAGAGTTTACGTTCCAGAGGTCGTGGTCATCTTAATCCACTTGATTTTGAGAAGAGAGAACCGCGAAAAAGTTGAGAAAAGAAAAAGGGCAAGCTATTTCTGAAAGGTCAATGGCGAACACAGGAGTTGTCAATCCTAATATGCAAAATCAAGAGAATGGAATGAGGATAATTTAGGAGGAAATGCAATGGGTGAAGCAGCAGTGGTTCAGAGCCTAGTTAGTAAATACGGGTACGGCAAAAAAACGGTACGGGAATTTTACGGGTATGATACGGCAAATGGTGAAAAATACGTTTGTAAAAATTCGGTCATAAAATTCGGATACGGAAAAAATACGATGGATATATACGGGTTTAATACGACACATTGTCAATAATACGTTTTGAAAAATACGGCAATAGCAATCTTGGTTTAGCACTTTTCAAAACATCCCCATTTAAATAATCCATTGTGGTCGACCTTACAATTTATTTTCCTTTATTAAAGTATATTTGAACAATAACTAAGACTAGTATTTTTATCCTTAATTTTATAGCTACGCATACAAAGTTTGGATCCATTAGTATAATTGTTTATTTTCTGAATTAATTGGACAGTACATTCAAAGGTCAAATATAATAGTGTTATGAAATCTAAAAACATGACAAAGTGCACAGGGTTTACAATTTGCAGTTGGCGTTGCTTGTAAACTGATGGTTTGTTGTTTTTTTTTTCTTCTTTAAGTATCTGCCAATTCCAAATCCAAGCTCGACAATATTATTTTATGAATTCATGCTTTTCTTTTGCAGTTTTGCCTTTACCTTTTGCTTTCATACATGATCTTTAGTCTTTTCATTTTGACCCATACAACACACAAACAACAGAACTAAATGAAATATTATGTTAAAACAGATACCAAATATAACTCTCACAAGCATTCATCAAACATGTTTCAAACAAATCTATCCATCCACCAACATACAAATCCATCAATCCACCAACCCCTATTACTACTACTCACACACCAACACAAACACAAACAAATCACCAACATACAAGATTCAAAGAGAGTTAAAAAGAAGAAGAGAAGAAGTGTGTAGCTTGAGGCTTGAAGAGTTGAAGTCTTGGACTTAAAGCTTGGAGAAGAGAGTTAAAATTTAAAAAGAGAAGAGAAGAAGAGATCAAGACTCAGAGTCAAGAGATGAAGAAAAAAGAGTTGAATTGTTGAAGATTTGAAGAAGAGATGAAGACTGTGGAAGAGAGAACCGAGAAAGAGGAGAAGGAGATTTTTTTTAATTTTAGTCAAACCCCACCAAAACGACGTCGTTTTGCCTTATCATGTAATTATTTTTTTGTCTGCAAAAATTCGGCAAAAATTCGGCAATAATTCGGGTATAATTCGCGAATTATACGGATAGGGTATATAATTCGCGAATTATACGGCAGCCCTTATAATATATGTTAATTCGTGTTTTATACGGGAATTATACGGCTAGCCGTATAATTCGCGTATAAAACGCGAATTTACTAACTAGGGTTCAGAGAGCATTGAAGGACTATTCTAGTCCTACTATCGATGGTTGTTATTCAAGTATCAGGAGACCACCCGTTCAAGCGAACAATTTCGAGATTAAGCCAGCAATTATTGGAATGATTCAGTAGTCAATCCAATTCGCTGGGTTACCGAATGATGATCCCAACCTGTTTATCGCAAATTTCCTCAAGTTGTGCGACACATTCAAGCATAATGGGGTATCCGAGGATGCAATCAGACTAAGGCTTTTCCCATTCTCTCTAGGGATAAAGCTAAGGCTTGGTTGATTTCATTGCCATTTGGGAGCATCACGACATGGAATGAGTTGGCTCAAGCGTTCCTCACTAAGTATTTTCCACCTGCCAAGTCGGCCAAATTGAGGAGTGAGATTACCAACTTTTACCAACAAGATTCAGAGTCATTGTATGAAGCATGGGAAAGGTTTAAGGATCTTCTACGGAGGTGCCCACATCATAGTATACCAATCTGGTCACAAGTGTAAACGTTCTACCAAGGTTTGCTACCAACCATTCAAGCCATGATTGATGCTTCAAGTGGGGGAGCCTTGAACACCAAAACACCAGAAGAAGCATACAATCTGATCGAGGTGATGGCGAACAACAACTATATGAGGACTCCAGAAAGAAATTCATCAAGGAGATCAGCTGGAGTGCACGAAGTCGACAGTTACACTACATTGGCTGCTCAACTTACGAACATCCAGAAGCAATTAGGTAATGTGTTGAAAATTAATGCAATTGAATCTTCTTCTCTAACATGTGACCTTTGTGCAGGAAATCATTCGTCAAACGAGTGCCAAGAGGGAAACCAGTTTGCTCAGCATAAACAAGCCAACTACGTCAACAATTTCCAAAGAGGGCAAAGGAATCCGTATTCTAATACTTGTAATCCAGCATGGAGGAAACACCCAAATTTTTCATAGAGCAACAACAATGAGCAAAAACAAGCTCCTGTTTTTCAACCTCAAGAGCAAAAATCGAACTTGGAAAATGCATTAACCAAGTTCATTGAGGAGACAAGCAAGAGGTTTTGTAACGACTCCATTCTCATAAAAATATGCATAGTAAAAAGTACATGTAAAATAACATAAAAAGTTGGGCCCAAAATTTTCTTTTATTAAACATATGTACTCTTTATACAAATATATACAAGATTTGTATCATATGCAAAACTATCAAAATAGGGTGGACAGTGTAGCCATTTCTCTTCGTGTGTCGATGTCCATCCGACCGTGTCCTTATCTAGAACCTGCAAAAACATAGGGAACAACGGGATGAGCACAAAACAATGCTCAGTAAGTAAACCCTCTACTCAACTATCCCCGTAACTCTCTCTCTAATTCTTTCCCTATAATTTTTATTTACTCTTTCTCTTATACAACTCTCTGTTTTCTCTTTCTCATAACTCTTTTCTACTAACTGTCTTTCTAGTAAGTCACGGCCCCATCTGACCGGAGGCACGGCTGGGACTCGCTCCCACTCCCTGTGACTTCTACTCATTCTAGCCGATCGGACTTGGTTATGCATGGATTCGGAACCTTTGGCCATGTGAGTGCATAGAATCTCTTGGGTAAACTCGGGTATAGCCCTCATCCGCATGTACTCTACGGGCTACACCACTTCTCTCTCTGATACTCATGCCGCTCTCTCAATGCGGCGTACATGTGGGAATACTCTACCCGTACTCACAGGTTCCCCATCGCACAACCTACTCTATTCTCTTGTTTAGCACTACTCTAGCTTTTACTCTATAGTGCTTATTCTCTCTTTCTCTTTACTCTTAGAGTAGCTTAAACTCAAAAATCTCTACTCTTTCTCTACTCTCTTCTCTAGTGCATAATTAATGCATAGTTAATGCACATAAATGACTCATGCTCATTAATGCATTTATGAGATGCAATTATGCCATGTAGCAAAAATTAAGGCTTTCTACTCTTACTTATGCTTCTCTTGAGCATTTCATCATACAACTCATGTGCATATAAAACTCTACTCTAACTCTAACTTTTCTCTTTTCTTTAATCATCCAAATGGGAGGAAACTCCCTCATAAACTCTAAATTTCCTGTCAAAAGAAAAGCACTTCAATAAGCTTGCTCAAAACTTCCTCCAACTTCAATCAAACTCAACCCAACATCAAGCAAATAAACACACTTCTCATAACTCAATTTATGTGTATTACTCATTAATAACTACTAATCTCATTCATCTCATTTCAACAAACATAATGCATACACATTTATATATAACTCTCTACTCAAAAGAGTTCTTAAATTCTCAACTTGGGTTGAATTTACTTACTTTATGAGGAAATAGCTTCTTTAACACTTCTCATTTCCTTTGGGAGCTTGCCTTCTCTTTACAACTTTAACCACCAACAACAACAACATGAGACTCTAATCAAAACATAATAAAACTCTCATCTAAAGCAAGAATCCTTACCTTAGGATGCTTTAGATTAAAACCTTACTAAAAAGTTACTCAAAAAGCTCTTGGAAATCCTTGGAAGATTGAAGGAATTTGAGAGAATTTGGAGAATGGAGGAGGCGGTGGAATGGGAAATGAAAAGTTCTCAAAGACTAAACCCCCCTAAATATCTCCTAACAAACTCATTCTTCCCATTTTGCCCTCGCTCTTTCTTGGAAATTCCATCCATATCCTTTGATTCCTTACAAACACACCCCCATACTAACATATTTTTCATGAAATTTTCTTACATTTTACTCCCCACTTTTCCTGCTAATTAGGGGTAAAATGGTCAAATAGCACCTAAGGGAAAAAATATCTAAAACTCAATAAACTTTTCAACCGGCACGTCGCCGCGGCGAAGAAGCTTCCTTCGCCGCGGCGAAACTGTCCAGCAGCTTCCCCGTGGCTTCAACACCTCTTCGCCGCGGCAAAGATTATTCTTCGCCCCGGCGAACCCTGTAACAACAAAAACCTTCTAATTTTGACTCATTTCAAGGCAAATACTCAACATATCAATACAACCAAAGACCAACCAACCAATATTCATAAAACCTGACTCAAATAAGAGCGAAATAAGAAACATTAGCTATGTACCTCAAGTGGGGCGTTACAGATGGCCTGATGGTACTCACCATGCTTCCCAATTGACTATAGCCCCTTGGTCTTGGGTTCGAGTGATGGGGGAGGCAAAAGAAATCCCTTAGGGGGGGGACAGTACCTAGTGAGTCACGCAGAGTGGGCCTGAGTAGAGGGGCCGATCAGCCGTGCCCACGGTGCAGATTGGGCCGTGACAGGTTTGAGAAGACCGACGTCCTGGTTCAAAATCAATCTGCATCTATCAGGAACCTTGAAACTCAGATTGGGCAGATTTAGAACATATTAGCAGGAAGAGGTCAAGGGGTTTTACCGAGTGATACAGAGAAAAATCCCAAGGAACAGACACATGCAATCACCCTGAGGAGTGGAAGAAGTTTGGAAAATTCGGAGGGTGAAGAACAGAGGATAGAACAAAACCTGAAGGATGAGCAGAAGAACGATCGTCGCGGCGATGAAGATGGTGCTCGCGGCGAGCGTGAGAAGGAAGAAAATTCCGTCAGAAGGAAGGAGGATCGCCGCGGCGATGAAACTTGTCGCCGAGGCGACCATGATGCTATTCAAATTTCGTCAGGATTGTCTCACGATTGTTGTGATGATGAATCTGGTGGCCGCGGTGACCGAACAAATGAGCATAAAACTCCATCGAGCCAGGCAACCTTGTCGTACCCACAACGGTTGAAGAATCAGAAGCTCGACAAGCAATTCGGTAAGTTCATTGACATGTTTCGCAGTTTACATATTAATATTCCTTTTGTTGATATGCTAGAACAGATGCCGAAGTATGCAAAAATTTTGAAAGAGATCCTCACGCACAAGAGAAAATTCGAGGAGCACGAGAAAGTTATGCTCACGGAGGAATACAACGCACTGATTCAAAAGCAACTACCACCTAAACTACGAGATCCAGGGAGTTTTACTATCCCTTGTATTATTGGTAGTTGTTATTTTAATAAAGTGTTATGTGATTTAGGGGCAAGTATTAACTTAATGCCGTTCTCCATCTACAAGAAGCTTGGATTAGGAGAAGTGAAGTCAACCACTATGTCTCTCCAATTAGCTAATCGATCAATAACATATCCTAGGGGGGTGGTAGAAAACGTCTTAATTAAGGTAGACAAACTGATTTTCCCAGTAGATTTCATAGTGTTAGACATGGAGGAAGATCGGGAAATGCCTTTAATCCTAGGACGACCTTTTCTAGCAACAGGTAGAGCATTGATAAATGTTCATCAAGGGAAACTAATCTTAAGGGTAAAAGATGAGCAAGCAGAGTTTAATGTTTTTGATGCTAAGAAGCTTCCATCCTACTTTGACACATGCTTTGAGATTAGTATCCTTGATAACATGGTGAATAAAAAATTAGAAGAAAACCACCCTAGTTCACCCCTAGAGAATTGTTTAGTCAACTCTAGGACTATGGAGGCTGACTTTGAGATGGTAGATGAACAACGATTAAAGCCCTATGTGAATGGTGAAATTAAGGATACGAGGGCTTGGATTCTCCTAGATGATCCGGATTGAAAAAAACGAAAAGTCAAGCTTATGACTTTAACAAAGCGCTTCTGGGAGGCAACCCAAGTTTTTATTTATTTATTTTAATTTTTTTCTTTTATTGATTAGTGTGTTATTTTTGCAGGTGTTAATTTTCAAGTACGTTTAATTTTTTTTATTTTTTTGTTTAGTGTAAATAATTTTGATATTGTGTTTGTTTCTCTACATTCATAACTTTAACACGTGATGTGTGTTTCCAATGAGGTGCACCGTAAGTTTCTTTGTTTTGACAGAATTAAAAGGCAACAATGGAATGAAACGAGTTGGTGATCGAATTGTCACGCATATTCGCACTTCACTATTGCAAAAGGGGGTAACTTTTCTTTTTCTCTTTTTCCTTTTATTTACATTTGTACATTGAGGACAATGTTGATTTTAAGGATGGGGGTAGGAATTCGCACCTTTGTGCAAATTATAGACATGGATTTAGGGAGCGGATTTTGTTTTTCTTTTATAGTTTTTTTTGTTTTATTGTGAGTTTTTTCTCTTGGATTAATTTATATGTCTATGATAGGAATATGATTGCAATAACATGAAACAAGTAGAGGACATTAATTTTTGCCTTTAATTATGGATGATTGTGAATATTAATGACATTTAGTTTGAGACCCTAGCGGTTTGTGGATTGAAAGTGGTTAAGTTTACTTATTTAGAGACGTTTTATGTGTGAATATTTCATGGAAATTTTTGCGATCTCAACAAACTCTAGAACTTATTTGACAACCACTCGAGGCAAAATCCTAGAGTTCACATCACTTAGGAAATGATTTAGGCTGTTTTTGGACCGATTGAGCCTTTCAAGCCGACCCTTTTTATCATTATCACTAGTTAACCCTTTGAGCCTTTTTAAACACAATTTAGCCTTGTTTTTCTTTCCTTGAACTTAATTTTTACCTTACCCTAATTATGAGCCTAAAACACAATCCTACCCGTTTTATCTTTAAGAGACTTAATTGTAATTCAAGCTTATTACGAGTGTTGGTGAGGAAGTGTAGTTTTGCCACAACCTAGGTTTATGCGAACAAATTGGTTAGGGGTTGTGGAGTGCTTGCAAAATCAGTGGGGCTGTGTGTGTATTTTCTACTTTCTGTGAAAAAAAAAAACGAAAAAAAAAAACTGAAAAAAAAAAAGAGAAAGAAAAGAAAAGTGGGCATTGAAAAGCATTGTGAAGATTTGAAATTATGCACATGGGTTTATATTATTGTCGAAAAGAAAGAGCTTGATAAAGCTACTGAGTGAAAAAGGGAAGTGTTTTTGTATGACAGTAATAAGAATGAATGAAGATTAAGTCTCTCAATTCGATTTTTGTTGAATTCCCTTTCCGTTCTTTTGTGAACCCATACCCTGGCCTAAAGTTACAACCTTTTCAAAGACCTATTGATCCAAGGTAGTATGAATTTCTACATTAGTGGAGAGTGGTTTGAAAAGTGAGCTTATGGGGTTTGATTCCATGATTCACCTATAAGTCATAACCCGAATACTGAGATCAAAATTTTGTTCATGAATGTTGTGCATAAAACCATCCGGGTTTGTAGACTAATGGTTTGTGGTTGTATGGATGTTCTAGGGTTGATAACGAAAATGGAATTGATGTTTGCATTGTCTGTGAGTTTAGGTGATTTTTAATTAATCTATTTGTTTTGTGTATATGCAATTTTTGAGACGTCTTTACGAATTGATCCAAGACTTTTTGTTAATGTGTTCTTTTTATATTTATGTTTTTATTACTTTTGGAGTTTATGATAAGTTTAGTGTGTATGTTTGTGGGTATCATCACTGGAAACCATCACGAGACTACAACTCATCCAACTAGGGCCACCTAGGGGTTTAAAGGCTTGTTGCATACGCTAAATGCAATCGTGTCAATCTACGAAAGTAATTTAGGATAGTTTAGATATGAGTTTTCATTGGTTGTTTTATTTTCAAGCTTAAAGACTTATTTTATCGCTTAGTTTGCTAGGGACTAGCAAAAAGCTGGTTGGGGGTTGTGATAAGAGCTTGAAAGTATATATTTTGTTAGTGATTTAATTGGATTATTTGTGGAAAAAATGTGTTTAAATTGTGGAATTTGAATTAATTATTTCATAAATACCTTTTACGGGATCACAGGTGTATTTTGAGTATTTTCAGGTTCAAACCAATATGTGAAGGAAAAATAATGATGTCGATGGAATTCATGACGAGTAGGAACAAACGGTGAAAAAATCGGAGTTGAAACGACAAAGTTGTGACGCGTCGAAGATACAACGTAAAATCTGGAAATTCTTCAAGATGAGCATGCTTCGCTGTTTGGATCATAACTTGAGCTGTATAAATCAGAATTCAACGATTCTTGTGGCGTTGGAAATCTTATTCAGAGATCTAAAAAGTTTGTGTTGATGACTTTACCAAATTCTGAAGATCACGGACTCATTGGATAGAAAGAACGATCGCTGCAGCAACGGTTCTTATCGTCGCAGCGATAGGTCACGGGCCTGTTTAAGTTATTACATTCTCCCAGTCCGAATCTGAATGGGTGAAGGCATTTAATTCTTTCCTGAGTAACCTCCAAACCCTAGTACTATAAATAAGAGTCTTTAAGTAGTTTTAAGGAAGATTGGAAGGAGGAGAAATGACGGCTACTACTTTGAAGATTGGGATCCTGAGAGCTCTCGTTCACCGATTAGAGAAGTTTTTATCTTTTTCTTTCTTGAACTGATGTCATTGAATAGAATGATGGATTTATTTATTTTCATTATGAACTAATTCTCTTTTCTAGGGCTAAGATGTAGCCCAATTTATGAATATGTGTTGACTTGGATTGTTGTTAATTCTTATTGAGCTTTTAATTCTAAGTTTTATTATTGTGCATAATGCTTTCAATTCTCAAGGGCCCGAGAGTTGAATGATATCATGGGTTAGGTTGAGATCGAGATATGAAACCTGATTTGTCGTAGGTAATAAAACCATAGATTGAGCGAACGCTAGAGATAGGTTACCGCGATCTGTGAGGCTCCGGTAAATTCCATAGAGTTTAATGATCTTTTAGCTCCTAAATCCAATTTAGAGATATCTTGGGTTGTTGCTTAAGGATTAATTTGCTAATTGCTCGAGATAGAGTTAGTGGAATAATAGGGGATTTGGCTTTTAGATTACGCTTGATTAGGTTAACAACAGATGTCAATGCATATGATTACATTGGTGTGAAATCTATGCCCTAGGTTTAGTCATATTGATTTTTACTTCAAAGTGTTTACAAATTTTGCCTTTATTTAGTACTTAGTCTTTAGTTTATTTACTTTTTCATTAAATTCATTCTTAACCTTTAGTTTAATCAAATAGCAATAGAATATAATAGTTTGGTACTTGGTAGGTAGTTCCCTTAGGATTCGACACTCGTTTACTCGAGTTTTACTACTTGCACGATTTCGTACACTTGCGAAAAGCCTGTCACTTATGTACCTACTCATAACTCCCATTGCATGTACTATGTCTAGCCTTGTACATACCATGACATGCATACATAAGACCGATAATCGCTGATGCATAAGGTACCTTGGCCATGTAGTCTCGCTTATGTTCTATTGGAGGTGATTGATCTTTAGATAGTTTAAAGTGACTAGCCAAAGGAGTACTTACTGGCTTTGCTCCATCCATGTTGAACCTATTGAGTACTTTCTTCACATACTCTTCTTGTGACAGCTTCAAGAAACCTTTCGCTCTGTCTCTGGTAATCCTTACACCAAGGACTTGTTTTGCAGCTCCCAAATCCTTCATAGCAAACTCCTTTGACAATTGCCTTTTTAGCTTGTCTATTTCCTATTTACAAGCCCCTGCAGTCAACATGTCATCTCTCATTTCCTTATACTTTAAAAGTAAACCCATTAAACTTCTTGTACCATTGTCTAGGTGCCTGTTTTAGCCCATATAAGCTCTTTAGAAGTTTACACACCATTCTTTCATTTCCTTGTACTTTAAAACCATGTGACTGCTGCATATAAATTTTTTCATCTAGTTCTCCATGAAGAAACGTCGTCTTTACATCTAACTGCTCGAGATGAAGGTCTTCTTTTGCCACTAACCCAAGTACTCTTTTTATTGTAGTCAACTTGACAACTAGAGAGAAAATTTCAATGTAGTAAATGCCTTCTTTCTACTGAAATCATTTCATAACCAGTCTTGTTTTATATCGTTTGTTGCCATCATGTTCATCTTTCACCCGATAAACCCACTTGTTTTGCAACGCCTTCTTCCCTTGTGGTAGCTCTGTTAATTGTTAGGTTTGATTTGTTAATAATGAGTCCATCTCATCCTTCATAGCTAGCTCCCACTTGATTGAGTCATCAACTTGCATTGCTTCCTCGTAACACTTTGGTTCACCACCATCAGTTAGTAAAATATAATGCAGAGAATGGAAGTACCTCTGTGGTAGTCTTATAGTCTTGGAAGATCTTCTAGGTTCAAACACAGGCGTTTGTGGTCAACTTCTTGAGCTATATTATCTTGATCTTCCTGGTCATTGTCCTGCATGCCATTCATTGGGAAGTCTTTCAAAGGAACTACCTCTTACTTCTTCACTTCAATGCTTGGATTTTCTAACTTCATGTTGAGCTTATCCTTGTACATCACTTCTTCATTAAATATGATGTCTCTGCTTATTATAATCTTGCGGTTTTGGTCATCCCAGAAACGATAACCAAATTCAACGTCATCATAACCAATGAAAAAATATTTGTTAGATTTAACATCAAGCTTACTTCTAAGAGTAGAGTCAATGTGAACATATGCTAAATAACCAAACATTCTTAAGAAAGAATAATTTACCTCTTTGCCGCTCCAAACTTCTTTTGGGATCTTGCAATTTAACGGTATAGAGAGTCCTCTGTTGAGCAAGTAGGTTGCAGTATTGATTGCGTCAGCCCAAAATGTATGTGGTAGTCTAACATGCAATCTGATGCTTCTTGCATGCTCATGTAGGGTCCTGTTCATCTTTTTCGCGACACCATTCTATTGAGGAGTTGCAAGAATGGTCTTTTCCATCTTGATCCCATTATTGGCACAACATTCTTTGAACCCTTGATCAATGTACTCTCCCCCATTATCGGATCGCAAGCACTTCACCTTTAGGTTTGTCTCATTTTCAACCATGGCTTTCAACTTTTTAAAAGTACCAAAAACATCAGATTTATTTTTCAAAAAATAAACTCATACCTTTCTACTTGCATCATCCATGAACGTCACACAGTACTTTGAGCTTCCAAGGGATGACACAGGAGCAAGCCCCACACATTTGTATGAACCAACTCCAACTTCTTTGCCTTTGGTTCCCTTGCTACTTTGGAAAAACTTACTCTTCTCTGCTTGCCAAAGATGCAACCTTCACACAAACTGTGATCAATCGACTTCAACTCTGGTAGTTTTCCCTTTGACTGAAGCTCCTTCATTCATTTCACGCTCATATGCCCAAGTCTACAATGCCACAAACCTGAGGTAACATTAGCATCTACGATTGAAACTGAATCTCTGCAACTAGAAAGTCATGTAAAGAGTTCCAGTTTTATTTCCATGAGCAATCACCATGGCTCTTTTGGTAACTTTCTATACACCACCTAGAAAGGACACACTATGCCCTTCATCGTCAAGTTGCCCAACTGATATTATATTGCGCATTAATTTTGGTACATGTCTTACTGGATTTTCCACACAGATCTGTTTGTCATCTTTAACCTAACATCACATATACCTACAATATCCAAGGGTTCTTCATCTCCTAGGTATACCTTTCCATGATTTCTAGCCACATAATTTTCTAGAATTTCATGGTGTGCAATGGTATGGAATGAAGCTCCTGAATCTAAAACCCAAGAGTCAATAGAATTATCAATAGATAAAAGTAAAGCATCTTATGCCTCTTCAATTACGACATTGGCAGCATCATCATTGTTGTTCACCTCTTTCTTTGGTGTTTTTTAATTCCTTTGCTTCGATTTGAATTCTTATCGTAGCCCCTGCCTCTTGTTTCAACATTTAAAGCATTCAATGTTATCTCACCTGAATCTTTCCTGTGAATCTCCTCAGCGAGAATTTTATCTCTGACATCTGTGAGTTTTAATTTTGCACTACCTGTTGAATTACTAATTGCCGCTCTCATAAGCTCCCAACTATTTGGTGGCAAAGCCATAAGAATTAGGGCATGAACTTCTTCATCAAAATCAATTTTTACAGACGACAATTGATTAATGATTGGATTAAAATCATTCATATGCTCTGTTACGGAAGCACATTCTCTCATCTTAAGATTAAATAATTTTTTTATAAGCTGTATCTTGTTATTCACAGAAGGCTTCTCATACATATCGGACAAGATCTTCATCAACCCTGTTGTGGTTATCTCCTTCGCCACGTTACTTGTCACATTCTTAGTCAATGTCAATCAAATGACTCCTAATACTTATCTATCAAGGAGTGCCCAATCTTCATCTAACATCTTTTCGGGTTTTTCTCCTAAAAGAGGTAGATGTGATTTTTGCCATACAGATGATCTTCAATTTGCATCTTCCAGAATGCGTAATCTATACCATCAAACTTGTTGATCCTAGGTGTATATGCTCCTTCTTCTCCAACCATCGCTTTCTTCCTTGAACCTGGCTCTGATACTAGTTGTTGGGGGATTTAATTGAATACTAGTAAATCCTAAATCCCTGAAAGCGAAAAATAATGCGAACAAAGGACACAAAATAACCACACACACAAAAACAAGATTTATAGTGGTTCACTCTCCGTATGAGAGCTACGTCCATTTTGCCGCTGCGGAATTTCACTATGACGAAGAAGAAAAATTACAAGAATCTCTCAAGTCTCACAAATTGACTCACTCACTAAACCCTATTTAGTGGCTCTCACTTTGATTGTGGCTTTGTCTTCTATTCAATTTGTGTTGTCCAACTCTAGGACTTAACCATTTTTTATAGGTAATACATGGGACACAATTCTTAATAGGACTCAAATCTCATATCTTAATGAGAATTATATTTTACTTCCTAATACAATTATAACCCTATTTCCAATTGTATTCCTAAAAGAAAACAATTCTACTTAAACATAAATTAGGAAAACTCATGTCCTAATCCAACTCTAATTTGGATTGAATTTGGCTCCACAATCTCAATAGATGGCGGTGGTTGGCCAACTGTCGACGATGGTGGCTGGGTGACAGTGGTGATCTGTAATTTTTTTTAAATATAAAGGTATTATTATTTAAAAACTTAATTAAACAATGGTAAAATTGTAATAGTGGATTAATGTATATTGATTTTAAAACAAGGGCATTATTGCCCAAATTTTTTATTAATAAGTGATAAAATTATAACAAAAATAAATTTATCAAATAATCTTATAATACCTAAAAAAAATTGAGTAGATTACCTTCAATATTATCAACAATAATTACTATTGGTATATTGCTGAAATCTTATATTAGTTAACAACCAAACGTGATAATCAAATAATATAAGATGATATTATCTTAGTAATCTCATATAACCCCAACCAAACACCCCTTTGGGTTTAGGTCCACTAGGTTCAAGTCTTGTATTTTAAGGTATTGAGATATCCAGATAAGGGAAGTTTGCTTTTTGAACAGGAATCTCTAACTTGACCGTTTGTTAAATTCAAGAGGGTCTAGACATAGTTAAACCAAACCCGCGTGGATAAAGTCTCTTTCTAATTTTATAATTTGGGACCGTGCCAAAGTCAAGCCTTGACCAAGTGGTATTATTAACAAGATTTTTCCCATCCACTCATTTTATTCATGTTACTGTAACTGTTCTCTTTATTTACCCTCGAACTAAAGTAGATCCATAAATTTCTCTTGGCTGTATGACTTTGTCCTTCAAGGCATGATAAATTCCATATAAAATCCCCTGAATGGTTCCCTTGAATTCCATATCTTAGTACGCATTCCACCTCTCTCTTTCTTAGGTGAAGCCAAGAGAGAGAGACAGTAAATTCTAAACATCTACTTCTGTTTGTCAAACAAACATCAAAGGAATGGCAAGAGATCTTCGACATGTGATGAAGCCTTGGATTGAGGTGGCGCCACCTCTTACTTGGTTGCCTCGGATTGCTTCTAATGCTCCAAAACTGGAAACGATCAGAGAAGAATATGAAGAGGAGGAACAGGAAGATTAAATTGATAATGGCTTTAGTTAGGGCAGATTTTATGGCCTAGTTTTGTCTCCCTGTCCGAAACAGGACTTAGGTGGAGACAATAGAGCCGTCCAATTTCCTCACTTTGATCATATTGTTCTTGCTAATATCAATGTTATACATTATCTAATTCATATTCTTCTTGTTTAAATATCAATGTCATACATTATCTAATTCACTTCACCTGTGGTGGGTATCTCTAATTTCTCTCTTACCACCTCCCTGCATGCACGTACCCACAAAAGCATTGCAGCTTTTTGTGATATATTTGCAATAACTTTCTTCGGTGCAATTAATTGGCTTACATTATGAAATATATAATTGGCCTAGATTTGTTGCAGAAGCAAAATTTAAATTAGACTTTTAATTAAACTGAACATTTCATTCAGATCAGACGCACTGACTTGGTCGGATCCTTAGGAGTTGAGCCTAATGAAAGCAAACTTTTAAAATTCACTTCAATTTATTCTAGACTATGTCATAACCGTTAAAAGATAGAGTAATGCTATTAACCTAATATTTATTTTAAATGGTGTCACCATATGTGACATTATCGTTTTATTCAATACATTGATATGTTATTTATGTGTCAGTATCACACATAATAACTTAGTACTTAAGATATCAATTTTGGAATGAATTAATTATCAACGTTTTAAAACTCAACTCGGGGTGAAACCAGACAAGGTGGCTGAGTCATGGGTTGACCAGTTGAATCGGTTTGACCGATAAGTCAAACCAGTGTCGTCACCATGTATATAGGTTTGAAATCTAACAAAAATACTCCTAAGTTTGAAATCCTACAAAAACACTCCAAGTTACACTGTCAGCATCGACAACCCAGGCTAAATTGGGCTTGTTTTCGACATCGACAATACACCCCATCACCACAAAAACTCTTCCCTCTGCGTCCTGAACAAAACCCATCGCACTCCACCTGGTTTGCCTCGCCAATCGCCTGCAACAACTAACTATTTCTAATGATCGATTTTTGTGATTTTCGGTTGTTTCACTCACCAAAAATCACCTCCGCTGCCACCTTTCGACTCACCTACTTTTACTCTTCAAAAGCCCCAACATCCCAATCCCCAATTGTTTGCCGATCGTCATCCTAATCTCTAGGGTTTGCCATGAACAGTCAAATATTGAAAACCCGCCCAGTGAAGGCCTCGGGTCTCTGTTGAACCGGCTAGGCCGGGCCGGGTTTTAAAACACAGATATATTTCTTTTTTGGTAACCAACACAGATAATTATTGTAAAAGGTAAAACAAATTAAAACTATAAATTTTTCCAATAAATTTTTCTTAAGTTGAACTACACATTATAGTCTATGGAAAACATTGAATTCGTTTATCCCGACAATAAAGTCCAGGACATTAACCCATTTTATTTATTATTTTTTTTGGCAACCGGTCAGCTTGCACGTACCTCAATTAATCTCTAAGGTCCATTGAACACCCTACAAGTGTAAAAGACCAAATAAATCATAATGTGATAGGTGATCCCAAGGTTTAAACCTAGGAATTTAATTAAGGAAGCAAACCTTCGTGATCGCTAGGCCAATCTCTTGGGGTTAAATCTCTTGGTTTTAGTTCCCTCTACTTCCCTTTTGTATTTTGATTTGGTATTTTTTGAGACCAAAAGTGTATTTAAGAAAATTTTGCGGATATCATATCACTTATCCCATCAACCAATAAATTTACGTATAAATAAAAACTATTACCTAATTATTGAAATCAAGTGAAAGTGAATAAAAGAGAAAATGCAATAAGTAACCTAACAAACCTTTCTGATTTTTGTTCATTTTACCTTGCACTTGGATTTTGTTCATTTTGGTTGGCCAACAATAAATATACTGAAAATAAATAACTCTATTTTTATTTATATCAATACATATTGTATCCAAAAACCTCGCAGCCATATTAATTTCTAGCCATTGTTAACATTCAACAACATTTTTCTCCACCTCTCAAATTTTAGAGTTACGAGTATGGTTGTCAGGTGTCTATGTTGATACAGATGCTTAATTAAACTAGATTCGGTCCGTAATTTTCTCCTGGCTGTTACTCTGCAAGCCATAATAAACTCTATATAAAACCTGAGACTATCGATACCCTCTTCAGACTTCAATCAAACAATTCCAAACCAATTCGTCTCTGAAATTTGTAAAGTTTTTCGCCATTGCATTTGTTTATCTAAAGTATCTATCGCAGCACTCTCTTTCTCAGGTGATAAAGCCTAGGAGGAAGAGAGGCCATTTAATTTAAAAAAAAAAAAAAAAAACGCAGAAGAAACTTGATAAAATGGCAAAGGAACTGAGACACACAATGAAGCCCTGGATTGAGGTGGCTCCCTCGCTTTTTGATCATTTCCCATTGAAGTATTCAAATCCTCCAAAACTAGAGACTATAAAAGAAGAAGAGAAAGCCGAAGAGTTTGAAGAGGAGGACGATGAGTAAATGAGTATTTTATTATTATTATTATTTTTATTTATTTTTTTTTTTTTGTTAGGGCAGTCTTTTAGTGACAATTCTATTATTGTAATTGTCCCTGTTCCGGAGAACTGGGTGACGTAAATACTCGTTCATTCAATCTCCCTATGGGAAATGATACAGAATTATCAGAGATCGATGGTCTGGAGTATGTGTAATAGTTTCATTATTTAACTCAATCAGGTCACATCTGTATTCTACTTATGTAATTTATACATAAAATTAAACTTAATTTAACATACATATATTCTGTATTCTCATGTCTAGTCTCTCTCTGAAATCACTTTCTTCAATTTTTATGTAATTACAGTTTTTTTTTTAACAAATTGTGATTGTGAGGGAATGTTATTGTTCTTCGTCCATTTAAGCATTTAAATGATTAATAAAAGTAAGTACGTTGCGGCGATTTAATTAATTCGATTCATTTAAAAGTAGAATCTAATACTCTAGCCAACTAATTTAGGTCAAGTCTAACGCATAGGCCGAATAGTTCGATAGAGACTCTCGGATGTATTACTTAAGAGGTCTTGAGTTCGAGTATCTTTTCAGTTTCTAATAGAAGTGGTCATTGAAACTCTTACCTAACTGGTAGTTCCAGGATCTTGGGAGATTAGTTAAAGTACACATAAATTGGTTCAGACATCCTTGATCATAAAAAAAAATTAAAAAAAATTAACCTGTACTTGCTGTTCAATAAAGGAGTTCAGTGTTTTAATGTTTTAAGTCTACAGATCCTGCTAGCTGCTCCAGATCGATTGGAAAATGTCATTTAATCACAGAGTCGAAATTTATCAGTTAATTTGTTTAACTTCCAATTATATATGGTGATGACTGATGGTACTATTTTCACCGGATCTAATTTATTATAGTGTGTGGTCTCCAATATGTCAATCTTTCGAGCAAACTGTTAATCTTTTATGTATTACCTTGATGAAGCTCATACATGTATAGGCTCAATTCTCAGACATTCTAATACATGCATGTTTAATAAAACAATTTAGAATATTATTAAGGGATTTATGACTAGAAATATAAATAGACAAATAGATTTAAAACATAAATAAATGAAAATGCACACGTTCTATAAGATCTTTAAAAGCTCAAGAAAGCACAGATCAAGAGAAATTAAGATTCTATCCTGATTCGAGCATTCTTGAACTTCAAGGATAGCAAGTTAAGTATACTACATGGAATGAATGACAGTAAAAAAGAAAAACTAACAATTTTATTGGGATTAGTTAAATGTGACATCCCTCCAAATAATTGACTTCATCTCCGCCAACTTTTAACCTGCATAATTCCTTTGAACGGGTTCTGTTAATCTTGGTTATTTAATCCTGAAAATTTTTCCTGAAATATTTAACCTCCCAAGTACTATTGTTGACAAGATCATGTAAACCGTTTACTATATAAAAATAAGTTAGTTTCTTGTTGGGTTTACATGTTGTTACATCCTTTATAAAACTAGAGTTGGTCCATAATTTTCTCTATACTAACAATACATCAAATCAGTTAAACAATCCAATATAAAAACTCCATCAAGATACCCATTAAAATTAAATTGATTTTCAAGCAAGTTTGCTTTTGGCTTGGCAATCTCACAATTCATTCTACCTCTCCCTCTTTACCTGGTTGAAATCTAGGAGAAGGAGAGCATAAATTAAAAAAAATAACATCATTACTGTGTGGCGCCTTGTTGTTTTTCTAATATTCACTACAATGGCAAAAGAGCTCAGACGTACGATGAAGCCCTGGATTGAGGTCGCGCCATCGCTTCTGAATTTCCCACGGAAGTGTTCTAATGCTCCTAAACTAGAGACTATTAGAGAAGAGAGAGCGGAAGAATATGACGACGAAGAAGATGATGAACTAGCTAGTGGTTCTGGTTTTCATTAAATCCAGTTTTGGTGGCCAAGTTTTTCGTGTTGTTATTAAAAAACATAACTTGGCTACATGAATGGAGCCATTTAGTTAGTTTCCTGCAGGACATATATAGAATTAATAATTAATTACAAGGATGCTTAAAATTATATGTGTACTAGTTTCATCCTTTGATGATACTCCTTTTAGTCTTTTTCATCTTTTTCAACATTTCTACTTGTGTATATTGATGTATTCATATCTGTTTTAATAAAAGCTACGGTATATTTTGTAAAAATATATGTTTAGACCACACAATATCTACATATATCAATTAATTAACTGCATAATATTTACTGAAATTAAATAAGATTGGTGATAAAAGAATCATATCCGGCACGCAAAATTTGGTGAGTTATGTTGTGTGAGAATGTACGGACAGCTCGGAGCAAGCAATAGCTTGGTGTGAGTTGTAGCTTGGAATAATTTATGAGACAATTATTAGATTGAAGCAGAGTTGTGTTAGAAGTAAAGTGAACTATCTAATAGTTATCCTCCAAATTGTGAATGAGCTTTATCTCTTTATACAAGCGTTATCCTTTAAAATTAAGGAGAATATCACGGAATTGACTCCTAACGATCTTGGCATGCCAACTACACCAAAGATGATATTGACTTCCCAAAATCAAGTCATTATCCCAAGGTTTACTTAACCATTATCATTTACACACTATATAAACCCCCTCAAAATCATTGTAAAGGGGTTAGCAATTTTAGAGAGAGCTTATTTTTGTAATCAGATACTCTAATAAGAAAACAGTAGATGGAGGCTTGAAGTTTAACTTATCGAACCATCTTAAAAGTTCATTTGATATTTAGTTTTATTAGTTTTATTTTTTCTCTTATTGATTATTCATAATCACACAATTATCTTATTTAAATCTGTTAAGGTCAATTGGATACCTCAAGTTGTGGTGAGGTTTTGTAACAAGTTCATTTTATTCTCAAGTTGTATTCAGTTGATTTATATATTCAAAATATGTATAATTCATACATATCAATCAAGTTTAGTATCTTGATAAAAAAAAATCCAGGTTCATTTTATTATATTTTATGCTTTATGATTAAAATCAGCAATGAAGTAGATAAAGAAAATAATGCAGTGATAATAGGACTAGACAGAGGACAGTTTGTCCACATCGCTCCAACAAGTCTAAAACTCTCAATTGGAATTCAGCCGCCTCTATTTGAATCTACTGCAATTAATGACCTCATTCTGGTTTTAAAACGAGAAAAAGCCGCCGACCAGACGCGGGTCACAATTAACACAAGAAGAAGAAAATTTTGCTTTAGAATTAATATATTTTTTCCACCATTGATGCTGGACACGTGGTTCTTTTACAGCCATAATCGTAACTCAAAGAAAACAACAAAAACTAGACTCTTTCAGAGTTTCAGTCACCAGACGAACAAAAGGAAAAAAAGAAAAAGATCGAATTAATTATTATTATTAAATCGAGGTAAACGTTTTGGAACGTAAATTGACAGGCCCTGGAGTGAATGAGATGGTGCCTGGTGGTCGGTTCAATATATACATCACCATTTCACAAATCGCAATATATACAGCTGGTCCACATTTTGAGGATGGTCGGTTTTATAATACAATAAAGTTTTTTTTTTTTTTATCTTTCTCTTTGATTTAACAATTTTCAAAGAAATTGAACGTCAATTTCATCGGTTTTGACTATTGATCACAAATAATTTGGTATATTTTGAATACATTTGCATATCAAAAAACAATATGAGGCAATTTTAAAAGATAAATCAATTTCAAAATTGTTAATGTCATAACAAAAAACAATTCCAAGTCCAACGAGAAATTGTTAAGTGAATGCATCCATTTATATTACATGAATCTTTTGCTCGTAAATTACTACTCTTATAACTCTGAAATTAAAGTAATATTACATTTATAATTCAATCTCACAATCTTCTCTTATAACCCCAATATGACAGTTAAGTTAACAACTGCTATGTTAGCTCCTACTATATCTAAGATACTAAATGATTTTGACTAAACATAAACAATTATTTTGTAGGGACGAACTATCGTTCTTTCATAAAGAATGATTATTCCTTATAAATAGCAGTCATTCATAATGAATTAACGATCGTTTATCTGTAAGGAATAGAGGTGGGCAGGGACCGGTCCCTTGTGGGCCTAGGCCCATGAGAAAAACCAGGACCCGGACGAGGCCCTAGGCCTGATCGGGACTGGTCCCATGGGCCCAGGACCCGTCCCATGGGACTTGGATAATTTTATTTTTTCCCCCTCAATTTTTTTTATATTTTGGGGGTAAAACAAAATTTTATAGGGGGTTTTTAGTATTTTATAGGGGTAAAATTTATAAATTTTTTAGACCTGGAAGATTTTTTTTTTTTATAAATTTTATAAAAATTTTTTTAGCCCTCGTAATTTATATTTATGTAAAATTAATAGGAGGTTTTATGTAATTTGGCAGGAGACTATATTGAAAAAATACAAAAAATTTTGGGCCCAGGCTCGGGCGTTGGAGGAGGGCTCGGGCCCTCCTCCTTAGGCCTGGTCCCGTTTTGGGATCGGTCCTAGGACCGGTTTTTGGAGCTGGGCTTTTGGGCCCGGTCCCAAATGCCCAGCTCTAGTAAGGAACAATCGTTCATCTATAAGGAACAACCATTCATGTTTGATCAAAGTTGTCAGTTGACGTGGTAATGCCAACTCTGTTACCACGTTAGGATTATGAGATTGAGTTGTAAACATAGTATTTTTGCTGAAATTATTCCTAATTTGGATTGAATTGCTAACTATAGTTACAACCATTAAATTACTTCAACTTTGGAGAAAATAGAGACTTCATTGGTAAAAAAATGGTTGTAAATTTCTAGCATAAATAGGATTTTTTTTTTTTTTTTTTTCCAAATTAATCAAACAGTGTTCAACATAATAAGAGAGCTCAATCAAACCATGCCTCTCAGTTAACTAATCAACTCTATCTATATTTTATATATATTAAAGTATATTTTAAAATAAAAATAAATAATTTAATTATATATCATTGTATTCAAATAAACACTTGATCCTCTGAAACTAAAAAGAGAAAGAAAACAAGAACATAACAGGTTGTAATCTAGTTGGGCTGCCGGGAAAATGAAAAGAAAAATGCTTAATTGGCACAGCCTATTGCCTAATCATTGAAGAGTCTCCATAACCACTACTTCAAATGATATGATAAAAACTTTAATTAGTTTTAGGTTAACATCCAGATAAGTTCAACTGGAAAGCTGATTTCAGCCAACAAATATGACAACACTTTTTCATTTTATTATAATCCCATTATTAATTTAATATTTATTTGTGGTTTAATCATGGTTTATGTTTTTTCTTTTCTTTTTTTTCTGGATAATATAAGATAATGGGGGTTTAATTAATTAAGGTGGATGGAGTGCTGGAGTTATAAGGATGAACAACGACTTTTTGGGTTTTATATAAAAAGAATAATCAGAGAGGGGGGAGAGGGGGGGGGGGGGGGGGGGGGGGGGGGGGGAAAATAAAATTTGTTGTATTTATGAATTTATTAAGAATAAACGATTTTTTTTATTCAAATAATGACTTAATGACACTTTCTATCCACAGACTTTTAAAAATTATTTTATTATTAAATTTATATTCTATTTTCGATTCTGGTATCGTTACGACCCACATACCACCACTATCTCTTTCTGAGCCGGCAATCGAGCGATTAGAGTTTGCACAACCGTCATTTCAATAAAATTTCAATCAATCACACATCAAAAGACTTATTGGCTCCTCTTTTCAAAAGTCTTAACAACCTAAACTAAGTTTGCTGTTTGAGTATAAATTTGAGTAATAAAATGATATTTTAAAAGTTTGTGAGTGGAAAAGTGTTATTAAACCAGTATTTGGGTGGCAAAAAGTCTTTTAACTCTTTAATTAATTAGCATATACTTCTACTTAAAAACATATAGGTCATTCTGAAAATTTATTTATTTATTTATTAGATGCTTATAAATGCTTCAATTTCTTTCATTAAAATATATCACCAACGTTCATATACCTTTTTCTTTCTCGAACTTATAATCTATAAACTAAACTAAAAAAAGTGTAACGGGGTATAACTAATTGAAACAATTTTGAGTTTGCTTAAGAAAATATAATAAAACATAAGGAAATTATATAAATGAAATTAAAATTCGTTTTATATTCATCTTTGACCCTCCAATCCGATTGAAAATTAGAAGGCTATAATTATGTTGATCCTTTTTTGCTTCTTTTCATGCAACTTTCATTATTAATAGTTCACGATACTTCTCCACACATTCTAGGCTATGGCCAATCCACGTAATCAACTATTGTCTTTTATCTTTTCGATGAATGAATAGCCGTTGCAAAAACATTAACCATGTGAATTTACAATTGAACGTTTGAGTTTAAAGACACAAACATGAAAATTTTATTATCAATTTAAACTATAAAATGAAACAATAATAATGTATCCATGAAAGAAGAGAAGAGATGTAAAGAAGAAACTTATAAGAGACGTTGAGCTCATAATGGTGGGACCTTCAAATAAAAGATAATCAAAATCAAAGGTTATGGAGGCTAATATATCTGATTAATTATCAAAATTAGTCATACTCTGTTAATCATTCATCCTCACTCTCTCTCTTCTTCTCTCACTCTCTCAATAAATAGCCTCTAAACAGCCTTCTCAACCCACAAATTTTGCACTGTAACTTGCAACAGAGAGTTCTCTCTTTCTTTCTTTCTTTCTGCTTGCTCTCTAGTTGTTGCAGATTAAAAAAATGGCGAAAGACGTTGAAGGGCTGAGCAAGGAGAGTTTCAGCAAAGGACTACCATGACCCACCTCCGGCACCGTTGATCGCGTTGAGGAGTTGACCAAATGGTCGGTATAGAGCTGTTATTGCTGAGTTCATTGCGACTCTTCTCTCCTTACATTACAGTCTTGACGTTATTGGCTACAAGAGCCAGACTGATGAGAACTGAACACTGATCAGTGTGGTGGTGTTGGCGTTCTTGGTATTGCTTGGGCCTTTGGTGGCATGATTTTCATTCTTGTTTACTGCACCGCCGGTATTTCTGGTGAGTTTAACTTCAACTCGAAAACACCACTATGATACTTCTAAAAAGCCAAAAAAAAAAAAAAAATTATCTTTTCGTTTGGTTGCTAGAAAATGAAAGAAATTTGGTTTTCTATGTATTTTCTTCTGTTTTACTCTTGGAGTTTTGTCCCTTTAGAAAAGTACAACAACGGAAACTATATTTTGACAGCCATGGCATTTTCTATTCTACTGGATTTGAGCTTCTTGACCAGAGAAAAAAAAAAAAATAATAATATATATTATATTAATTAAAATTTCCATTAGTTGCTTAAATAGATTTTTGTTTTAAGTTTCATGTTTCGGCCAAAAAATAAGCATCTATGAACATCAAATATTATATGTTGGTCCTAATAATATTCAGCTTCAAAGTTGAAATATAATTTTTATTAACTCAGTGACGAAGTATATTTCAACTATGCACAGGAGGACACATAACCCGGCTGTGACTTCGGGTTGTTCTTGGGTCGCAAGGTGTCATCATCCGGCAGTGTTGTACATGGGGCTCAGTGCCGGGAGCAATCTGTGGTTGTGGTTTGGTCAAGGCATTCCAGAAGTCATACACATAGGTATGGTGGCGGAGCGAACGAGTCGCCGTTGGCTACAACAAGGGCACGGATTGGGAGCTGAGTCATTGGAACCTTTGTTCTTGTTTACACTGTCTCTCCGCCACTGATCCCAAGAGGAGTGCCGAGACTCCCATGTTCCTGTAAGCAGTTCATATTATAGCTTTAATTTCAGAATGATAAATATATATTTCAAACAAAAAAAAAAAAAAAAAAATTATAGCCCTTACTCGTGGAAGATAAGGGCCTCCACCAACTTCTATACTGGTATTCTAATTTATTGAATAATTTAAGTGAAATAATGATTGTTTGCATTCTCATGTTTTTTTAATGATAATATGGTATGCTTTTTCTGTATCAACTGTAATTGATTTTGTGTTAGGTATGGGGTCTTTCTTGATGACTTTGCCTTTTTTGTTCTACCAAGCTATTGATTTGTGGGGGAACTACACTACTACTAGATTATTATTTTAAACATGAATAATAATTATAAACTATAATCTAAACTAATTAATCGGTGATCATCAACTGGATTCAATGAATAATAAGAGTCATTACCATAGGAGTAGACAACAATAGTGAGACCTTGTGGTTGAATTAATTCATATTTGATTGATGTTCTTTGTTTACCAAATATCAAGGTTTTGGCACCACTCCCCATTGGGTTTGCTGTGTTCATGGTTCACTTGGCCACAATCCCATCACCGGCACCGGATCACCCTGCTAGGAGTTTCGGAGCTGCTGTGATCTACAACAAGGAGAAAGCCTGGGATGACCAAGTAAATATATTCACATTTATTCTTATTCCTATTCTATTCTTATTTTTTGTTATAAGATTCATCATAATATTTATATGACACTAATATTATTGTTTTGTTTTTATTAATGTTCAGTGGCTATTCTGGGTTGGACCCTTCATTGGAGCTGCCATGCTGCATTCTACCACATCAATCTTAGAGCAGCAGCCATTAAGGCACTTGGACCTTCAGGAGCAAGCCTAAAGAATATTCTAAGATCATGGTGTTTATGAAAAGAATACAATTATGGGGAGTGCAAGTAGTGTGTGAGAGTCCTTTAAGCCAATCTCTCTTGCCTATTTATGGGATTAGAGGGAGAAACTAGAGGGCATTGAATTGTAGATAACAATGCTACGTGTTTGAAGGGTTTTTGTATCCCTTTGATGTTGCTTTGGTTGTACTTAAGTAGTGGTTTTATTTATATTTTCTATTTTTATGTTTTAATTGTTTCCTTTTTTTTTCTTTATTTAAAGGTGGTGTATTTCTGTGAATGTTCTACCAAGTTCTAGAAATTAATTATCTGTTTAGTCACAATCAATTATGTTACTTGAACAAGACTGTAATTTAATATTACTATGCAAAATTAAGCACTTAGCTATCACTTAAGATAATTATCGCTTAAGAAAATGTCTTTTTTTACTGTAAAGTTTGTTGAAACATCTTTCAATGAAAAGGATTAATTTTTTTGAACAATAAACAAACATATTGTTTAAACATAGAATATGCGGGTCCATAGAAATTTTTGGGTGTATAATCAAGAAGTTGAATTCGAGTTTTTTTTCGGGTATTAATAGGGGGTAATTATTAAATTTTATCTGATTGTAGTTTTAGGGTCTCGAAAAATTAGTTGAGATATGCGAAATTAGTCAGATACCTCAATCATTAAAAAAAGAAAAAAGAAACATATGAAAATGCTTGTGGCGAAAAGAAGAGATGATAAGATGAGAAGAGGACACAAAACCCTCAAATAAAAGCAATTTATTAAATTTCATTTGTAGTATTGAATAAAAACACCTTATAGCACCCCACCTTGCAGAATCCCTATGTTTCTCTCTAAGATATTGCGACAGGTGTCTTAATTAGGTTTTCGATTCTAAGTGCTTGTTTGAAATATTTTAATATAAAACATGGCCTCATTCTACGCATTCTTATCCACAAACTAAAACAATTTTTAAACGGGGCATTGATCAAAGGGCTCATTATGACCATAAATAAATAAATAAACACAGTGATAGTGATAAACCAAATGAGAATAGATGAGTTGGGTTTTGTGGTGTGGTCTCGAAATAGAGATGATGCAAATTGATTCTTGATTAATAATATAGCAGTTGGTATGGTGAGGACAAATGAAAAGAAAATAAGTTAGGTCAATAGCTGAGTCTTGAGATTCTTGCTTTTTAAAAGGTGGAATATGAGTGGAATTATTTACCTTATCTGTGCTTAACTTATGCTTCCAGGTCATTTTCTTAAGGCTGAAGTAGGTAAGGTTTAGCCTTTGGTGATGCATATTTCGCTAATTAATGGAGAAGATATGCTTGGCTATTCATGTCCCCCTCTATCTCTTTGTGTAAGAATAATTCTGATGGACAAAGTATATTCCAACCATCAAATTCACGAAAAAATGTGTTATTCCCACTGCTTATGCTTAATAAAGGAACACCACACCTAGCATTGATTTGACATTCTCCTCTTCTATTTAACTTTTTTTCAATTATTGATTTGTGATCTTGATCATATTCTCAAACAACCTAATTTTACTATAATTGGGTTAATTTGCATTATTGTATTCTATCTTCTTATTTATTTTTATTTTTTTATTGGTGACCAGGTGTCCAGTCTAGCTTATACGTACTTGACTAATCCTTAGAGTCTTGAAGTTAACGACTGGATATTCCCTAGTGACCACACTATTAGCAATTGAGAAGAATCGAATTCAGACTCTTGAGTAATATACTCAAGAGTCTCTATCGCTCACCCACGAGGGATGTTTTGTATTTTTTTTTTTTTTTTTTTTTGGTTTGAACATCCTTTTTAACCTTTGTCAAGTATGGTAAAACAATTCAACAAGAAGTACGTAGAATTCATTATAATTAGTTGAGCTGTAGTAGTGATGGGCAGGGAATCAATCCTATACCTAAAGTCCAGTCAAAGCACATAATTCTTATTGTCTTAAGAATATTTGTAACCTAAGCAAGAGTTACTTTTGGGGGCCTCTATAATTTAAACTATATTAAAAGATTATTTCAAATTTTTTTTTTATTTTTTGAGATGCAAAATCACCAGGAGAGGTGGGACAGTAATCAGCAGGCTAATGGGTCAGGTTGGGGGGGGTGTTTAGAGGCATTACTAAAGAAGCATGTGGTGAATGAGTAATTTCTAATGTCAGGATTGACGGAAAAGGCTTGAGAAGTCACAACCAAAAGGTATCGGTGGCGCGGTGATTGGCGAAGTAAATCGCCGAAGTAAACAAAATGACGTATGATAGGGGTTTTGGTGGAGGGCTGAGGGAGGAAGATGGTGGTGTCGGGTAAGGCCAACAACGTCAGGTACATGCCGAAAAGGTCGGAAATGGTTGTCGCAATGGAGTTGGGTTGCGAGATTCATCAAAAATCAGTCAAATCAAGAGCTATCAAGGTGGGGAAACAACTTAGGAAATGATAAAGTGATGATTAGTCAATTTTGGTGAGAAAATCGATCGAAATCAGTTGGTCGGCGAAAGAGGGGGTAGAGATGATTTATGTGAATACGAATTGGAATTGAATTGGGGGAAGTAATTTGTGACATGTAAAGATCATTTTAACCTTTATTGTTAAAAAAAATTTAATGTGTTAATTTAGGGGTAAATTAAAAATATGAAATTAGAGTTATAAACTTGTTATTTCATCAAACTTTGGATGTGAATATATGTAAACAGTTATAATAATTTTGGGCCTTTTGGCCTTTTTGGCCTGCCTTTTTTTTTTTTTTTTTTTTTTTTTTTTTTGTGTGTGGGGGTTCTTGGGATAAGAAATTATATAATATTTTATAAAAAAATTGAGTCCTTTTTTACTTTTATTTGGGGCTAGGCAGATGCCTCACCTGCTACCCCTTGAACCGGCCTAAATTCTGATAAATGTTAAGAGTACAATTCATGACTCTTATGCCACATTCGATCCTTATTCTTGAGCTCCTAAAAGTCAAAAGCTTCATTATAGGAGCATGTGTTTGCCATTAACACAAATTCTCAGTTCCCTTGTTCCATGGCCCTGTTTTGTTTCTATCCTAAACAATAATAATAAAAAGTAGACTTTAAAAGAGTAAACTCCCACTTCCTAATCCTTTTACCAAGTTATTTCAGGTTAATGAAGAAGTTTTTGGTAACAATTGGGAGAATTGTATTTTTGCACTTTTTATGTCCTTAGGATTAGGGGGAATGAGAAAATTTACAAAGTATATCTTAAAACGTATAAAAATGGAAGTTCCCAGAATCAGAATTCAGTTTCAGGCTCATTGATTAAAATTTTCTTTTCTTGGGTAGGGTTGGTGAACCTCGGGTTGCGTTTCTGGTCATTAAATTAACTCTTAGCCCATGAACAATTTCCACGCCCATATTTATAGTCATAGATGACTTTAAAGTTTTCCCCACACGTCCCTAAGCTACAGATGTCTATCACCAATTCACCATCGTTTAAAGCGCTTTTGTTTTAGGGTTAACTACTTTTTTCACACCCAAGTAATGACTTTTTTACTCGAAGATTGTTTAAGCATCATTTTATTATTTAAATTTATATTTCAACGATAAATAGATTACAAACTCAATCTAGACTATTGAGATTTTTAAAGAGAGAAGACAATAAATGTTTTGGTAATAAAATATTAAATTTTAATGATTAAAATTGATTGAAATTTGACTTAAGAAGAGTGGTTACGCAAACTTTAATCGCTTGATTTCCGATGATTGATAGAGCCAATGAAAGTAAGGTTTGAGGGGTTTTAGTGAGTGATAATTAGAAAAAAGACTGGTGATGGTGTAAGGTTGCAACGATGTCAGAATAAAAAATGGTATATACATTTAAATAATAAAATAATATTTTAAAAGTTTGTGGATGAAAAAGTGCCATTAAACCATATTTGGGTGGAAAAAGTCGTTTACTCTTTTGTTTTATGGTCCCAAAACTAAAACTGCAATTTGGAGCTCGGCCCATCAGCTCCTTGTTATTAAAGTTCCCACAAAGGCAATATGACCCTGTGAATGGTAGAAATGGCTTGTACAAATGGTTGAAGAAGGATAGCTCACATTCAAAACCCAGAAATTGTAATTCACTTTAATACATGTAAACAAGTCTTGTGAGTTGAGAGAGGTAGAAGGAATGTGAAAACATGTGAAGCCCTAAAGCCCATTTAACTCAAACAAGGATCTTGTGTGTAAGTTAAATGGGCCTCAGAAGAAATCAGAGGGAGAAGTCACCATCACATTGAGAAAGACAGATAACAAGTCTAAGGTAAACAGCGTGAAGGAATGGCATGATTTTAATATTGCAGTGGAGTGAAGTAGAAAAGAGAGCATTGATTTCAAAGGTAGCATGCTCGATCACATCTGACCTGACCTGACCTCGTCTGCAATAATAATATTGAAAAAATTGAAGGCCACCATTATAATTACACTTGCACACATCAAATGTGTTTATTATTGTCTGTATGTATTCCTTTACTGATCCTTCAAGCTAAGAAATACCCTCCATGCTCCCATATTACTTTAACAACAATGCAATATCTTTTGCTTCTGTCATTACTCATCAGGATTGTTTATATCATTAACAGTTCTAAGCCACACCCTTGTTGAAATTCATGTACTTGTAATACAATTATGTTTATGATGAGATAAAGAATATGATTTTCCACTCATTTAGATGGGTAATTTTTTTTTTTTTTCATTAATGGTTCACATGTGATATACAGCATGAAAACATCATTGGTATAAAAATACCATTCATAAACAAAGGGGATTAATTGATTAAGTGTAGTATATGATTAATGAAGTAATAGCTCTGCTCTTGCGTGTTTAAGAAGGCACTCAAACAAAAGAGAATANCGTTTTATATTCATCTTTGACCCTCCAATCCGATTGAAAATTGAGAAAGGCTATAATTATAGTTGATCCTTTTTTGCTTCTTTTCATGCATACTTTCATTATTTATAGTTCACGATACTTCTCACACATTCTAGACTATAGCCAATCCCACGTAATTCAACTGTTGTCTTTTCTCTTTTCGATGAATGAATAGCCGTTGCAAAAACATTAACCATGTGAATTTACAATTGAACGTTTGAGTTTAAAGACACAAACATGAAATATTTTATTATCAATTTAAACTATAAAAATGAAACAATAATAATAATAATAATGTTTTTATGAAAGAAGAGAATGAATGTAAAGAGAAACTTATAAGAGACGTTGAGCTCATAATGGTGGGACCTTCAAATAAAAGATAATCAAAATCAAAGGTTATGGACGGCTAATATTTATCTGATTAATTTATCAAAATTATGTCATACTCTGTTAATCATTCATCCTCACTCTCTCTCTTCTCTCTCTCACTCTCTTCAATAAATAGCCCTCTAAACAGCCTTCTCAACCCACAAATTTTGCACTGTAACTTGCAACAGAGAGTTCTTCTCTTTCTTTCTTTCTTTCTTGCTTGCTCATCTAGTTGTTGCAGATTAAAAAAAATGGCGAAAGACGTTGAAGGGGCTGAGCAAGGAGAGTTCTCAGCAAAGGACTACCATGACCCACCTCCGGCACCGTTGATCGACGTTGAGGAGTTGACCAAATGGTCGTTTTATAGAGCTGTTATTGCTGAGTTCATTGCGACTCTTCTCTTCCTTTACATTACAGTCTTGACTGTTATTGGCTACAAGAGCCAGACTGATGAGAACTTGAACACTGATCAGTGTGGTGGTGTTGGCGTTCTTGGTATTGCTTGGGCCTTTGGTGGCATGATTTTCATTCTTGTTTACTGCACCGCCGGTATTTCTGGTGAGTTTAACTTTCAACTCGAAAACACCACTATGCTACCTTCTAAAAAAGCCAAAAAAAAAAAAATTATCTTTTCGTTTGGTTGCTGAGAAAATGAAAGAAATTTGGTTTTCTATGTATTTTCTTCTGTTTTACTCTTGGAGTTTTGTCTCTTTAGAAAAGTACAACAACGGAAACTGTATTTTGACAGCCATGGCATTTTCTATTTCTACTGGATTTGAGCTTCTTGACCAGAGAAAATATATATATTAAAATTTCCATTAGATTCGCTTAAATAGATTTTTGTTTTAAAGTTTCATGTTTCGGCCAAAAAATAAGCATCTATGAACATCAATTATAATATATATGTTGGTCCTAATATATATTCAGCTGCAAAGTTGAGATATAATTTTTTATTTACTCAGTGACGAAGTATATTTCTAACTATGCACAGGAGGACACATCAACCCGGCTGTGACATTCGGGTTGTTCTTGGGTCGCAAGGTGTCACTCATCCGGGCAGTGTTGTACATGGTGGCTCAGTGCCTGGGAGCAATCTGTGGTTGTGGTTTGGTCAAGGCATTCCAGAAGTCATACTACAATAGGTATGGTGGCGGAGCCAACGAGCTCGCCGATGGTTACAACAAGGGCACTGGATTGGGAGCTGAGATCATTGGAACCTTTGTTCTTGTTTACACTGTCTTCTCCGCCACTGATCCCAAGAGGAGTGCCAGAGACTCCCATGTTCCTGTAAGCAGTTCATATTATAGCTTTAATTTCAGAATTATATAAATATATATCTCAAAAAAAAAAAAAAAAAAAAAAATTATAGCCCTTACTCCGTAGGAAGATAAGGGCCTCCCTACTATACTTCTATACTGGTATTCTAATTTTATTGAATAATTTAAAGTGAAATAATGATTCTTGTCATTTCTCATGTTTTTTTAATGTATAATATTGGTTATGCTTTTTATGTATCAACTTGTAATTGATTTTTGTTTTAGGTATGGGTCGTTTTCTTGATGACTTTGCCTTTTTTGTTCTACCCAAGCTATTGATTTGTGGGGGACTACACTTACAACAAAGATTATTACTTTTAAACATGAATAATATTTGTAAACTATAATCTAAACTAATTAATCGGTGATCATCAACTGGATTCAATGAATAATAAGAGTCATTACCATAGGAGTAGACAACAATAGTGAGACCTTGTGGTTGAATTAATTTCATATTTGATTGATGTTCTTTGTTTACCAAATATCAAGGTTTTGGCACCACTCCCCATTGGGTTTGCTGTGTTCATGGTTCACTTGGCCACAATCCCCATCACCGGCACCGGCATCAACCCTGCTAGGAGTTTCGGAGCTGCTGTGATCTACAACAAGGAGAAAGCCTGGGATGACCAAGTAATATATATTCACATTTATTCTTATTCCTATTCTTATTCTTATTATTTTTGTTATAAGCCTATCATCATAATATTTATATGACACTAATATTATTGTTTTGTTTTTATTAATGTTCAGTGGCTATTCTGGGTTGGACCCTTCATTGGAGCTGCCATTGCTGCATTCTACCACCAATTCATTCTTAGAGCAGCAGCCATTAAGGCACTTGGATCCTTCAGGAGCAATGCCTAAATGAATATTCTAAGATCATGGTGTTTATGAAAAGAATAACAATTATGGGGAGTGCAAGTATGTGTTGAGAGTCCTTTAAGCCAATCTCTCTTGCCTAATTTATTGGGATTAGAGGGAGAAACTAGAGGGCCATTGAATTGTAGATAACAATGCCTACCGTGTTTGAAGGGTTTATTTTGTATCCCTTTTGATGTTGCTTTGGTTGTACTTAAGTAGTGGTTTTATTTTTATTTATCCTTTTCTATTTTTATGTTTTAATTGTTCTCCTTTTTTTTTTTCTTTATTTAAAGGTGGTGTATTTCTGTGAATGTTCTACCCAAGTCTAGTAAATTAATTATCTGTTTAGTCACAATCAATTATGTTACTTGAACAATGACTGCTTAATTTAATATTACTATGCAAAATTTAAGCTAACTTAGCTATCACTATAAGATAATTATCGCTTAAGAAAATGTCTTTTTTTACTGTAAAGTTTGTTGAAACATCCTTTCAATTGAAAAGGATTAATTTTTTTGAACAATAAACAAACATATTGTTTAAACATATGAATATGCGGGTCCATAGAAATTTTTGGGTGTATTAATCAAGAAGTTTCGAATTCGAGTTTTTTTTCGGTTATTAATAGGGGGTAATTATTTAAATTTTTATCTGATTGGTAGTTTTAGGGTCTCGAAAAATTAGTTGAGATATGCGTAAATTAGTCAGATACCTCAATCATTAAAAAAAGAAAAAAAAAAGAAACATATGAAAATGCTTGTGGCGAAAAGAAGAGATGATAAGATGAGAAGAGGACACAAAACCCTCAAAATAAAAGCAATTTATTAAATTTCATTTGTATGTATTGAATAAAACACCCCTTATAGCACCCCACCTTGCAGAATCTCCCTATGTTTCTCTCTAAGATATTGCGACAGGTGTCTTAATTAGGTTTTCAATTCTAAGTGCTTGTTTGAAATATTTTAATATAAAACATGGCCTCATTCTACGCATTCTTATCCACAAACTATAAACAATTTTTAAACGGGGCATTGATCAAAGGGCTCATTATGACCATAAATAAATAAATAAACACAGTGATAGTGATAACCCAAATGAGAATAGATGAGTTGGCTTTTGTGGTGGTGGTTCTCGAAATAGAGATGATGCAAAATTGATTCTTCATCTAATAATACAGCAGTTGGTAATGGTGAGGACAAATGAAAAAGAAAATAAGTTAGGTCAATAGCTGAGTCTTGAGATTCCTTGCTTTTTAAAAGGTGGAATAATGAGTGGAATTATTTACCTTATCTTGTGCTTAACTTATGCTTCCAGGTCATTTTCTTAAGGCTGAAGTAGGTAAGGTTTAGCTCTTTGGTGATGCATATTTTCGCTTAATTTAATGGAGAAGATATGCTTGGCTATTCATGTCCCCTCTTATCTCTTTTGTGTAAGAATAATTCTGATGGACAAAGTAATATTCCAACCCATCAAATTCACGAAAAATTGTTTTATTCCCACTGCTTATGCTTAATAAAAGGAACACCACACCTAGCATTGATTTGACACTTCTCCTCTTTCTATTTAACTTTTTTTCAATTATTGATTTAGTGATCTTGATCATATTCTCAAACAACCTAATTTTACTATATATGGGTTAATTTGCTTATTGTATTTCTATCTCTTTATTTATTTTTATTTTTTTATTGGTGACCAGGTGTCCAGTCAGCTATACGTACTTGACTAATCTATAGAGTCTTGAAGGTAACGACTGGATATTCCCTCTAGTGACCACTATTAGCAATTGAGAAGAATCGAATTCAAGATTGAGTAATATACCAAGAGTCCTATCGCCTACCCACGAGGGAAGGTTTTGTATTTTTTTTTTTTTTTTTTTGGTTGAACCTCTTTTTTAACCTTTGATCAAGTATGGTAAAACTAATTCAACAAGAAGTAGTAGAATTCCATTATAATTAGTTGAGCTGTAGTAGTGATGGGCATGGATCAATCCTATACCTAAAGTCCAGTCAAGCACTATAATTCTTTGTCTTAAGAATATTTGTAACCTTAGCAAGAGGACTTTTGGGGGCCTTCTAATAATTTAACATATATTAAAAGATTATTTCAAATTTATTTTCTTATTTTTTGAGATGCAAAATCACCAGGAGATGGGGACGTAATCAGCAGGCTAATGGGGTCAGGTTGGGGGGGGTGTTGTGTAGAGAGCCTATACAAGAAGCAATGAGTGGTGAAATGAGGAATTTCTAATGTCAGGATTGACCGGAAAAGGCTTGAGAAGTCACAACCCAAAAGGTATCGGTGGCCGGTGATTGGCGAAGTAACGCGAAGTAAACAAATGACGTATGTAGGGGTTTTGGTGAGAGGGTGAGGGGAGGAAGATGGTGGTGTCGGGTAAGGCCAACAACGTCAGGTACATGCCGAAAAGGTCGGAAATGGTTGTCGCAATGGAGTTGGGTTGCGAGATTCATCAAAATCAGTCAAAAAGAGCTATCAGGCTGGGGAAACACTTAGGAAATGATTAAGTGATGATGATCTAGTCAATTTGGTGAGGAAAATGATCGAAATCAGTTGGTCGGGCGAAAGAGGGGGTAGAGATGATTTATGTGATATCGAATTTGGAATTGAATTGGGGGTAAGTAATTTGTGACATGTAAATGATCATTTAACCTTTTTTGTTAAAAAAAATTTAATGTGTTAATTTAGGGGGAAATTAAAAATATGAAATTAGAGTTATAAACTTGTTATTCATCAAACTTTGGATGTGAATATATGTAAACAGTTTATATAATTTGGGCCTTTGGCCTTTTTGGCCTGCCTTTTTTTTTTTTTTTTTTTTTTTTTTTTTTTGTGTGTGGGGGTTCTTGGATAAGAAATTATATAATATTTATAAAAATTTGAGTCCTTTTTTATTTATATTGGGGCTAGGCAGATGCCCCACCTGCCTACCCCTTGAACCGGCCCTAAATTCTTGATAAAGTTAAGAGTACAATTCATGATCTTATGCCACATTCGATCCTTATTCTTGAGCTCCTAAAAGTAAAAGCTCATTATAGGAGCATGTGTTTGCCATTAACACAAATTCTCAGTTCCCTTGTTCATGGCCCTGTTTTGTTTCTATCCTAAACAATAATATAAAAAGTAGACTTTAATGAGTAAACTCCCACTTCCTAATCATTTACCAGTTATTTCAGGTTAATGAAGAAGTTTTTGGTTACAATTGGGAGAATTGTACTTTGCACTTTTTGTCCTTAGGATTAGGGGGAATGAGAAAATTTAAAGTATATCTTAAAACGTATAAAAATGGAAGTTCCCAGAATCAGAATTCAGTTTCAGGCTCATTGATTAAAATTTTCTTTTCTTGGGTAGGGTTGGTGAACCTCGGGTTGCGTTTCTGGTCATTAATTAACTCTTAGCCCATGACAATTTCACGCCATATTTATAGTCATAGATGACTTTAAAGTTTTCCCACAAGTCCCTAAGCACAGATGTCTATCACCAATTCACCATCGTTTTAGCGCTTTTGTTTTAGGTTAACTACTTTTTTCACCCAAGTAAGATTTTTAATCGAAGATTTAAGTCATTTTATTATTTAATTTATTTCAACGATAAATAAGATACAACTCAATTAGACTATTGAGATTTTTAAAGAGAGAAGACAATAAAGTTTGGTAATAAAATTAATTTTAATGATTAAAATTGATGAAATTGATTAAGAAGAGATGGTTACGCAAACTTTAACGCTTGATTTCGATGATTGATAGAGCCAATGAAAGTAAGGTTTGAGGGGTTTTAGTGAGTGATAATTAGAAAAAAGACTGGTGATGGTGTAAGGTTGCAACGAGTTCAGAATAAAATGGTATAACATTTAAATAATAAAATAATATTTAAAAGTTGTGGTGAAAAAGTGCCATTAAACCATATTTGGGTGGAAAAAGTCGTTTACTCTTTTGTTTATGGTCCAAAACTAAAACTGCAATTTGGAGCTCGGCCCATCAGCTCCTTGGTATCAAAGTAAGTCAATATGACCCTGTGAATGGCTTGTAGAAATGGTTGAAGAAGGATAGCTCACATTCAAAACCCAGAAATTGTAATTCACTTAATACATGTAAACAAGGCTTGTGGTTGAGAGAGGGGGAAGGAATGTGAAAACATGTGAGCTCTAAAGCCCATTTAACTCAAACAAGGATCTTGTGTGAAAGTTAAATGGGCCTCAGAAAGAATCAGAGGGAGAAGTCACCATCACATTGAGAAAGAAGATAACAGTCTAAGGTAAACAGCGTGAGGAATGGCATGATTTAATTGCAGTGGAGAGAAGTAGAAAAGAGAGCCTTGATTTCAAAGGTAGCATGCTCGATACATCTGACCTGACCTGACCTCGTCTGCAATAATATATTGAAAAATTGAAGGCCACCTTATTATACACTTGCACACATCAAATGTTTTATTATTATCTGTATGTATTCCTTTACTGATCCTTCAAGCTAAGAAATACCCCATGCTCCATATTACTTTAACAACAATGCAATATCTTTTGCTTCTGTCATTATCATCAGGATTGTTTATATCATTAACAGTTCTAAGCCACACTTGTTGAAATTCATGTACTTGTAATACAATTATGTTTAGATGAGATAAAGAATATGATTTTCCACTCATTAGATGGAATTTTTTTTTTTTCATTAATGTTCACATGTGATATACAGCATGAAAACATCATTGGTATAACAATACCATTCATAAACAAAGGGGATTAATTGATTAAGTGTAGTATATGATTAATGAAGTACTAGCTCTGCTCTTGCGTGTTTAAGAAGGCACTCAAACAAAAGAGAATACATGATTTCAAGAGCCACATGGCTAAAGCTATGAAAATGGTGAGTGACAAATATATCCTCTTTTCTGTAACTTTCTCTACCTTCCCTCACCTGGTTGCAAAATGGTGTTGATAGAGAACAGAGGAAATGATAGAATAAAAATTAAATATATAACACACCACCAATGGTCTGGTGGTAAAAGAGCAAAGTGATCAACATGGATTCTTGAATTTGAGTCTCTAGGGCTGACAGGGTGACTATAAGAGATTCTCGGTCGTTCATTTTAGAGTTCAGGGAAGTAGTTGGATGTATGTAAACTGATGGGACACCGGGTCAACAAAAAAAAAAAAAAAAAAAAATATTAAAGATATAAGAAACTCAACATATTCATCAATTATAACGCAAATCTAATAAAAAAATATTAAGACTTGCCTTTAAAGTGATTACTTAATCTAAACATAGTATTCAATGGGGAATTTGGAATTCATATAAACTTGTGGCATGTTTTCCAAAAAGGATAGCTTGAAGAGGGCAATTGAGGGAATCCATTGATTTCACACCAAGATGGCAAAGAAATCATAATTCATCATTTTGTTCTCTACTTTGTAACAATTGTACATCACCAAAATTCTATCCCAAGCAACAACCACTTCCAACCCACATATAACATTTCAAACCTTCAAAAATATTTCATACAAAAACAACTTTTGCTTAGCTTAAAAGTCATCCAGGAGTAAAAACAAGTGAAAAAAACTATGAGTCAACTAACTTCCCTTTTCCTCTTCTTTGGCTCTCTAGCCTTTTTCTCCTTTGCCAGAGCTCAAGACAGAGCTCCACAGGGCTGCTTTATGCAAATCCCATGACTTTCCACTTCAGCAGTTGAATTCTTTCATCCGAAAACACAAAAACCTGAAACCTTTAACCTTGCGCTCACTATTGTTTCCATTACCATTAGCAGCTCAAGTGGAGGCTACTAAAGCTCATGAAAGCGAAAGCTCAAGATTTCCAACAGTGGAAGCAGAGTTGCTGGTCTTGGGGTGCTGTAGCATTGTGTTTGGTTCTGTATTTTTTGGTTCTGCAAATGGGTGTTTAACATATAGAGTGATGATTTCAAAAGTGGTATTATGTTCAGTTACAATTTTTATTTGTCATAAATTATAAGGTTTTAATGAGTTAGATGAAGCCTCGCTCGTCATCTCTGCTCTTCTGTATTCTAATCCATACCTTCTTGTATGCATTTATTTTTGTAATGTGGGTTATGGAATATATGTACTCGATTTCACGTGATGAATTGTAGGTACTCGAAAATTATATGAGTATAGTGTTTAAAGGTGATTATGTATCAATTAAAAGGGTGATTGAATCATTCAACATTATGATTGCAAGCAATGGGAGAGGGAGACAGAGAACTGTAGCTCCTGAGAGTCAACAAAGAAATCATAATATGTCAAACAACTGTCATGTTACCGTTTTAAGACATTGATATTATACGAAAGATATTTTTGGTAATTATGGCAATAAAGCAATTTAATACGGCCAAAAATTGGCAACCGAGAAGTTGAAGAAAGAAACACTGTTTCTTGACTAGATATAATGAGTTATCAGTTTAAGCAGTATATATTTATTTTGAAATGTTTATGTTCAGTTGCAGTCCCCTTGACACCAAATGCATCACTGCTGATCACATAGATGCATATGGCCTAAGACTATTTTAGAGGAACTCCTTTTTTTGGAACGGTCTAATCCTCTATTACCACCAATGACCACCTGCCAATCCAAATATAAACTAAATATATGATTTATTGGAACAGATTACTTAATATAACCAAGATTTCACTTCTTTGTTGCTCTTATAGCATGTGCTTCTCAAAGTGACAAAAGAAAGAAGCTAAACTTACAGTATATAGGTGGTTTGTCCATGGTCACTTGGTCTCAATTGCAAAGGGACTTTTGATTGCTTCGGACCCAGTTAGGTGCAAGAACCCAAGCGTAGACCCAATCTGGTTTTGCTCCGTCAAACACTGGGTCCAGGCCCTGTAGTTGCCATCACTGCCTCACTTATAAACATTTCATGAATGAGTAATGGCGGAATCAGGATCCAACAAAAAAAACTGACAAACTTCGGGTCCTTGTAGAAACTGTTGGGTCGTATTGAACTGTATCATGTGCATTCTCATGTTGAAATAACACAATTGTCTAGTTCCTGCAACGATTTTTCTAATGATTTCTAGCACTAAAACAAGAAGAAAGATATTTCAATATTGATCTTGCAAACAAACATTCACATTAAAATAATTAAAAGATATCTCTTGTTCTGCACTCTCTCATGAGAATATTTAAGTTCTGTGCAAGTCAATCAATTTATTTACAGTTGACAATGGTAATTTGCATCATATTCAAAGATGAGTAAAGAAAACAATAACCACAAGACATTTATTATACAAGTCCTTAAACATGGACATCTCAGGGTCACAGATGCATGTCCCTATTATTCAAAAAATGTAGGAAAATAACAGATCCAGGCAAGCCCTACTTGTATAATTGTCACAAAAAATATATTGATCCATACAATGGCAGTGAATTTACTCCAACACCATACCCATTTTCGAGAACTAAGAGTTGCAATCACAGTCCAAAAGTCTGGTCTACAGGCTTGTTCCATAATTGTGCAAACTCTGAGGTGTTTTCTTTGCAAATATGGCTTCTGTCTGGAGAAGTTCAAAGTAAAAGTGTTAGAACATAGCACTACAAATGTGGATTTTAACATAAAGAAATTCTGGTAGTCTTGCACTTTCATAATATTAGACACTTCATTATATTACCATGAAGTTAATGGTTTCTCACTCACGGATGATAATTCCCAGTAATTTAGACAATAGTTTCATAGTTCTATAATACCTACATTTCTGTAGAAATCAAAATCTATGATCTGAAGCTATATGAATGCAACTTCAGCACTACGATGCAGACAGTCATCAAATAATTTTATCAAAGATATTGCAAGGGGGAAAAAAAGAGGCATGGGATACATTTTAAAAACCCAATTCTAACAAGAGATTTTATTCCAATGCACCAATCTGGCCTCCACTCATTCTCTCCTATTCACCTTCACAGCATTAAGTTAATTGCATCATCTAAACCCATTGATGCTAACAGAAAAGGGAAGACCACCCCATCCATCTATCACTTTTAGTCGCTCATGGATACCAACAGTTTGAAAAATCACCAGATGAAGATTATCACGTTATCTAAAACTTCTGAGCTTGGTCAAGTGCAGATTTACCACCCACCAAAACAAAAGATATCTAAACCATATAAAGAGAATACACAAAACTACTATATTGCCAACCAAGAAGTTATGCAGAATCCGTTTTAATTACCAGCACCAACACAACCACCTTTAAGCAGAACCTGTATATCCTATGTATATAACTTAAATAATCCAATCGGTTATAGAGTTACGTTATGGCGAATTATAAGCAACTAACAATCCAACATTCTCTCTCTTTTACAAGCAAAGAATCATTGATCTCTTAGTGGAATTCGATTTAGAAACAAGGGTCCCCGTTAAACCTACATAGTTTCAGAGGTAGCAAACCATAAAACCAGACCACTCAACCAAACCTCAGGACTAAATACATTACTTCTTTATGAAAAGAAGTATTATCCGATAAAAAATATATTATAAAGCACTAGACAGAATTGATCCATGAAACCTCAAAAATTATAAATAGGAAACCAAATGAATATAAGGAACCTTGAAAAATACTCTATTGGGAAACCTGAGAATAGAAAGGCTCTTATAAAATAAATAAATTATCAAGCACAAGTGCAAATTTATTTCTAGGTTTGAGGAACAAAACCAACAGATAGCAAATGTACCGGATTTGGAAACCAACTTGAGATTGATCATCGCCAGGATGAATAGATGCGTTCCGTTGCTCAAAAAACAATTAGTCAGTAACCTACGCACAAGCACTGCACCGAGCAATCGCTCCTGCATTTCCCAAAATAAAATACGGCAAAATTAATACTACATTACCATGAGTAACATGATCGATTAAATAAGGACCCAAAAAAAGTATAATAATAATCGAATGAAGAATTGGTGATGAAAGAACAGAGGATTGCCTGAGCGAGGACGCTTTACATGGTTAAACCGATTGCTGTTAGTTGATGGGAAATAACTAGAAAACAGAATGTTGGCATAGATGGAGCTATGGAAAGGTGCCAGGCCAGAGATGCCCCAAAGAACGTAGTGGCCGTGGGCAAGTTTGGCCCATCTCTTCGATATTTCTTTTATATAGAGCATTCCAAATACAAAGGCATGGGGGGGGAGGGGGGGGGGGGGGGGGGGGGGGACCGGGAACCCTATCCCACTCCCCTGACCATCCCGGCCATTCCACTGGCAGGGCTGGCCGTGGGGATGGAATCACTCCCATCTCGTCTCCGTCACATGCAATCGAGCATGCAAGGGAAATTTCACCATGGTGGATTTTTCCCACGAACGAGGAATTTTCATGTGGGGATTTAGCCAACCATGGTATCGAAACGTCCGGGGGGGGCATGTTCTAACCAAGTAATGTTTAAATTATCTAAGTTATTTTACCTTTGGAGAACTAGCACCGTTAGGTATATAATTTACAATTTGGAGCTGTTGGTAATTTAGTAATAATTCATGTCAACACGATAAAAGTTAAGGTCTCAGAAAATATACTAAATCTCTTAATTCTCTGTAAAATCGTTAATTAAGAGTGCAAAAAGCAATAACATAACTTACAACCATATAAACTAATTTAATGTCACTAAGTTTAGTTAATCCACGTTAATAATTAATTTTTTATATAAATTACTATAGAACTAAATTCGTCTTAGACATGTGAATTTACTCTAGGTTAAAATTATTACTTATTTAATTGTATGAAAGGCGTCCACTTCTCGCTTAGCTAAAACCTGTTCATTAATTAATTTTTCATAAATAAAATAATATCTATCTAATTTTAAATAATATTATTAAGTAAATGCTTTAATTATTTCAATTGTATGTGTGAAGACTTTAGATCCTTAGTTATCTGTTACTTAATAATTTTTTATAAAATTATAGAACGAAAATTCTTCAATCTTAACTCTATATCTAGTAAATAATGAATAATTTCATAAAACACTATCTCCACTACATCTAATAAATTAGTCCATTTGTGAAGATGAACAAATCTCATTATCCCAAATTCCCACCATGTGTTCAATTAAATCATATTTAATTTATCAATTAATTATTACAAGCTACATGAACTGGATAATTTGTAAGTTGTTAAGTATTAGTATAATTACTTATATTGGGTTTGCTAAAATTGTATAATCTAATCAATCTATTTGGGTACATGTATTATTATTTTGTGAAATTCACAAAATAATAATACTATATTAATTATAAACTTCTCGTGTAAGATATTTTTTCTATAATTTAATACAAACTTAAGAAAGATAAATAAGAATAAATATATAAATTTAGCATATACGAAACCATATTTAAACTTATTTTATATATAATCTCGCAAGAAGAAAAAAAAACACAAATTCTCAATAAAAGAAAGACGGGGCGGGGGTCGCGCAGGTTGGGCAGGGTTGATGGTTAGCGGTGCAGGGATTTTTTTTGAAGACCCATTAGCCCTATCCCAATAGTTCTGGCATTCCCACCCACTTGGGCCGGTCAGCCGGATTATCGCAGGGTAGAGCAAACACCCAGCCCCTAACACCATTCATGTTTCAATATCATTCCTGCATTGTTTTCTACAAAAAGATTCCCTCTTCTTTACTCTCTTATATTATACTTTTGTAGATAAATAAGAGAATTAATTTATTACCGATATATTATTTTTTTTTGTCTTTATTACAATATTAGTGGAATAAGAGTGAAAAGAAAAATCTGAAAATGTCTTAATACTTCTTGTATCTTTGTTAAGGTCTATCAATATGACATCAAAATATGTGAATAAAAAGTATGTTGTGCGTGAGTTTGCGTAAAGTTCGGAAGTTTTGGTAGCTCAACCAACGTTAGCTCGCTGGTACAATATAGAGCTCGCAGTGATCTAAAGCTCGTTACATCTGAAACTCATAAGGGCATGAAGCTCGAAAGTGCTGAAGCTGTGCGGACCTACTTAATAGTTGTTTACAAGTCAACGGGATAATCTTATCTCCTAATATCTCAGAGAGACAATAAGACATTCGATTGTCCCAACTTTGGTGCACAATCTAGAAATCACGGGATCATATCGAGCAAGATAGTATCCCAGATTTGTCGGCTTACCTATTCGAAATTCACCTATAAAACCCCAAAAAATAGTTGTAAAGGGGTTAGAACATTGTTTTAGGAAAAATAAAAATTATTTGTAATTCTCAAACAATAAGAGAAACATGGTGTAGAATTTAAGATATAGCTTGCCGAGACACTTTAAATAATTGCTCTGGTTCTTCTTTGTCTACTTTTTTCATTCACTGCGATTTTTCATGAGCACGCAAACATTGTTCGAATTCCGTCAAAGTCAATCGGATCTCTCTGTTTGTTAAAGTTTTCTATAGCAACAAAGTAAAGTGGGCCAAAAATTACGAATTAAAAGAGTGTAAAGAAATGGTCAAGAAACTTATCATCCATAATCTCTCCAGTTGAATGTATATATCCCTATAATGTATGTAGTGTTAAAACAACATTCATTTAATTTTCCAGTGGGGTGGAGCCACAGTCCTCAGGTCTTAAACCGTGCTACATCTTGAATTCATAGTTTATCGTATTTGATTTAAATGCTGAAGAATAAAATCAACTGCAATCCCTTTTGCCAGAGTGAGCACAGAGGGAGCTAATCAGTTTGAATTCCATTTTGACTGGTGTAATGGCATGGTGTGGTTACATGTGATCCCCCTGTCAAGTGCCAACGCGTCCAATGGAAACACATCATCTCTTCTCATGTGAATGTCACAGTTACCCACTGTTGAATTGAAATGAAATGGCCCTTATGTCTTTGCCTCGCTCCAGACAAATACTTGGGAGCAATTAAGAGCAGAGCCTCCTGAGTATGACGTTTCATGTCGACCCACACACCAATACCATCTACTCTTTGTTTTATGTTTTCACTTTTTAGTAATATATTCTCCAAACACGAACACCCCATTTTAGGTGCATTTTCAATTATAAGAATATTTTTAACTGATTAAACTTATGAATAAGATATGGTTTGTTTTAGAGATTCATATTAAGAGATATAACCCTGGTTTTGAAAATCGTTGACCACAAGTTTTGAGGGAATTGGTCCAGGAGAAAAGGCAATATGGTCATTAGAAAGGAGAGTAATTGAGTGGCATGGCATGTGAAGAAACCAGAAAAGTAAAGTGCATTTTGAAGAACTGTTCTTTTGCCTAATATGAAATTCGGTCCCACTTTGAAAGAGTGTATGTGCATTAAATGTTCGTAATTGTCTTTAGCCGCTTTTTTGGAAGTTTTGGTTCTTCAAGGCATACCTACTAAGGAGGCCTCAGCCTCTGGGAACTGTAAAAAACCACCCTGCATGGTTCTTTACTGTCTTTCTCTTAAATTATTTATTTTTATTTTGCAGGGCAGTGAAAAGTTAGTTACATGTTGGTCTCAGTGTATCATCAATATTGGTAACTTCTCTGTGAAACTGTTTGATGTAATTCATTACTTTCTAGTTGCATTTGCTTTGTCTTAAACAAGTTTCCGGGATTTATAGTTCTCCACTTAAGCTGTAAAAGCCCAAAAGTTTTTTACTTTTAAACCAAATAATGTTCAGAATCCTGTGTAACAGGTCTGACTAGATTCTCTCCAGTTCTATTATTGCTTTACAGTGAAACTTTTGACTTTCAAAATTTCAAGCTTCACAGGAATTCTATTGTCTGTCCTAGAGGTTTTTAAGTTACACTGCTAAATGTTTTCCTTCTTCATTACAAAACTTTAAACTTCTCATCAGACACAAATCATTCAAATGGGGTTCCAGGCATTAGCTTTATGAGATTCTGGTGGGTATTCTTTGGGATTTGGAATTTGATTTTTCCTCCAAAGAATAAGACTTTTGTGGTGTTTTAGGCTTTTTAGCCGTTTAGAAAAACCAGAGATGTCTCTGTCCATTTCAATAAAGAAAGCATCTTTTGTGTCTTCTACAGTTACTTTTTTCCTAGCTTAGCTGGAATTCTGGACAAGAAAGGCGTGATTCAATCAGTTTGGAACATAATGTCCTCAAATTGTTACTTTCCTAGTACCTATCCAGCTAAATGCTACCAGTAGAATCTCTCCATAGTGACATAGAGATTTGTGCTATTTGAACTCCATTATTCTTCGTAATTTACACAGAAGGATTTCCACTCTTGGCTTTTATTGTTAGTGAACCTGCATTGTTTGGTGATTTCAATTCTGTTTCCTACTTCAATTGATTTCTGTTTCCATCATGAAGACACAAGGTTTTTATTTGTTTTCTTATTGAGTGAAATGCTTCTTGTGTATCACCAGATGAAAGTCATTTTAACATTTTGTAAAATAAAACCTCTTCCGATAATTCATTGCATGTTTTTCAATCTGAAATGTGGGTGANTTGAAGAACTGTTCTTTTGCCTAATATGAAATTCGGTCCCACTTTGAAAGAGTGTATGTGCATTAAATGTTCGTAATTGTCTTTAGCCGCTTTTTTGGAAGTTTTGGTTCTTCAAGGCATACCTACTAAGGAGGCCTCAGCCTCTGGGAACTGTAAAAAACCACCCTGCATGGTTCTTTACTGTCTTTCTCTTAAATTATTTATTTTTATTTTGCAGGGCAGTGAAAAGTTAGTTACATGTTGGTCTCAGTGTATCATCAATATTGGTAACTTCTCTGTGAAACTGTTTGATGTAATTCATTACTTTCTAGTTGCATTTGCTTTGTCTTAAACAAGTTTCCGGGATTTATAGTTCTCCACTTAAGCTGTAAAAGCCCAAAAGTTTTTTACTTTTAAACCAAATAATGTTCAGAATCCTGTGTAACAGGTCTGACTAGATTCTCTCCAGTTCTATTATTGCTTTACAGTGAAACTTTTGACTTTCAAAATTTCAAGCTTCACAGGAATTCTATTGTCTGTCCTAGAGGTTTTTAAGTTACACTGCTAAATGTTTTCCTTCTTCATTACAAAACTTTAAACTTCTCATCAGACACAAATCATTCAAATGGGGTTCCAGGCATTAGCTTTATGAGATTCTGGTGGGTATTCTTTGGGATTTGGAATTTGATTTTTCCTCCAAAGAATAAGACTTTTGTGGTGTTTTAGGCTTTTTAGCCGTTTAGAAAAACCAGAGATGTCTCTGTCCATTTCAATAAAGAAAGCATCTTTTGTGTCTTCTACAGTTACTTTTTTCCTAGCTTAGCTGGAATTCTGGACAAGAAAGGCGTGATTCAATCAGTTTGGAACATAATGTCCTCAAATTGTTACTTTCCTAGTACCTATCCAGCTAAATGCTACCAGTAGAATCTCTCCATAGTGACATAGAGATTTGTGCTATTTGAACTCCATTATTCTTCGTAATTTACACAGAAGGATTTCCACTCTTGGCTTTTATTGTTAGTGAACCTGCATTGTTTGGTGATTTCAATTCTGTTTCCTACTTCAATTGATTTCTGTTTCCATCATGAAGACACAAGGTTTTTATTTGTTTTCTTATTGAGTGAAATGCTTCTTGTGTATCACCAGATGAAAGTCATTTTAACATTTTGTAAAATAAAACCTCTTCCGATAATTCATTGCATGTTTTTCAATCTGAAATGTGGGTGACTATTTTTTTTTTTAATACTTTTTACTCATTTAGTTAAAAAAACCTAATAATCAACTGACTCATTCTCTTTGTTGAATTTATGCAGGGGCTCAGTGATTTCATTTGAGATTTGATGGTCATTGACTCTTGGGGACTCAATGGATTGATGGTTGTTTGACAATGCGCTTGTTCTGGTGGCAACAACTGCCACTGCTTATATTGATTCAACTCTTAGAACCCAGTAGCATAAACCACAAAATCTACGGTATGCTGTATCTATTTTCTTCCCCTCTAAGTTTGATTTCTTTTGTTCTCTCATAAAGATTTAGATGGAAACCCTAGTCAGAACTGTTTCTATATAATCTTGATTCTGCTTAAATGAAAAAAATGAAGTATATGATGCAGTATTCTTCGTGCACTGCTAGCTTAGCGTATTTACTTTCTTGAAACAATTTAAATGGTTGACACCATTATTTTAGTTGATTTGATTTACAGGCTTTTGGTATGGCAACAAATTCCTGAGTGCCATATATAGAACACACAGGTTCCTTTAGTTGGTTTATTCACTCAACGAACCAGATTTGCCTTCAAATTTCTGTCTTGTTAAGCGTTCTTGAATTTTGAAATAGTCTTGGATACTGATTTCTTGGTGCTTCTGCTGCAGCTGAAGCTTTACTTGCTTGCAAGAGTGCACTTGACAGTCCTGGGCAATCAAGTGATAAGATTGAAAGGTATCCATGCATAAGACAACGGGCATGTCTCAGCTGTTATGTAGCAAAAGACACAGGTGTTGTTTCTTTGTAAGCTCTCTCTCATCCCCTCTTGCATGAAAGTGGTGTCCATACTCCATACTTGTTATATGTTCTTTCTGTGATATATTTGTTTAAAGTTTTGGCTTACAATAATAATGGCCACAGCTAGAGCATAATCAATAGGATACAGATGTTTTATTTAATTTAGAAAGAAACTAAATTAATATCCTAGGATTTTATACTTCCAAAGGATTCCTGAAATCCGTGCACTCAAGAAACAGGAGGATGGCAGCTTCGTTTGATGGGAACAGTGGTGTTCCGACACTTACACCGTTGCAACAAAACGATGTTAAGAAACCGAGGAAACAGAGAGTGGCTGCCATAGTTGGTGGTGTTGGTGCAGCTCTGCTTGTTGTTGGCTTCATGGTGCTTGTGTATGTCTGCTTGATGCGTGTTAAAAGATCAATAAGGCAAACATCTGATGCAGAAACTTCTGTACCATCTCCTTCTGGTAAGTTAACTTTTGTTATTATGCGACAAAATAATATGTTAGTAATGAAGTACTCAATTGTTTGATGTGGAAGAGTGAGATAAGATGATGTGCTTCTTCAGCATCATGCTTGCAAATAATATTAGCTCCCTCATAAAAATGTAGGTTCTACTCTGGCTACTAGGTAATATTGTTAATAAAGTTTCCTCCTTTTTTACCTTTTTCCATCAACAGCTGAGCTGGACAGAACTTACCCCTATGCTGGTGATGGCACGCAAAATTTAAGGCAGTTAGCTGTCTTGGAGCTGAAACATGCTACAAACAATTTCAGTGACAGTAACATCATAGGTGAAGGTTCATTTGGTTTAGTTTATATGGGATTGCTTCAAGATGGGTCTATGGTGACAATCAAGAGACATCTACATACACCAGCCCAGAATTTTGTTCATGAGGTAAACCCTGCACTCTTTGGAAGGTTTTTTATCTGGCTTTTGGATCACCGAGTAATTAATACTTCCACTGCTTGAATTGTGCCGTGCAGACATAGATTCAATGCTTGTTTGGCTTTATGCATTTTTGAACTATCAGTGTCTTGAAAACTGTCTTTGTGGCAGAATGTATGAACATGTTTATTTGCCTTCATGCTATACAGGTGAAGCACATAGCTCGAGTTCATCATCGGCATCTTGTCAGGCTTGTAGGATATTGTGAAGAAAACCACCAACAGTTTCTTGTCTATGATTATATCAGTAATGGAAATGTTGGAAACTTCCTATATGGTAATCTATCATCTCTTCCCCCTTCCTCCACCCCAAAAAATTCTTGATCTCTCAAAGTTCATATTTTCTTTTTCCAGATAGTGAAGGTTTACCAATTGGAAAGCTAAATATGCGGCAAAGGTTATTAATAGCTATAGGTGCAGCAAAAGGTAATATGCACTAAATAATAATGTTCCTTTTCATTTTCTGCTGTACCGTGAAACTAGTTTTCAATCATACTTATATATTTGATCAGGCCTTGAACACCTTCACAGTTTAGTTCCTCCTCTCTTTCACATGCACTTCAGAACTAGGAATGTCCTTCTGGATGAGAATTTTACAGCAAAAATTTCTGACTATGGATTATCTAAATTGCTAATTGAGGATCCTCGTGTGGGATCATCTTCAGCCATCGACTGCTTTCTCGATCCAGAGTATGTAATAATTCCTTAATCTGAATCTTGGCAAACTGTTATGTTTTACTTTAGTAAATTTGGTATGGATATTATCCCCGCTTGAAGTCCCACCATCTTTAATTGTGCATTCTTTCAAGCCAAATTGCATGAACATTTCAGTATGTTATTCTTTTTGTATTAGTTTCCATGATTGACAGGAGTTTAGCTTAGACTTGTCATTTCTGATACTGGTTTTTTTTCGAAAGGTTGAATCGATCAAATCACTTTTCAGCAGGAAGTGATGTGTATAGTTTCGGGGTCTTCTTACTGGAGTTGACCAGTGGACATGAAGCAAATAGCAGAAATCAGTCAAATGCAGACCAAAACTTAGTATTGCAGGTAAATGGGAAGTTTCAATCTAAAAGTCAGGAAAAGATGGCTTTCTGCCATCAGTGTTATTATTGAGGAGATACGAAAGCTACTCTACTTTTGACAAAATTCAATTTTCTTTTAAAGGCTAAAAGAAGCAGTGATGTTGGGGACTATGTGGATAAGACAATAGGAAACCAAACAGTGGACACTGCAAAAGAGATGATAGAGTTGGCATTGCAATGTGTTGATGTTAGTGAGAGGAGGCCATCGATGAGGCATATCGTTATGGAGTTGGAAGGGATTCAAGAGAGGGAAATTAGTGGGTTGCGTTCTGAAATAGGTGCAGTAACACTTGGGAGTGAGCTATTCACTTGAATTCTGTCTTCTACTCAATTCTTTATTGGATTTATTAGTTGTAGCATTGCAAGTTTATAGAAGAAATTCAATTGTAAACCACATCACTTTGGATGTATATTGAATTTAGGAGAGGAAAAATATATGAAGTCGATACTATTGTAAGGAGAATACATATTCAAATCTACGGTATAAAAACTGAGACATTTGGGCCTGTTTGGTATATTATTTGAAAAAATGTTATTCTGAAAAATTATTTTAAGTTGAGTTGAATTGGATTAAATTGAATAGAATATGATTCTGATAATGTTTTTGGTATAATATCTGAAAATTATGTTAGAGTTTGATAAAATGTTGAATAGTTGTTTGGTATATTTTTTGAAAATATTTAGATTATTTTTAATCCCCTTCATTTATTAATTTAACTAAACATCAATCACAATAAAAGTTTAAAAATTAATTAAAGCACACCAACCACCCAATTGGACAGTCAACCATCAGCCACTACCGTCGAACAGTAGTTGGCAATCGTCTGAACGACCCATGACCAGTTGGATTTGGTCAGAATATGGCTGTCAACGATCAGATTGGCGCGCAACTGGTCAAGTCTAGTTGATCATGCATTGTTATAATGATCACAATAAACAAATATACACATATTCTGTTTTTTTAATCTAAATATGATAACAGAAAAATAATTCATAAGAGTGAAACAAACATGGCCAATACTTCCTTAAATCAGCCGCTCTCACAAACTTAACTATCTTAGAAACTTCCTTAAATCAGTCGCTCTCTCAAACTTAACCATCTTTCTAAGATGGATGACTGGTCCAACTTTTGAGTGAATAGTGCAATTATACAATTCGCAAGGGGTTAAAGTAAAAAGTGTAACTTTACCGAAATTGAAGGGGATTTTTTTTCCACTATAAAGCCACACATTTTACCGAGTCACGAGTTACACGCATGCTCCGTACTTTGGGATAGTGACAATTTCCTCCGTAAGATTTGCTCAAAGTTCTGACTTTTCGGGTAACGTTTCGATCCTCTTGAGTTAATGACATTTTCATCCCAAAATTTGGAGAAAGTATCACTATGGTCCAGTGAAATCTGAAAAATTATTATAATCCCTATCAGACTGCTACAGTAGAGTGGAAAATTATGTATTTTGCTAATGTTTTCAAGCTGAAATGTCTATTATACCCTAATTTGTCTTATTAACATTTTGTAAAAGAAAACTTCATTGCATGTTTTTCAATCTGAAATGTGGGTGACTATTTTGTTTTATTACTTTTAACTCAGGATAAGAATTCTGGTAGTCTTGCACTTTCATAATATTTAGACACCTTCATTTATATTACCATGAAGTTAATGGTTTCTCACTCACGGATGATAATTCCCAGTAATTTAGACAATAGTTTCATAGTTCTATAATACGCTACATTTCTGTAGAAATCAAAATCTATGATCTGAAGCTATATGAATGCAACTTCAGCACTACGATGCAGACAGTCATCAAATAATTTTATCAAAAGATATTGCAAGGGGAAAAAAAGAGGCATGGGATACATTTTAAAAACCCAAATTCTAACAAGAGATTTTATTCCAATGCACCAATCTGGCCTCCACTCATTCTCTCCTATTCACTTCAAGCATTAAGTTAATTGCATCATCTAAAACCCATTGATGCTAACAGAAAAAGGGAAGACCACCCCATCCATCTATCACTTTTAGGTCGTCTCATGGATAACCAACATTTGAAAAATCACCAGATGAAGATTATCACGTTATCTAAAACTTCTGAGCTTGGTCAAGTGCAGATTTACCACCCACCAAAACAAAAGATATCTAAACCATATAAAGAATACACAAAACTACTATATTGCCAACCAAGAAGTTATGCAGAATCCGTTTTAATTACCCAGCACCAACCAACACTTTAAGCAGAACCTGTATATCCTATGTATATAACTTAAATAATCCAATCGGTTATAAGTCTACGTTAGGAGATATAAGCAACTAACAATTCCAACATTCTCTCTCTTTTACAAGCAAAGAATCATCTGATCTCTTAGTGGAATTCGATTTAGAAACAAGGGTCCCCGTTAAACCTACATAGTTTCATGAGGTAGCAAACAAAAACCAGACACTCAACCAAACCCTCAGGACTAAATACATTACTTCTTTATGAAAAGAAGTATTATCCGATAAAAATATATTATAAAGCACTAGACAGAATTGATCCATGAAACCTCAAAAATTATAAATAGGAAACCAATGAATATAGAGAACCTTGAAAAATACTCTATTGGGAAACCTTGAGAATAGAAAGGCTCTTATAAAAATAAATAAATTATCAAGCACAAGTTGCAAATTATTTCTAGGGTTTGAGGAACAAAACCAACAGATAGCAAAATGTACCGGGATTTGGAACCAACTTGAGATTGATCATCGCAGGATCATAGATGCGTTCCGTTGCTCAAAAACAATTAGTCAGTAACCTCGCCAAGCACTGCACCGAGCAATCGCTCCTGCATTTCCCAAAATAAAATAACGGCAAAATTAATACTACATTACCATGAGTAACATGTCGATTAAATAAGACCCAAAAAAAGTTATAATAATAATCGAATGAAGAATTGGTGATGAAAGAACAGAGGATTGCCTGAGCGAGGACGCTTATATGGTTAAACCAGAATTGCTGTTAGATTGATGGGAAAAAACTAGAAAAACAGATGTTTGGCATAGATGGAGCTATGGAAAGGTGCCAGGGCCAGAGTGCCCAAAGACGTAGTGGGCCGTGGGCAAGTTTGGCCCATCTCTTCGATATTTCTTTTATATAGAGCATTCCAAATACAAAGATGGGGGGGGAGGGGGGGGGGGGGGGGGGGGGGGACCGGGAACCCTATCCCACTCCCTGACCATCCCGGCCCATTCCACATGGCAGGGCTGGCCGTGGGGATGGAATCACTCCCATCCTCGTCTCGGTCCATGAATGAGCATCGCAAGGAAATTTTCCCATGGGGGATTTTTCCCCGAACGAGGAATTTTCATGTGGGGATTTAGCCATAGGGATCGAAACTTTCCGCATGTTCTACGACAAAATGTTAAATTATCGTAATATTTTACTTGTGAGAAACTAGCACGTTATTAGGTATATATTTGACAATTTGACTGTTTAATTTAGTAATTAATTCATAAAAAGATAAAATTAAGGTAAGAAAATATAAAATCATAATTTCTTGTAAAATTTAAATTAAGAGTAAAGCAATAATAACTACAACCATAAACTAATTTAATGTTACTAAGTTAGTTAATCCGTTAATAATTAATTTTTTATAAAATTAATATAACTAAATTCAGTCTTAACATAATTTACTAGTAAATTAATTACTTATTTAATTGTATGAAGTTGGCCACTTCTCGCTTAGGCTTAATAACCCTGTTAATTAATTAATTTTTCATAAAATAAATATATTATATCTAATTTTAATAATTTATAAGTAAATGCTTAATTATTTCAATTGTATGGAGACTTAGACTTAGTTAGTCCTGTTAATTAATAATTTTTTATAAAATAATATAAACAAATTCAATCTTAACATATAATACTAGGTAAATTAATGAATTAATTCATAAAACACTATCTCCACTACAACTAATAAAATTAGTCAATTTGTGAAATGAACAATCTCATTATCCCAAATTCCACCATGTAAGTTAACATCATATTTAATTTATCAATTAATTAATTACAAAGATAATTGAATGTATAATTTGTAAGTTGTTAAGTAATTATGTATATTTTATATTGGTTTGCTAAATTGTAATAATCTAATCAAATCTATTTTGGTATGTATTATTATTTTGTGAAATTCACAAAATAATAATACATATATTAATATTAAACTCTCTGTTAAATTATTTTTTCTATAAATTTAATACAAACATTAGAAAGATAAAAAATAAATATCATAAATTTAGTATATGCAAAACCATTATTTAAACTTTAATTTTATATATAATCTCGCAAAGAAAAAAGAAAAACACAAAATTCTCAATAAAAGAAGACGGGGCGGGGGATCCCGGGCAGGGTTGAGGTTAGGGCAGGGATTTTTTTGAAGACCTCCCTAGCCCTATCCCAATATTGGGGATTCCCCACCCCACTTGGGCCAGGTCAGGCCGGATTTGCAGGGTAGAAAACACCCACCCTAACACCATATCATTTCATAGTCATTCTCTGCATTTTTTCTAAAAAGATTCTCTTCTTTACTCTCTTATATTATACTTTTGTAAGATAAATAAGAGAATTATTATTACCGATATATTATTTTTTTTGTCTTTATTACAATATTAGGTGGTAATAGAGTGAAAAAGAAAAATCTGAAAATGTTCTTAATACTTCTTTGTATCTTTGTTAAGGTCTATCAATATGAATCAAAATTATGTGAATAAAAAGTATGTTGTGCGTGAGTTGCTGTAAAGTTCGGAAGTTTTGGTAGCTCAACCAACGTTAAGCTCGCTGGTACAATATAGAGCTCGCAGTGATCTAAAGCTCGTTACATCTGAAACTCATAAGGGCATGAAGCTCGAAAGTGCTGAGCTCGTGTGCGACCTACTTAATAGTTGTTTGACAAGTCAAGGGATAAATCTTATCTCCTAATATCTCAGAGGAGACAATAATGACATTCGATCTGCCCAACTTTGGTGCACAATCATAGAAATCACGGGATTCATATCGAGCAAGATAGCTATCCCAGATTTGTCGGGCTACCTATTCGAAATTCACCTATAAAAACCCCCAAAAAATAGTGTAAAGGGGTTAGAAATTGTTTTAGGAAAAATAAATTATTTGTAATTCTCAAAGCAATAAGAGAAACAATGGATGTAGATTTAAGATATAGCTTGCCGATCACTTTAAAATTGCTCTGTGTTCTTCTTTGTCTTTTTTCATTCACTGCTGATTTTTCAATGAGCACGCAAACATTGTTCAATTCCGTCAAAGTCATCGGATCTCTCTTGTTTTTTAAAGTTTTCATAGCAACAAAGTAAAGGGGCCAAAATACGAATTAAAAGAGTGTAAGAAATGGTCAGAAAAATTATCATCCATAATCTCTCCAGTTGAATGTTATATCCCTATAATGTATGTAGTGATAAAACAACATTCATTATTTTCCAGTGGGGTGGAGCCACAGTCCTCAGGTTAAAACATGCTACATCTTGAATTCATAGTTTATCGTATTTGATTTAAATGCTGAAGAATAAATCAACTGCAATCCCTTTTGTGCGAGTGAGCAGAGGGAGCAATCAGTTTGAATTCCATTTTGACTGGTGTAAGGCATGGTGTGGTTACATGTGATCCCCCTGTCAAGTGCCAACGCGTCCAATGGAACACATCATCTCTTCTCATTGAATGTCACAGTTACCCACTGTTGAATTGAAATGAAATGGCCCTTATTCTTTGCCTCGCTCAGACAAATACTTGGGAGCAATTAGAGCAGAGCCTCCTGAGTATGACGTTTCATGTCGACCACACACCAATACCTCTACTCTTTGTTTTATGTTTTCACTTTTAGTAATTATTCTCCAAACACAAACACCCATTTTTGGTGCATTTTCAATTAAGAATATTTTTAACTGATTAAACTTATGAATAGATAGGGTTTGTTTAGAGATTCATATTAAGAGATATAACCCTGGTTTTGAAAATCGGTGACCACATGTTTGAGGGAATTGGTCCAGGAGAAAGGCATATGGCCATTAGAAAGGAGAGTAATTGAGTGGCATGGCATGTGAAGAAACCAGAAAGAACTGTTCTTTTGCCTAATATGAAATTCGGTCCCACTTTGAAAGAGTGTATGTGCATTAAATGTTCGTAATTGTCTTTAGCCGCTTTTTGGAAGTTTGGTTCTTCAAGGCATACCTACTGAGGAGGCCTCAGCCTCTGGGAACTGTAAAAAGCCACCCTGCATGGTTCTTTATTGATGACTTTCTGACAGCTACTGTCTTCTCTGAATTATTATTTTTCTCTGCAGGGCAGTGAAAAGTTAGTTACATGTTTGGTCTCAGTGTATCATCAATATGGCAATTCTGTGAAATGTTTGATGTAATTCATTACTTTCTAGTTGCATTTGCTTTGTCTTAAACAAGTTTCCGGATTTATAGTTCTCCACTTAAGCTGAAAAGCCCAAAAGTTTTTTACTTTAAACAATAATGTTCAGATCTGTGTGACAGGTCTGACTAGATTCTATCCAGTTCTATTATTGCTTTACAGTGAAACTTTTGACTTTCAAAATTTCAAGCTTCACAGGAATTCTATTGTCTGCCTAGAGGTTTTTAAGTTACACTGCTAAATGTTTTCCTTCTTCATTACAACTTTAAACTTCTCATCAGAGCAAACATTCAAGTGGGGTTCCAGGCATTAGCTTTATGAGATTTGGGGGTATTCTTTGGGATTGGAATTTGATTTTTCCTCCAGAGAATAGAATTTTGTGGTGTTTTAGGCTTTTTAGCCGTTTAGAAAAACCAGAGATGTCTCTGTCCATTTCAAATAAGAAAGCATCTTTTGTTATTCTACAGTCACTTTTTTCCTGCTTAGCTGGAATTCTGGACAAGAAAGGCGTGATTCAATCAGTTTGGACATAATGTCCTAACATTGTTACTTCCTAGTACTATCCAGCTAAATGCTACCAGTAGAATCTCTCCATAGACATAGAGATTTGTGCTATTTGAACTCCATTATTCTCGTAATTTACACAGAAGGATTTCCACTCTTGGCTCTTATGTTAGTGAACCTGCATTGTTTGGTGATTTCAATCTGTTTCCTACTTCAATTGATTTCTGTTTCATCATGAAGACACAAGGTTTTTATTTGTTTTCTTATTGAGTGAAATGCTTCTTGTGTATCACCAGATGAAAGTCATTTAACATTTTGTAAAATAAACCTTTCCGATAATTCATTGCATGTTTTCAATCGAAATGTGGGTGAATATTTTTTTTTAATACTTTTTACTCATTTAGTTAAAAAAACCTAATCAACTGACTCATTCTTTTGTTGAATTTATGCAGGGCTCAGTGATTTCTTTGAGATTTGATGGCAGTTGACTCTCGGGGACTCAATGGATTGATGGTTGTTTGACACTGCGCTTGTTCTGGTGGCAACAAATGCCACTGCTTATACTGATTCAACTCTTAGAACCCAGTAGCAAAACCACAAAATCACGGTATGCTGATCTATTTTTTCCCCTCTAAGTTGATTTCTTTTGTTCTCTCATAAAGATTGGATGGAAACCTAGTCAGAACTGTTTCTATATAATCTTGATTCTATATTGCAGTATTCTTCTGCACTGCTAGCTTAGCGTATACTTTCTTGAAAATTTAAAGGTTGACACCATTATTTTAGTTGATTTGATTACAGGCTTGGTATGGCAACAAATTCCTGAGTGCCATATATAGAACACCAGGTTCCTTTAGTTGTTTTTTCACTCAACGAACCAGATTTGCCTTCAATTTCTGTCTTGTTAAGCGTTCTGATTTTGAAATAGTCTTGGATACTGATTTCTTGGGTGCTTCTGCTGCAGTGAAGCTTTACTTGCTTGCAGAGTGCCACTTGACAGTCCTGGGCAATCAAGTGATAAGATTGAAGGTATCCATGCATAAGACAACGGGCATGTCTCAGCTGTTATGTTGCGAAAGACACAGGTGTTGTTTCTTTGTAAGCTTCTCTCATCCTCTTGCATGAAAGTGGTGGTCCATACCATAACTTGTTATATGTTCTTTCTGTGATATTTGTTTTAAAGTTTTGGCTTACATAATATGGCCACAGCTAGAGCATAATAAATAGGATACAGATGTTTATTTAATTTAGAAAGAAACTAAATTGATATCCTAGGATTTTATACTTCCAAAGGATTCCTGAATCCGTGCACTCAGAAACAGGGGATGGCAGCTTCGTTTGATGGGAACAGTGGTGTTCCGACACTTACACCGTTGCAACAAAACGATGTTAAGAAACCGAGGAAACAGAGAGTGGCTGCATAGTGGTGGTGGTGTTGTGCAGCTCTGCTTGTTGTTGGCTTCATGGTGCTTGTGATGTACTGCTTGATGCGTGTTAAAAGATCAATAAGGCAAAATCTGATGAGAAACTTCTGTACCATCTCCTTCTGGTAAGTTAACTTTTGTTATTATGCGACAAAATATATGTTAGTAATGAGAATACTCAATTGTTTGAGTGGAAGAGTGAGATAAGATGATGTGCTTCTTCAGCATCATGCTTGCAATAATATGATGCTCCCTCATAAAAATGTAGGTTCTACTCTGCTACTAGGTAAATGTTATAAGTTTCCTCTTTTTTACCTTTTTCCATCAACCAGCTGAGCTGGACGAATACCCCTATGCTGGTGCTGTTCTCCTAATGGCACGCAAAATTTAAGGCAGTTTAGCGTGTTTGGAGCTGAACATGCTACAAACAATTTCAGTGACAGTAACATCATAGGTGAAGGTTCATTTGGTTTAGTATATATGGGATTGCTTCAAGATGGGTCTATGGTGACAATCAAGAGACATTACATACACCAGCCCAGAATTTTGTTCATGAGTAACACCTGCACTCTTTGAAGGTTTTTTATCTGGCTTTTGGATCACCGAGTATATAATTCCACTGCTTGAATTGTTGCCGTCGACATAGATTCAATGCTTGTTTGCGTTTATGCATTTTTGAACTATCCAGTGTCTGAAAACGTCTTTGTGGCAGAATGTTGACATGTTATTTGCCTTCATGCATACAAGGTGAAGCACATAGCTCGAGTTCATCACGCAAATCTAATAATAAAAATATTAAGACTTGCCTTTATAAGTGATTACTTAATCTAAACATAGTATTCAATGGGAAATTTGGAATTCATATAAACTTGTGGCATGTTTTCCAAAAAGGATAGCTTGAAGAGGGCAATTGAGGGAATCCATTGATTTCACACCAAGATGGCAAAGAAATCATTAATTCCCATCATTTTGTTCTCTACTTTGCTAACAATCTTGTACATCACCAAAATTCTATCCCAAGCAACAACCACTTCCCAATCCACTATATAACTCATTTCAAACCTTCAAAAATATTTCATACAAAAACAACTTTTGCTTTAGCTTAAAAGTCATCCAGGAGTAAAAACAAGTGAAACAACTATGAGTCAACTAACTTCCCTTTTCCTCTTCTTCTTGGCTTCTCTAGCCTTTTTCTCCTTTGCCAGAGCTCAAGACAGAGCTCCACATGGGCTGCTTTATGCAAATCCCATGACTTTCCCACCTTCAGCAGTTGAATTCTTTCATCCGAAAACACAAAAACCTGAAACCTTTAACCCTTGCGCTTCATCTAATTGTTCTCCATTACCATTAGCAGCTCAAGTGGAGGCTACTAAAGCTCATGAAAGCGAAAGCTCAAGATTTCCCAACAGTGGAAGCAGAGTTGCTGGTTCTTGGGGTGCTGCTAGCATTGTGTTTGGTTCTGTATTTTTTGTGCTTCTGCAAATGGGTGTTTAACATATAGAGTGATGATTTCACAAGTGAGTAAATTATGTTCAGTTACTAAATATTTTATTTGCTCATAATTATAAGGTTTTTAATGATAGTTAGATGAAGCCTCGCTCAGTCCTCTCCATGCTCTTCTGTATTCTAATCCATACCTTCTTGTATGCTATTTATTGTTTTTTGTAATGTGGGTTATGGAATATATGTACCTCTGATTTCATCAGTGATGGATTGTATGGTACTCGAAAATTATATGAGTATAGTGTTAAAGGGTGATTTATGTATCAATTAAAAGGGTGATTGAATCATTCAACATTATGATTGCACGCAATGGGAGAGGGAGACAGAGAACTGTAGCTCCTGAGAGTCAACAAAGAAATCTATAATATGTCAAACAACTGTCATGTTACCGTTATTATACGAAAGATATTATTTTGGTAATTATGGCAATAAACAGCATTTATAATACGGCCAAAAATTGGCAACCGAGAAGTTGAAGAAAGAAACACTGTTTCTTGACTAGAATATAATGAGTTATCAGTTTAAAGCAGATTATATTATTTATTTTGAAATGTTATGCTTCAGTTGCAGTCCCCTTGACACCAAATGCATCACCTGCTGAATCACATAGATGCATATGGCCTAAGACTATTTTAGGGAACTCCTTTTTTGGGTGGAACTGGTCTAACTCCTCTATTACCAACAAATGCAACACCTGCCAATCCAAATATAAACTAAATATATGATTTTATTGGAACAGATTACTTAATATAACCAAGATTTCACTTCTTTTGTTGCTCTTATAGCATGTGCTTCATCAAAGTACAAAAGAAAGAAGCTAAAACTTACAGTTATATAGGTGTTTGTCCATGGTCACTTGGTCTCATTTGAAAAGCGGCTTTTGATTGCTTCGGACCCAGTTCAGGGTGCAGAAACCCAAGCGTAGACCCAAATCTGGTTTTGCTCCTTCAACAACTGGGTCCAGGCCCTGTAAGTTGCCATCACTGCATCAACTTATAACATTTACATGAATGAGTAATGGCAGGAATCAGGATCCAACAAAAAAACTGACAAACTTCGGGTCCTTGTAGAAACTTGTTGGGTCGTATTGAACTGTATCATGTCGCATTCTTATGTTGAAAATAACACAATTTGTCTAGTTCACTGCAACGATATTTTTCTAATGATTTCTAGCACTAATAATACAAGAACAAAGATATTTCAATATTTGATCTTGCAAACAAGACATTCACATTAAAATAATTAAAAAGATATCCTCTCTGTTTCTGCACTCTCTCATGAATAATATTAAGTTCTGTGCAAGTCCAATCAATTTTATTTACAGTTGACAATGGTAATTTGCATCAATATCATAAAGATGAGTAAAGAACAACAATAACCACAAGACATTTATTATACAAGTCCTTAAACATGATCCACTCTCAGGGTCACAGATGCATGTCCCTCATATATTCAAAAAATGTAGGAAAATACAGATCCAGGCAAGCCACTACTTGTATAATTGTCACAAAATAATATATTGATCCATACAATGGCAGTGAATTTACTCCAATACCACTACCATTTTCGAGAACTAAGAGTTGCAATCACAGGTCCAAAAGTCTGGTCTACAGTCTTGTTCCATAATTGTGCAAACTCTGAGCGTGTTTTCTTTGCAAATATGGGCTCTCTTGTCTGGAAGAAGTTCAAAGTAAAAGCTGTTAGAACATAATGCACTACAAATGTGGATTTTAACTTATAAAAGAAATTTCTGGTAGTCTTGCACCTTTCGTAATATTTATGACCACTTCATTTATATCTACCATGAAGTTAATGGTTTCTCACTCACGGATGATAATTCCCAGTAATTTAAGACATAGATTTCATAGTTCTATAATACAGCTACAAATTTCTGTAGAAATCAAAATCTATGATCTGAAGCTATATGAATGCAACTTCAGCACTACGATGCAGACAGTCATCAAATAATTTTAATCAAAAGATATTGCAAGGGGAAAAAAAGAGGCATGGGATACATTTTAAAAACCCAAATTCTAACAAGAAGATTTTATTCCAATGCACCAATCTGGCCTCCACTCATTTCTCCATATTTCACTTCACAGCATTAAGTTAATTGCATCATCTAAAACCCATTGATTGCTTAACAGAAAAAGGGAAGACCACCCCATTCCATCTATCACTTTTAGGTCGTCTCATGGATACCCAACATTTGAAAAATTCACCAGATGAAGAATTATCACGTTATCTAAAACTTCTGAGCTTGGTCAAGTGCAGATTTACCACCCACCAAAACAAAAGATATCTAAACCATATAAAGACATACACAAAAACTACTATATTGCCAACCAAGAAGTTATGCAGAATCCGTTTTAATTACCCAGCACCAACAAAACCATTTAAGCAGAACCTGTATATCCTATGTATATAACTTAAATAATCCAATCGGTTATATAGTCTACTGTATGGAGAATTATAAGCAACTAACAATTCCAACATTCTCCTCTCTTTTAAAAGCAAAGAATCATCTGAATCTCTTAGTGGAATTCGATTTAGAAACAAGGGCCCCGTTAAACCTACAATAGTTTCATGAGGTAGCAAACCATAAACCAGACCACTCAACCAAACCCTCAGGACTAAATACATTTACTCTCTTTATGAAAAAGAAGTATTATCCGATAAAAATTATATTATAAAGCACTTAGACAGAATTGATCCATGAAACCTCAAAAAATTATAAATAGGAAACCAATGAATATAGAGAACCTTGAAAAATACTCTATTGGGAAACCTTGAGAATAGAAGGGCTCTTATAAAAATAAATAAATTATCAAGCACAAGTTGCAAATTATATTTCTAGGGTTTGAGGAAACAAAACCAACAGATAGCAAAATGTACCTGGGATTTGGAACCAACTTGAGATTGATCATCGGCAATGGATTCATAGATGCGTTTTCGTTGCTCAAAAACAATTAGTCCAGTAACTACGCTCCCAAGCACTGCACCGAGCAATCGCTCCTGCATTTCCCAAAATAAAATAACGGCAAAATTAATACTACATTACCATGAGTAACATGTATCGATTAAATTAAAGACCCAAAAAAAGATTAATAATAATAATGGATTGAAGAATTGGTGATGAAAGAACAGAGGATTGCCTGAGCGAGGACGCTTATCATGGTTAAACCAGAATTGCTGTTAGATTGATGGGAAGAACTAAGAAAACAGAATGTTTGGCATAGATTGGAGCTATGGAAAGGTGCCAGGGCCAGAGCTGCCCAAAGACGTAGTGGGCCGTGGGCAAGTTTTGGCCCATTCTCTTTCGATATTTCTTTTACATAGAGCATTTCCAAATACAGCAAATAGGGATGGGTGCGGAGCGGGTCAGGGCCGGGGACCCGGGACCCCGTTCCCCGATACCCACTCCCATGACCATCCCTAGCCCATCCCCGCTGGCAGGGCCGGCCCGTGGGGATGGAATCACTCCCATCCTCGTCCCATCTCGTCCCGGTCGATGAATGGAGCATCGCAAGGAAATTTTCCCCATGAGGGATTTTTCCCCGAACGAGGAATTTTTCATGTGGGGATTTTAGCCCCATAGGGATCAAAACTTTCCGCATGTTCCTACTACAATAATGTTAAATTATTGTAATTATTTTACTTGTGAGAACTAGCACGTTATTAGGTATTATATTTGACAATTTGACTGTTTAATTTCAGTAGTTAATTCATTAAAAAGACAGAATTTAAGGTAAGAAAATATAAAATCAATAATTTCTTGTAAAATTTAAATTAAGAGTTAAAAAGCAATACATAACTACCACCATAAACTAATTTAATTGTTACTAAGTTAGTTAGTCCCGTTAATTAATTAATTTTTTTTATAAAATTAATATAACTAAATTTAGTCTTAACATAATTTACTAGGTAAATTAATTATTTATTTAATTGTATGAAGGCTTAGCCACTTCCCGCTTAGGCTTAATCAACCCTGTTAATTAATTAATTTTTCATAAAGTAAATATATCTATATCTAATTTTAATATAATTTATTAGGTAAAATGCTTAATTATTCAATTGTATGGAGGCTTAGGTTTAGTTAGTCCTGTTAATTAATTAATTTTTCATAAAATAAATATATCTATCTCTAATCTTAACATAATTTATTAGGTAAATTGATTAATTATTCAATTGTATGGAGGCTTAGACTTAGTTAGCCCTGTTAATTAATTAATTTTTCATAAAATTAATATAACTAAATTCAATCTTAGCATAATATACTAGGTAAATTGATGAATTAGTTCATAAAACACTATCTCCACTACAACTAATAAAATTAGTCAATTTGTGAAATGAACAAATCTCATTATCCCAAATTCCCAACATTGATTAAGTTTAACATCATATTTAATTGATCAATTAATTAATTACAAAGATAATTTAATTTATATAATTTGTAAGTTGTTAAGTAATTGTGTATATTCTTATATTGGTTTGCTAAATTGTAATAATCTAATCAAATCTATTTTTGGGTCATGTACTATTATTTTGTGAAATTCACAAAGTAATAATATATATATATATTTAATTATTAAACTTTCTCGTTTAAATTATTTTTTCTATAAATTTAATACAAACATTAGAAAGTATTATAAAAGTAAATATCATAAATTTAGATATATTGCTTAAAACCATTATTTAAACTTTAATTTTATATATAATCTCACAAAGAAAAAAGAAAACATAAAATTCTCAATAAAAGAAGGCGGGGCAGGGCTCCAGGTGGGCAGGGTTGATGGGTCGGGGCGGGGATTGCATAATCCCCTCCCTTGGCCCATCCGCGGGGGCAGGGATTTTTTTGAAGACCCTCCCTGGCCCTATCCCCAATATTTATGGGGATTCCCCACCCCATTTGGGCCAGGTCAAGCCGGATCTTCGCAGGGCCAAGGTAAACGCCCATCCCTAACACCAAATCTATTTTCATAGTCATCCTCTTGCATTTTTTCATAAAAGATTCCCTCTTTCTTACTCTATTATATTATACTTTTGTAAGATAAATAAGAGAATTAATTTATTACTGATATATTATTTTTTTGTCTTTATTACAAATATTAGGTGGTAAATAAGTGTGAAAAAGAAAAATCTGAAAATGTTCTTAATACTTCTTGTATCTTTGTTAAGGTCTATCAATATATGAATCAAAATTATGTGAATAAAAAGTATGTTGTGCGTGAGTTTGCTGTAAAGTTCGGAAGTTTTGGTAGCTCAACCAACGTTAAGCTCGTTGGTACAATGTAGAGCTCTCAGTGATCTAAAGCTCGTTACATTCTGAAACTCATAAGGGCATGAAGCTCGAAAGTGCATGAAGCTCGTTGCGACCTACTTAATAGTTGTTTGACAAGTCAAGGGATAAATCTTATCTCCTAATATCTCAGAGGAGACAATAATGACATTCGATCTGCCCAACTTTGGTGCACAATCATAGAAATCACGGGATTCATATCGAGCAAGATAGCTATCCCAGATTTGTCGGGCTTACCTATTCGAAATTCACCTATAAAAACCCCCCAAAAAATAGTGTAAAGGGGTTAGAAAATTGTTTTAGGAAAAATAAATTATTTGTAATTCTCAAAAGCAATAAGAGAAACAATGGATGTAGATTTAAGATATAGCTTGCCGAATCACTTTAAAAATTGCTCTGTGTTCTTCTTTGTCTCTTTTTTCATTCACTGCTGATTTTTCATTGATCACGCAAACATTTGTTCTAATTCCGTCAAAGTCAATCGGATCTCTCTGTTTGTTAAAGTTTTCTATAGCAACAAAGTAAAGTGGGCCAAAAATTACGAATTAAAAGAGTGTAAAGAAATGGTCAAGAAACTTATCATCCATAATCTCTCCAGTTGAATGTATATATCCCTATAATGTATGTAGTGTTAAAACAACATTCATTTAATTTTCCAGTGGGGTGGAGCCACAGTCCTCAGGTCTTAAACCATGCTACATCTTGAATTCATAGTTTATCGTATTTGATTTAAATGCTGAAGAATAAAATCAACTGCAATCCCTTTTGCCAGAGTGAGCACAGAGGGAGCTAATCAGTTTGAATTCCATTTTGACTGGTGTAATGGCATGGTGTGGTTACATGTGATCCCCCTGTCAAGTGCCAACGCGTCCAATGGAAACACATCATCTCTTCTCATGTGAATGTCACAGTTACCCACTGTTGAATTGAAATGAAATGGCCCTTATGTCTTTGCCTCGCTCCAGACAAATACTTGGGAGCAATTAAGAGCAGAGCCTCCTGAGTATGACGTTTCATGTCGACCCACACACCAATACCATCTACTCTTTGTTTTATGTTTTCACTTTTTAGTAATATATTCTCCAAACACGAACACCCCATTTTAGGTGCATTTTCAATTATAAGAATATTTTTAACTGATTAAACTTATGAATAAGATATGGTTTGTTTTAGAGATTCATATTAAGAGATATAACCCTGGTTTTGAAAATCGTTGACCACAAGTTTTGAGGGAATTGGTCCAGGAGAAAAGGCAATATGGTCATTAGAAAGGAGAGTAATTGAGTGGCATGGCATGTGAAGAAACCAGAAAAGTATTATATTTGACAATTTGACTGTTTAATTTTAGTAATTAATTCATTAAAAAGATAAAATTTAAGGTAAGAAAATATAAAATCAATAATTTCTTGTAAAATTTAAATTAAGAGTTAAAAAGCAATACATAACTACAACCATAAACTAATTTAATTGTTACTAAGTTAGTTAATCCCGTTAATTAATTAATTTTTTTATAAAATTAATATAACTAAATTCAGTCTTAACATAATTTACTAGGTAAATTAATTACTTATTTAATTGTATGAAGGCTTGGCCACTTCTCGCTTAGGCTTAATCAACCCTGTTAATTAATTAATTTTTCATAAAATAAATATATCTATATCTAATTTTAATATAATTTATTAAGTAAAATGCTTAATTATTCAATTGTATGGAGACTTAGACTTAGTTAGTCCTGTTAATTAATTAATTTTTTATAAAATTAATATAACTAAATTCAATCTTAACATAATATACTAGGTAAATTAATGAATTAATTCATAAAACACTATCTCCACTACAACTAATAAAATTAGTCAATTTGTGAAATGAACAAATCTCATTATCCCAAATTCCCACCATTGATTAAGTTTAACATCATATTTAATTTATCAATTAATTAATTACAAAGATAATTGAATTTGTATAATTTGTAAGTTGTTAAGTAATTATGTATATTCTTATATTGGTTTGCTAAATTGTAATAATCTAATCAAATCTATTTTTGGGTCATGTATTATTATTTTGTGAAATTCACAAAATAATAATACATATATTTAATTATTAAACTCTCTCGTTTAAATTATTTTTTCTATAAATTTAATACAAACATTAGAAAGTATTATAAAAATAAATATCATAAATTTAGATATATTGCTTAAAACCATTATTTAAACTTTAATTTTATATATAATCTCGCAAAGAAAAAAGAAAACACAAAATTCTCAATAAAAGAAGACGGGGCGGGGCTCCACGTGGGCAGGGTTGATGGGTTAGGGCAGGGATTTTTTTGAAGACCCTCCCTAGCCCTATCCCCAATATTTCTGGGGATTCCCCACCCCACTTGGGCCAGGTCAGGCCGGATCTTCGCAGGGGTAAGGCAAACACCCATCCCTAACACCATATCTATTTTCATAGTCATCCTCTTGCATTTTTTCATAAAAGATTCCCTCTTTCTTACTCTCTTATATTATACTTTTGTAAGATAAATAAGAGAATTAATTTATTACCGATATATTATTTTTTTGTCTTTATTACAAATATTAGGTGGTAAATAAGAGTGAAAAAGAAAAATCTGAAAATGTTCTTAATACTTCTTGTATCTTTGTTAAGGTCTATCAATATATGAATCAAAATTATGTGAATAAAAAGTATGTTGTGCGTGAGTTTGCTGTAAAGTTCGGAAGTTTTGGTAGCTCAACCAACGTTAAGCCGCCTGTACAATATAGAGCTCGCAGTGATCAAAGTCGTACATTCTGAAACTCATAAGGGCATGAAGCTCGAAAGTGCATGAAGCTCGTTGCGACCTACTTAATAGTTGTTTGACAAGTCAAGGGATAAAATTATCTCCTAATATCTCAGGGAGACAATAATGACATTCGATCTGCCCAACTTTGGTGCACAATCATAGAAATCACGGTTCATCTACGAGCAAGATAGCTATCCCAGATTCGGGCTTACTATTCGAAATTCACCTATAAAAACCCCCAAAAAATAGTGTAAAGGGGTTAGAAAATTGTTTTAGGAAAAATAAATTATTGTAATTCTCAAAGCAATAAGAGAAAAACATGGATGTAGATTTAAGATAAGCTTGCCGAATCACTTAAAAATTGCTCTGTGTTCTTCTTGTCTCTTTTTTCATTCACTGCGATTTTCAATGAGCACGCAAACATTTGTTCTAATTCCGTCAAGTCAATCGGATTCTCTGTTTGTTAAAGTTTTCTATAGCAACAAAGTAAAGTGGGCCAAAAATTCGAATTAAAAGAGTGTAAGAAATGGTCAAGAAACTATCATCCATAATCTCTCCAGTTGAATGTATATATCCCTATAATGTATGTAGTGATAAAAAACATTCATTTAATTTTCCAGTGGGGTGGAGCCACAGTCTCAGGTCTTAAACCATGCTACATCTGAATTCATAGTTTATGTATTGATTTAAATGCTGAAGAATAAAATCAACTGCAATCCCTTTTGCCAGAGTGAGCACAGAGGGAGCTAATCAGTTTGAATTCCTTTTGACTGGTGTAATGGCATGGTGTGGTTACATGTGATCCCCCTGTCAAGTGCCAACGGTCCAATGGAAACACATCATCTTTTCATGTGAATGTCACAGTTACCCACTGTTGAATTGAAATGAAATGGCCCTTATGTCTTTGCCTCGCTCCAGACAAATACTTGGGAGCAATTAAGAGCAGAGCTCCTGAGTATGACGTTTCATGTCGACCCACACACCAATACCATCTACTCTTTGTTTGTTTTCACTTTTTAGTAATATATTCTCCAAACACAAACACCCCATTTTTGGTGCATTTTCAATTAAAGAATATTTTTAACTGATTAAACTTAGAATAAGATATGGTTTGTTTAGAGATTCATATTAAGAGATATAACCCTGGTTTGAAAATCGTTGACACAAGTTTTGAGGGAATTGGTCCAGGAGAAAAGGCAATAGGCCATTAGAAAGGAGAGTAATTGAGTGGCATGGCATGTGAAGAAAACAGAAAAGAACTGTCTTTTGCCTAATATGAAATTCGGTCCCACTTTGAAAGAGTGTATGTGCATTAAATGTCGTAATTGTCTTTAGCCGCTTTTTTGGAAGTTTTGGTTCTTCAAGGCATACCTACTGAGGAGGCCTCAGCCTCTGGAACTGTAAAAAGCCACCCTGCATGGTTCTAATTGATGATCTCTCTTGACAGCTTACTGTCTTTCTCTTGAATTATTTATTTTTCTTCTGCAGGCGTGAAAGTTAGTTACATGTTGGTCTCAGTGTATATCAATATTGGCAACTTCTGTGAAATGTTTGATGTAATTCATACTTTCTAGTTGCATTTGCTTTGTTTAAACAAGTCCGGGATTTATAGTTCTCCACTTAAGCTGTAAAGCCCAAAAGTTTTACTTTTAAACAAATAATGTTCAGAATCCTGTGTCACAGGTCTGACTAGATTCTCTCAGTTCTATTATTGTTACAGTGAAACTTTTGACTTTCAAAATTTCAAGCTTCACAGGAATTCTATTGTCTGTCCTAGAGGTTTTTAAGTTACACTGCTAAATGTTTTCCTTCTCATTACAAAACTTTAAACTTCTCATCAGACGCAAATCATTCAAGTGGGGTTCCAGGCATTAGCTTATGAGATTCTGGGGGTATTCTTGGGATTTGGAATTTGATTTTTCCTCCAGAGAATAGACTTTTGTGGTGTTTTAGGCTTTTAGCCGTTTAGAAAAACCAGAGATGTCTCTGTCATTTCAATAAAGAAAGCATCTTTTGTGTATTCTACAGTCACTTTTTTCCTAGCTTAGCGGAATTCTGGACAAGAAAGGCGTGATTCAATCAGTTTGGAACATAATGTCCTCAAATTGTTACTTTCCTAGTCCTATCCAGCTAAATGCTACCAGTAGAATCTCTCCATAGTGACATAGAGATTTGTGCTATTTGAACTCCATTATTCTTCGTAATTTACACAGAAGGATTTCACTCTTGGCTCTTATGTTAGTGAACGCATTGTTGGGTATTCAATTCTGTTTCCTACTTCAATTGATTTCTGTTCCATCATGAGACACAAGGTTTTTATTGTGTTTTTGAGTGAAATGCTTCTTGTGTATCACAGATGAAAGTCATTTTAACATTTTGTAAAATAAAACTCTTCCGATAATTCATTGCATGTTTTCAATCTGAAATGTGGGTGAAATTTTTTTTTAATACTTTTTACTCATTTAGTTAAAAAAACCTAATAATCAACTGACTCATTCTCTTTGTTGAATTTATGCAGGGGCTCAGTGATTTCATTTGAGATTTGATGGTCATTGACTCTCGGGGACTCAAGGGATGATGGTTGTTTGACAATGCGCTTGTTCTGGTGGCAACAACTGCCACTGCTTATACTGATTCAACTCTTAGAACCCAGTAGCATAAACCACAAAATCTACGGTATGCTGTATCTATTTTCTTCCCCTCTAAGTTTGATTTCTTTTGTTCTCTCATAAAGATTTGGATGGAAACCCTAGTCAGAACTGTTTCTATATAATCTTGATTCTATATGATGCAGTATTCTTCGTGCACTGCTAGCTTAGCGTATTTACTTTCTTGAAACAATTTAAATGGTTGACACCATTATTTTAGTTGATTTGATTTACAGGCTTTTGGTATGGCAACAAATTCCTGAGTGCCATATATAGAACACACAGGTTCCATTAGTTGGTTTATTGACTCAACGAACCAGATTTGCCTTCAAATTTCTGTCTTGTTAAGCGTTCTTGAATTTTGAAATAGTCTTGGATACTGATTTCTTGGTGCTTCTGCTGCAGCTGAAGCTTTACTTGCTTGCAAGAGTGCACTTGACAGTCCTGGGCAATCAAGTGATAAGATTGAAAGGTATCCATGCATAAGACAACGGGCATGTCTCAGCTGTTATGTAGCAAAAGACACAGGTGTTGTTTCTTTGTAAGCTCTCTCTCATCCCCTCTTGCATGAAAGTGGTGTCCATACTCCATACTTGTTATATGTTCTTTCTGTGATATATTTGTTTAAAGTTTTGGCTTACAATAATAATGGCCACAGCTAGAGCATAATCAATAGGATACAGATGTTTTATTTAATTTAGAAAGAAACTAAATTAATATCCTAGGATTTTATACTTCCAAAGGATTCCTGAAATCCGTGCACTCAAGAAACAGGAGGATGGCAGCTTCGTTTGATGGGAACAGTGGTGTTCCGACACTTACACCGTTGCAACAAAACGATGTTAAGAAACCGAGGAAACAGAGAGTGGCTGCCATAGTTGGTGGTGTTGGTGCAGCTCTGCTTGTTGTTGGCTTCATGGTGCTTGTGTATGTCTGCTTGATGCGTGTTAAAAGATCAATAAGGCAAACATCTGATGCAGAAACTTCTGTACCATCTCCTTCTGGTAAGTTAACTTTTGTTATTATGCGACAAAATAATATGTTAGTAATGAAGTACTCAATTGTTTGATGTGGAAGAGTGAGATAAGATGATGTGCTTCTTCAGCATCATGCTTGCAAATAATATTAGCTCCCTCATAAAAATGTAGGTTCTACTCTAGCTACTAGGTAATATTGTTAATAAAGTTTCCTCCTTTTTTACCTTTTTCCATCAACAGCTGAGCTGGACAGAACTTACCCCTATGCTGGTGCTGTCTCTCCTAATGGCACGCAAAATTTAAGGCAGTTAGCTGTCTTGGAGCTGAAACATGCTACAAACAATTTCAGTGACAGTAACATCATAGGTGAAGGTTCATTTGGTTTAGTTTATATGGGATTGCTTCAAGATGGGTCTATGGTGACAATCAAGAGACATCTACATACACCAGCCCAGAATTTTGTTCATGAGGTAAACCCTGCACTCTTTGGAAGGTTTTTTATCTGGCTTTTGGATCATTGAGTAATTAATACTTCCACTAATTGAATTGTGCCGTGCAGACATAGTTTCAATGCTTGTTTGGCTTTATGCATTTTTGAACTACCAGTGTCTTGAAAACTGTCTTTGTGGCAGAATGTATGAACATGCTAATTTGCCTTCATGCTATACAGGTGAAGCACATAGCTCGAGTTCATCATCGGCATCTTGTCAGGCTTGTAGGATATTGTGAAGAAAACCACCAACAGTTTCTTGTCTATGATTATATCAGTAATGGAAATGTTGGAAACTTCCTATATGGTAATCTATCATCTCTTCCCCCTTCCTCCACCCCAAAAAATTCTTGATCTCTCAAAGTTCATTGTTTCTTTTTCCAGATAGTGAAGGTTTACCAATTGGAAAGCTAAATATGCGGCAAAGGTTATTAATAGCTATAGGTGCAGCAAAAGGTAATATGCACTAAATAATAATGTTCCTTTTCACTTTCTGCTGTACCGTGAAACTAGTTTTCAATCATACTTATATATTTGATCAGGCCTTGAACACCTTCACAGTTTAGTTCCTCCTCTCTTTCACATGCACTTCAGAACTAGGAATGTCCTTCTGGATGAGAATTTTACAGCAAAAATTTCTGACTATGGATTATCTAAATTTCTAATTGAGGATCCTCATGTGGGATCATCTTCAGCCATCGACTGCTTTCTCGATCCAGAGTATGTAATAATTCCTTAATCTGAATCTTGGGAAACTGTTATGTTTTACTTTAGTAAATTTTGTATGGATATTATCCCCACTTGAAGTCCCACCATCTTTAATTGTGCATTCTTTCAAGCCAAATTGCATGAACATTTCAGTATGTTATTCTTTTTGTATTAGTTTCCATGATTGACAGAAGTTTAGCTTAGACTTGTCATTTCTGATACTGGTTTTTTTTCGAAAGGTTGAATCGATCAAATCACTTTTCAGCAGGAAGTGATGTGTATAGTTTCGGGGTCTTCTTACTGGAGTTGACCAGTGGACATGAAGCAAATAGCAGAAATCAGTCAAATGCAGACCAAAACTTAGTATTGCAGGTAAATGGGAAGTTTCAATCTAAAAGTCAGGAAAAGATGGCTTTCTGCCATCAGTGTTATTATTGAGGAGATACGAAAGCTACTCTACTTTTGACAAAATTCAATTTTCTTTTAAAGGCTAAAAGAAGCAGTGATGTTGGGGACTATGTGGATAAGACAATAGGAAACCAAACAGTGGACACTGCAAAAGAGATGATAGAGTTGGCATTGCAATGTGTTGATGTTAGTGAGAGGAGGCCATCGATGAGGCATATCGTTATGGAGTTGGAAGGGATTCAAGAGAGGGAAATTAGTGGGTTGCGTTCTGAAATAGTTGCAGTAACACTTGGGAGTGAGCTATTCACTTGAATTCTGTGTCTTCTACTCAATTCTTTATTGGATTTATTAGTTGTAGCATTGCACGCTTATAGAAGAAATTCAATTGTAAACCACATCACTTTGGATGTATATTGAATTTAGGAGAGGAAAAATATATGAAGTCGATACTATTGTTATTATTGTAAGGAGAATACAGATTCAAATCTACAGAGGTTATAACTTCTCAATAAGTGATTTAATGATCTCTAAAAGTATAAAAACCCAGACATATGGGTCTGTTTGGTATATTATTTGAAAAAATGTTATTTTGAAAAAGTATTTTAAGTTGAATTGAATTTGATTAAATTGAATAGGATAGAATTCTGAGAATGTGTTTGATATAATATCTGAAAATTATATTAAAGTTGGATAAAATGCTGAATAGTTGTTTGGTACATTTTTTTTAAACATTTTTTGAAAATATTTAGATTCTTTTAACCCCCTACATTTGTTAGTTTAGCTAAACACCCCTCACAATAAATGTTTAAAAATTAACTAAAGCACCCTAACCACCTAATTGGACAATCGGCCGTTGGCCACCATCGATGGACAGTGCCTGGTAATCGCTTGAACGACACACGACCAACTGGACCTGATCAGAATTTGGCCGTCAATGGCCAGATCGGCACATGACTAGCTAAGTCCAACCGGTTGTGCATCGTTCCAGCATTGGCGGTTGGCGGTGGTGGTCTTAAGTGGATTAATTTTCAGATTAGAAGTAGTGAAATATAATTGTTTTTAGTAAAATGTTTTGAATTGAATATAATAGTCTTCTTTCTCTTTTTCCCTCTTATTCATTTTCAATAGAAAAAAAAATCTTATTTGATTCAGATTAATTTTTTAAACCAAATATGATAACAGAAAAATGATTCAAAAAGTAAAACAAACATGGGCAATACTTTCTTAAATCATTCGCTCTCTCAAACTTAACCATCTCTCTAAGATGGATAACAGGACAAATTTTTGAGTTAATAGTGTAATTATACAATTCGTAAGGGGCTAAAGTAAATGTGTCACTTCACCAAAATTGAAGGGGACTTTTTTCTTCGCTATATAAAGCCACACATTTTACCGAGTCACGAGTTTCACGCATGCTCCGTACGTTGGGATGGTGACAATTTCCTCCCTAAGATTTGCTCAAAATATTTTACTTCAGCCTTTTAAACTTTTTTAGTAACGTTCTTATCCTATTGAGTTAATGACATTTCCATCCCTAAAATTTGGAGAAAGTATCACTATGGTCCAGTAAAATCTGAAAAAATTATTATAATCCCTATCAGACTGCTACAGTAGAGTAGAAAATTATGTATTGTGCTAATGTTTGCAAACTGAAATGTCTATTATACCCCAATTTGTCTTATTAACATTTTGTAAAAGAAAACTTCATTGCATGTTTTTCAATCTGAAATGTGGGTGACTATTTTGTTTTATTACTTTTAACTCATTTAGTTAAAATAACCTAAGAAACAACTGACTCATTCTGTTTGTTGAATTTATCCAGGTGCTCAGTGATTTCATTTGAGATTTGATGGTCATTGACTCTTGCGGATTCAATGGATTGATATTTGTTTGACAATGCGCTTGTTCTGGTGGCAACAACTGCCACTGCTTATATTGATTCAACTCTTAGAACCCAGTAGCATAAACCACGAAATCTATGGTATGCCGTATCTATTTTCTTTCCCTCTAACCCTAGTCAGAACTGTTTCTGTATGATCTTTGGTTCTGCTTAAATGAAAAAAAACAGGCAGTATATGATGCAGTATTCTTGGTGCACTGCTAGCTTAGCATATTTGCTTTCTTGAAACATTTTAAATGGTTGACGCCAGTATTTTAGTTGAGTTCATTTACAGGCTATTGGTATGGCAACAAATTAAACTTTTTTCAGGATCCCGTAATGGCGTAATACATTTTTAATTCAAAATCACTGCTTTATAAAACTTTCACTTTATACACGACTAATGAGACTAAATCTCATATTCTTATAGTGGGTATCTCTTTTATTAATATTAATAACTCCTTTAATAGAATATGCCTTTATATTGGATGCATGCATTCACTTGTATTTTACGAAAAAAAATCATAATTCTTCTTTTCTTATTTAAGGTCCCATCACCTTGTAATATCTCTTTCTTCTTACATGTTATTGCGGACAATTAAGATTTACTTACGAAACTACAACATCCTGATTATATTAAAACCTATATTTGATTCTCACTAGTAATAATTATTCATTTCTTCATAATTAACTTTGGAAGACAAAACATCTTTCATAGGAACTCTAATTAATGAGAATTGATTTAATTATAATAGAAACTCTAAAAATATCAGGATTAATATTTTTTTAGTTTAACAAAATGTGATATTAAAGTTGCCAAATGATCAGGAGCCTTTGATTTATTTATTTCTAGAATATTTCTAAAAAATCAAATATATATTATTATTAGATTCCAAATGTGACCAAAGCAACTTCAAATTAATTATTTTCCCATTTCCCGCACAAAAGTTAGAAAACTGTTTTTCTATTTTCTTTTAAAAACAATAATTTTCTTCTCGTTTTATAAACTTATTAAAAAGAAAGAACATTAATTTCAGAAAGAGAACATGATAATATGGCACCGCTTCTACAATCTGAAATTTAAAGTAAGTGCTAGGAATTCAATGACAAGTCTACCTCAGAATTGTAGCATTGCAGTACCTCTGAAAATTAGAGAGCCTATGTAGTACCCAAATTTTAGTAATAAATAGATTGTAATGGGTTGATGGCAGAAAAATTAGTGTAAAAAATTGAAGTCGAAATTTTAAATTGATATAGCGTAACCATTTATTAAAAAGCTTTAAATTTATGTTTGAGTGAAGGTAATATGATAATCAAAAGATAAATGGGATTGCCAAAGAAATGGATAGGATTTTCTCAAAACTCTTATTGACATCGTTGAACATTTTATTAATGGACTGGATCGGCCCATTTTTCTTATTGGGTCATCTTCAAACTAGGCCAAATTAGCAAAATCCAAAACAAGTGGGTGCCAAAATGAATATCCTTGAAAATTAAGTGGGTGTATTTAGAACACTAGAGCTAAATTCTGAAAATGCTCTTATTTTGTTGGCCCGTATTCCGAACCACTAGTTACAAAGGTCTAATGAACTTATAGCCCAAACAATTTTAATGTTAATTTGAATTATAGTGAAATCCTACGATACAAAACATTCCCATGCTAGTTATGAAAAGAGTTAATTACAAAAATTTCACCATACTTTCCAATATGTATATCCATCTTTCGAGTAAATTAGGGATTGCATTCTTTTTAAAGAAGATAAATGTTCAAGTGTGGAAGCTATTTATTGGTTAATAGTTAGTTGAGCAGTTAGTACGTTTAGTTAATTCATCTTTGCATTAATTAGTTTTATTGTAGCTAAATCCAGTTGTGAGCTACTTAAATACCCAAAATGTAATAAAAGGTATCAGACTTGAATAAAAAAAGATAGTTGTTTCTTCTCTCTCGGTCAAAGAGTTTTCACTTCTTCTCTTTGAAATACGGTATCAGAGCTCTGATCTGATCTCATTCAAGCAAAATTCCGCAAATCTTCCTTTAATTAGATTGTTTTTTCTTCTATTTCATTCAATTGATTCAGAATCTTTGAAATTTCTTCTTGAAAAAATTCTTTCTTTTGACCTAAATTCTTCATCAATAATGAGTGAATCTACAAACACCAATGTTCAAGGAGCTACAATGGTAGTAGATTACAATAATCCACTATACATGCATCCTTCTGATACTCCTGGAAGTCAAATAGTGAGTCAGATTTTGACTGGAATAGATAACTATGGACTTTGGAGTGAATAGCGCTTTTAGCCAAGAACAAGTTGTGCTTTATAAATGGCTCATTTGCTCGTCCTCTTGATTCTCTTCAGGCACAGCAATGGGACCGGTGTGATGCAACGGTGAGGTCATGGATTATGAACACAATTTTGAATGATTTGGTTGTTGGAGTTATGTACGGGAACAATGCTGCTACAGTATGGAAAGACCTTCAAGAGACCTATAACAAGATTAATGGTTCAAGAATTTATTCAATAATGAAAGAAATTGCTATGATTCAACAAGGTACATCTACTATTCCAGTCTATTATACAAGATTGAAGATACTTTGGGATGAATATGCTTTAATGCTCCCACCTGCTAATTGTGCTTGTCCTGTTTCTAATGCTACTAAAGAACATGAGCAAACTCAAAAAGTTATGTAGTTTCTTACGGGTCTTAATGAGAGTTATTCAGCAGTTCGTAGTTCAATCTTACTAATGAATCCATTGCCGATAGTCAACATTGCTTATTCAATGTTAAACCAAGAAGAAAAATAGCGAGGAATTACCACTGTTGTTAACACTTAGTTTGATGTCTCAGCTTTTTTTACACACAATGCTAAACTTGTGAACAATTCTGCTAAGGGTACCAAACAAAAGAAACATATGGAATGTGAATATTGTCATTTGGCTAATCACACAGTCAATTTTTGTTGGAAGCTACATGGATATCCGGATAATCGACAAAGAAATAAACAAAAGAAAGGGACAAATTATATGACTCCTGCTGCAAATCATAGTGAATCTCCTATGATGGATGATCCACAAAGGACTTCTGCATCTATGAGCAAACCTTCAAGTGTTTTTACTCCAACATAGTACCAAGAAATTCTGAACTTCATTGTAATATCCCACTTGAGGTACGTATTTAAGATTTGCTGTATTAGTTAAAAGTTTATTGTTTCAACTTTAATTGAGTTTGTATGTTGAGTTGGTTGAATTGTTGCCTTGAAATTGGTTGAATTTTGGTGAAGTTTGGAAATCCAATCTTCGCCGGGGCGAAGGAGAAGCTTCGCCGCGGCGAGGAGGAGATTGCACCCACGGGTAGGTTCTGCCTTGTTTCGCCGGGGCGACGAAAAGTGCTTCGCCGCGACGACGAGCCTAAGACAAAGTTTCTTGAGTTTTCTAGAGAATTCTTCTTTTGGGGCACAATGACCATTCTACCCCTAATTAGTAGGAAAAGTGGGGAGTAAAATGAAAGGAAATTTAGTAGAGATTGTGTTTGGATGGGGGTGTATTTGTAAAGAATCAAAGGATATAGATGGAATTTCCAAGGAAGAGCAAGGGCAAAATGGGAAAGGATGCTTATAATATGAACTAAAAAGGGTTAAGTGTAGAGAAACCCTTTATTTCTTCATTCCATACCTCTTCCATTTGCCCACTTTCTCTCAATTTCTCCATCCAATCTTCCAAGATTTCTAAGGGATAAGAGGGGTTTTGAGTAGAGATTTATCTAAGGCATCCTAAGGTAAGGATTCATGCTTTAGATGTGAGTTTTCTTATAATTGTAGTGAATGTCTATTTGGTTGTTGCTGTCCTTGTGGTTGTTTTGGGTGTAGAGAGAGACAATACCACAAAGGAAGGAAAAGTGCTAAAGAAGTCATCTTTGCACAAGGTAAGTAATCCAACCCAAGTTAAGGTTCAAGCAATCAAATGATGCATATGTATGCTTATGTTTATAAGCTTGAGATTGATTGTTGAGAATGATATTATTGATGAGTTGATGGATTTTGATGAGAAGATTTGAGCCATGAGAAGTAGGAATGAAGTTGTGGTAACCAAGTGAAGTTTGGTTACATTTAGAAAGAAATTAAGTAGAATATTTGAAGTGTTTTTCTTGGCCATGTTTAGATTTATTGTGGGTAGTTTTTCTCCATTAATGGATGGTTAAAGAAAGAAGTAAAGATGTATCAAAACTAGAATTAAAGTTGCAGCATTATGTTGATGAAATGCCTAAGTGAAGTCTGCCCGTCACTGCCGACTTTATAAGTAATTTTTGGGTATATTACGGACTGAACTGGGCTGAGACCAAAACATAAAAGTTGTAGCCCGTTTCTAAGCTTAAAAAGAGACCAAAACCGTAGTAATCCGAGGTGTATAACGCAAGTTATGGCGTTTTAGTGTGACCTGTGCGGAATGACGGTTTTGAGGAAATCTTGTAGTTGGCATTTCATTAGTGCATTAGGGAGCATGAGCTAGCTCTACACCTTGTTTATACACTTGAGATAGCTTGAGATTTAGTAGAAATTTGAGTATAAGTTCCTTAAGAGTTAAGAGAATAGAGTAGGTTGTGCGATGGGGAACCCGGGGTAATGGGCAGAGTATCCCGCATGTACGCCGCATTGAGAGAGCGGCATGAGTATAGATAGAGAAGTGGTGTAGCCCGTGAGAGTGCATGCAGATGAGGGCTATACCCGAGTAACGAGAGAGAGATTATATACTCACATGGCAAGGGTTCTGAATCCATGCAAACGAGTCCGATCGGCTAGAATGAGTAGGGTCATGTAGAGTGGGAGTGAGTTCCAGAAGTGCCCCCGGTAAGATGGGGTCGTGACTTGCTAAAGAGGTAATAGAAAAGAGTTCTAAGAGAAAGAGAAAGAGAAAAAGAGAGAAGTACCCAAAGAGAAATTGAACGAGGAGTTGTAAGGAAAGAATTAGAGAGAGAGAGTTACGGGGCTAGCATGAGTAGAGGATTTACTTACTGAGCATTATTTTAGTGCTCACCCCGTTGTTTTCCTATGTTTTGTAGGACCTAGGTGAGGACACTGTCGGATGGATGTCGGCGTTCGAGAAGGAGCGGTTACACTGTCCCTTAAGTTTTTGATGACTTTTGTATATGTTATACATTTTATGTAAAAAATGTATATGTTTGTAGAATATATAAATATATTTAATAAAAGAAAATTTTGGGCCCAATTTCTTTATGTTATTTTATATGTATTTCATTATAAGCTTTTGAGTAGTAGTGGCTATTACATTCATTTCAAAGATGGTTCAAGTATTAACTCCAACCTGGCTTAGGTAGACTCTGAAATCACCGCTAATATAGTAGGTAATATCACTTCTCTTCTTGGCACAATTTTACATGATGCCTGGATTCTTGATACAGGAGCTAATGACCATATGACTTTTGCATTTCAAAGTCTGGAAAATGTTTCTCCATACAACTCTTCAAAAAAACCTAATGTTAAACTTCTAAATGGTATGACCACACCTATTACCCATGCTGGTGATATATCCCTTTCCTCACAGATAAAACTCCAAAAAGTTCTTTTTGTCCCTCACTTTCACTATAACTTGTTATCTGTTTCTAAATTTTGTAAAGAAAATCATGTTACTGTCATATTTTTTCCTCATTTTTGCTTGTTTTAGGACCTATGGACTGGGTCAATGATAGCGATTGGTAAAGAATATCATGGGCTCTAATATATGGTTATGCCACAGGCTAATAATCTGTCTTACTCTATTATAGAATATAAATCAGATTGTACACCAATCTTGACTGCTCGTACTAGTGTTAATGCTACTGTTTGGCATCATAGATTAGGACATGCATCTTTTTCTAGAACAAAATTGATTCCTTCTCTTAAGCACATCTCTGTACATGAATCATTTCACCATTGTAAAATTTGCCCTATGGCTAAGCAATGCAGAAAATCTTTTTCACATAGCCTGTCTTCTTCGGCTCATATATTTTATCTTTTACATATTGACGTTTAGGGTCCTTACAAGGATCCAACATACAATGGTTTCAAATATTTTCTTACATTGGTTGATGATCATTCACGAGCAACCTGGACCTTTTTAATGGTTACCAAATTTGATACTTTTCATGTGTTCAAACAATTCATTTTGATGATTCAAAATCAATTTTCTCTTACACCTAAGAAAAGTAGGACAGACAATGGAATTGAGTGTTTTAATAAATAATTTGACATTTTTTTAAGTTCTCTTGGTATAATTCATGAGCATTCATGTCCTTACACACCCAAACAAAATGGGGTTGTAGAAAGGAAGCATCGACATGTACTGAATATTGCAAGAGCACTAAAATTTCAATCTCATGTTCCTATTCATTTATGGGGAAACTGCATTCTCACTGCTACTTACATACTCAATAGAGTTCCTACACCTCTTTTAAATAATAAATCTCCTTATGAAATTATTTTCCATAAAACACCAGACTTGACCAATTTAAGAGTATTTGGATGTCTTTGTTATGCAAATGTTTTACCCAACACAGATAAATTTAGTCCAAGAGCTTTACCTTGCATTTTTTGGGTTATCCTACTTTTCAAAAAGGGTATAAAGTTTTTGACATTTCTAATAACAAGATACTTGTTAGCAGAGATGTTGAGTTTTTTGAAAACATTTTTCCATATTTTGATTCCAAACTATATACAGAGTATAAACTTTATTTCCTAATGCAGAAACTAGTTTTGATTTTGCCCCTATTGGCTTCATGCCTACTTCTGAATCCAACCCTTCATCTGCACCTGTCCATAGCTCTTCTTCTTTTGATCCTAATTTTTTTATTAATCCCAATGTTGTTTCTCAGTCTATACAACCTTCTTTATCTAGAAAATCATCTAGAACCACTAGACCTCCCATATGGCACACAGATTATGATATGTCCAATAACACCAAGTATCCCATTTCTAATTTTGTTTCCTATTCTCATTTATCCTGCACATATCAATGTATGTTTTCTTTTTTATCCACTACAGAACCTAAAACCTATCAACAAGCTATCCAACACCATGATTGGAGAGTTGCTATGGAAAATGAGATTCTTGCTTTGGAATCAAATAACACTTGGGAATTAGTTCCTCTTCCACTTGGAAAAAAAGCCATAGGCTGCAAATGGGTGTACAAAATCAAACTTAAAGCTGATGGTAGTATCAAAAGGTATAAAGCTTGCCTTGTAGCCAAGGGCTACACTCAGCAAGAGGGTATAGATTATGCTAAAACTTTTTCCCCTGTTGCTAAAATGGTTACTGTTCGTACTATCTTGGCTTTGCTTGCTATGAATAACTGATCATTGTTTCAAATGGATGTCTTTAATGCTTTTCTACAAGGAGATTTATAGGAAGAAATTTATATGAGAATTCCCCAAGGGCTTGAGCTTACTGGCTAGAGTAAGAATATAATTTGTAAGATACTCAAGTCTCTATATGAATTAAAACAAGCCTACAGACAATGGCGCCATAAGTTTACTACTACTCTTCTTCACAATGGTTTTCAACAGTCCAAGAATGATTACTCTTTGTTTACTAAGAGGCAAGGATCCAGCTTTGTCATATTGTTAGTTTATGTTGATGACATTCTCCTTACAGTTAATAACCTCACTACCATTGCTAAAGTGAAGAGATATCTCAATTTCAAGTTCAAAATAAAGGATCTTAGACCCATGCAATATTTTTTGGGGATGGAACTTAGTAGGTCTAGCGAAGGTATTGTTCTCAATCAGCGAAAATATGCTTTGGAGATTCTCTCTTAAGCTTGTTTGGTAGCCTCTCGACATGTAGACACTCCTTTTGAACAACATTTGAAATTAACTTCTGTAGCACTTGACCAGATTTTCGTGAAACCAAAGTTGATCCCTTGTTAGCAGATCCTTCTTCCTACCAAAGGTTAGTTGGCAAGCTCATTTATCTATGTATGACACGCCCTGATATATGTTACTCAGTGCAGAGTTTGAGTCAACATATGTATTTACCCAAACATTCTCACATGCAAGCTGCTATAAGAGTCTTGAAGTATGTCAAACAGAATCCTGGTCTTGGAATATTATTCTCCTCCACAAAGCCGTTACACCTTAATGCCTATTGTGATGTTGATTGGGCATCTTGTCCTATTTCTCGACGATCCTTGATAGGTTACTGCATCAAATTTGGCAACTCCTTAATTTCTTGGAAAACAAAGAAACAATCTACTGTTTCTTGATCTTCTTGTGAGGCAGAATATCGTGCCATGACTTCTACATGTTGTGAAATAACTTGGATCCTTAGTCTGTTTCGTGATCTGGGGATACAAAATTTGCAACCCGCTACTTTGTATTGTGGTAACAAAACAACTCTTCATATTGCAACCAATCTAGTTTACCATGAAAGGACCAAACATCTTGAAATATGTCATCTTATCCGTGAGAAGATTGTAGTCAACATCATCCAAACTGCTCACCTTTCTTCTAATGAGTAGCCAGTTGATTTGTTCATCAAAGGTTTATGCAAGAGACAACATCGTCACTTACTTTCCAAGCTTGGACTCTTTGATATTCATCATATGTCCAGCTTGAGGGGGGATATTGGTTAATAGTTAGTTGAGCAGTTAGTCTAGTTAATGTTAAGTTAAAGTAACAACAATTAGTATATCTAGTTAATTCATCTTTCTATTAATTAGTTTTATTGTAGCTAAATCCAGTTGTGAGCTACTTAAATACCCAAAATGTAATAGAAGGTATTAGACTTGAATAAAAAAAAGATAGTTGTTTCTTATCTCTCGGTCAAAGAGTTTTCACTTCTTCTCTTTGTAATACTATTGATCATGCAATCAGGGGATTAGCTGAATATCTTATGATAGTCCTCAAGGATGATGCTAATTTATCTAGCCTTAATATGTCCAAAAATGTCATATTTGGTGTTGATTCCCAGAATTATGAATCTATGCATTTGATTATGGAGGAGCTCCGTCAATTGCCCATTAAAGCTCAAGGTCAGAGTTAAAACTGTTGAAGAGGATACAAGTGGTCAACCAATAAAAACGGTTACTCTCAAATTTGAGTTCAAGGAGCAGAGGAGCACTAATTCTGTGAAGGGAATGGGATCCTTGCATGTGGATCTCACTGAAGATTGGATTGAGAAAACCTCAAGACATGTGAACAAACAGTTGTGTGCAACTTTTTTTTATGTATGTTCTTAGTTCATACATATGATTTTGTATTATATGATATGTTTCTGTTGGTACAACAAGAATATGAATGCCTTCATTTTAGGAATGAGTTAGAGACTGGGAGATTTGGAAAAGGAATGCCATGATTGTCTGTGAAGAAGTGTCATAACTTTTGTCTGCCCAAGATCATTAATATTTTGCAATGTATATTGTCATAAATTTCTAACTATCTCTTAACAGTTGTTGTTTTGGTTGCCCCCAGAGGATGCTTGAAACACTATGTTTTATCAACTTGTCTGTTTGGCCTGTATCATTTATTTTGTTTTAGTTTCGAGTATGAGAAGGCTTTGCCTTGTAATCTCAATTCCAGCGTTTCATGCAATTCAATGAAATCTTTTACATTTTTTGATTGCCTGTGTATTCGTATTTGATGTATTTTATGCTGCTATTTATGTAGGAGTGCTTATGTGTTTTGGTTGTTGATGACTATGAAGATATTTCTGCTGTTGCCCAGGAGTTTCTTGAGTATTTATTCTTGCCAAAGGGGAAACATCATGTGAAGCTAGATGTTTCAGATTTTTTTAACAGGTTTTTACTTTATCTGATTGGACTTTATGTTTCAAGAACACTTCTTACTTACAAGGGTTTTTTCTATAAATTCTAAGGTTTTTTTTTTTTTTTTTTTTTAAGTCTCAAATAGGCTCATTGAAAAGCTTCCAAAGGTGGTGCTGGGAAATGGGGATTCACTTGCGTTTTCACATGCACAACAATTACTTGTAGTTATATGTTGATGCGTGATTTTGACACCAACGACTCGTACGTGCAAAGTGCTAAGAGGATTTTAGAAATTACACATGATATGATTGTGAGAGTTATGCATGGTGTAGAGATGATATATGTTTGAAGAAACATAAATAAAAGATTGACAAGAGAGATTTTATAGTGGTTCGGATGCTTAAAGCGAATCCTCCATCCACTGTTATTTTATTATTCTCTGAGTATTTTTCTAATATTGCCTGTAAGGCATACGAAAATGGAGTAAGGCTTTGTTTACAGAGAAAAATGATGATTGAAGCTCACATTTTTTGCCCAGCCCCTTTATTTCATGAAGAGAGTTGTTAATTTATACACCTTTGAGCTCAACGTAATTAGTGCTTTTACAAGTTACCTTGACACATGGAGAGCTCTCATTCATCCTAATCCTTTATTTTGATAAAGGTGGGACATGTGTTATATAATATGTCTTTAAGACTGTTTGAGTTTTTAACAACTAATATCACTTTGCCTTTAAGTGCTTGTTGAGCTTTGATTGATGGTGCTGACATTAGTGTATATTTTTGGCATAACATTATATATTATTATGGTCCTCAATTTATGTTGGATCAACTTCAATCTTCTACATGTGATTACATCCCTAATAATATTTGCAATGTATAGGGTTTATTTATCTTCTAAATCAAGTGATCTTTGTCTTCTAAAGTATTTTTGAAATTTTATAAGTGTAATGATCTCTTGCACTTTGAATACTCTGAAAATGCAACACCTATATTGGAGGTAAATTTAAAAATACCATCTTCTTGATTTTTTAGTCAAAAGTACGAGCAATATTGTACCTTTCTCTGCTTTGTTGTAGCTTCTATTTTAACATATGTTTCAAATTGTTCAGATTTTTTTAGCGCAAGTGTGAATTTAATTGTTTATAGCTCATTTGTAATATGTTATTGTATGGAGTGATAATAGCCGCAAGGTTCTTAGATGTTTTTACCCTTTGTCTTAATCAAAATTTAGCATTTACTGGTTTTCTTAACAAGCTTATGTTAGCTAGATCATCTTCAAAGGGATTTATTCAATCTATTGCGGAGCTCAAAGCTGGTGCTCATTTTACCAATCTTGGGCAGACCTTTGCGGGTTCTATTCTATGTGGTGTCTCAAAGTTAACAGATGTTCAAGAAAAAGTCAGTTAGTACCCACCAAAGACTGAGCAGAAAGTATATAAATTTCCACGCATGCTACCTTGGTTTGTTTCTATTGGCAGTGGGAAACTGATGGGACCTAGACAATGAGGGTGTTGGAAAAGTGAAATAAGGTCGCAAGTAGTGGATTGAGGGGATGTTGGCAGGAAACTTCCATGGATTTAGGCTGGGACAGGTGGCGATTAGGGGTTGGGACAGCAAAGGAATTCAGTTTGGGGGGGAGAGAGAAAGAGAGAGTGAGAGAAAGAGTTGGAGGATAAAAAGAGAGGGAGGGAGGAGATTAGGGCAGAGAAGAATATAGGAAAATTCGGGAAGAGCTAACCCTTGAAGTTAGCAATTAGGGAGGAGCTAGCCCTCGAAGTCCAACACTATCTTTGTTTCTCTTTTTTTGATTTTCTTTGTTTCTTTCGGCTGTTGTTGGATGGTGTTTTGGCTGTTTATCATCTTGTATCTCTTTTGTTGATTATCAATATATATGGATATTTGGTTGCTGGTTGTGATTATTAATCTAGGTTTAATTGGCTATTGTTTGTTAGTGTTAACTGTTTGGGTGAGTTTTTGGAGAGGTTGCCATCGACTAGTATTAGAGCAAGGCGATTTGCTGGGTTATGGTTGGTATTAGGATTGAGAATAGAGTAGAAAGTGTTGAGAAGGAGATGGTGGTGGTTCAAAGGGATGTGGGTAGGTTGACAGAAAATGTGAACACCACGAGGGAGATGTTAGTGGAGATGCAAAATTGGATACGGAGAAAGGATGAAGAGGAGGAAGCTCTTCGGAGAAGTTTGTTGGGGGAATCAAGCCATTTGGGAATAGGGAACCAACACAATTCGAGAAATCAGTTGGAAGATGAACCACATGGGTCTGGTGGTAACAACAATATAGAAGGGTGGAATCGTAGAGAATGGGGTGGACTGAAGTTAGAGCTACCAATCTTTTCTTGCAACGACCCATATGGGTGGATTTTTTGAGTAGAGCGGTGCTTTGTGATCAACTAGATTCAAGACGAAAACAAAGTTCCAGCGACCATACCTTGTATGGAGAGTGAGGCTCTCCATTGGTACCAATAGACTGAGTCGCGATTGGGGGTGATAACCTAGCTGGCGTTCAAAGTTGCCCTCCTACAGCGTTTTAGTGGAACTCAAAAAGTTAGTCCACTAGAGTTGTTAATGGCTATGAAGCAAAGTGGAACAGTTGTAGAATATCATCGACGATTTGAGGAGGTGGCTGCACTAACAACTGGAGAAAAGGAGGATATGTTAATGACAACTTTCTTAAATGGGTTGAAGGTTGAAATAAAAGCTGATATAAAATTTCAGCAACCCAACATCTTAATCCAGCCCAATTCCTTGACCCAAGTTACACTTTTAGCCCAACAGGTTAAAGAGAGAAATATGGTGTTGGAGGAAGCTCGATTTGGAATGGGCTGTCATGGAAGATAGGAAACATTACAAACTGGCCAAGAAGCTTTAATAGTCAATCCAGACCTGAAGAAAATAACAAAACCCAACCCAACTCTTATCAAGTTGATTCACCTAGACCTTTTAACCAACACAACACCCAAACCCACACTCAATTACCCTTTAGGCGAAGTACAACCAAGAATTACACTAGCTCAGGGTCAACGCAGTTGATTAACAATAGATCGGTCGCTTTTTGGTGAATGATGAAGGATGAGATTCAACAGAAAAAAAGAAAAGGTTATGTTTTCGATGTGACGCCGAATTCTCTTCGGGACACCACTGCGGAGAAAAATAGTTTCAAGTTATTTTGGTTGATGAAAAAGATGAGGAAAATGAGGGCGAGTGGAGGAATGGGGAGGTGTTAGGTAAACAACTTTCATCTGCCCACCTCGAGGACAAGGTGGTACTCCTTGGGGAGGGTAATGATGAGACCTAGACAATGACGGTGTAGGAAAAGTGAAATAAGGTAGCAAGTAGTGGATTAAGGTGATGTTGGCAGGAAACTTCCATGGGTTTAGGCTAGGACGGGTGGCGATTGGGGGTTGGGATAACAAAAGAATTCAGTTAGGGAGAGAGAGAGAAAGAGAGCTAGAGGGTAAAAAGAGAGGGAGAGAGCAGATTAGGGCAAAGAAGAATATAGGGAAATTTGGGAGGAATTAACCCTTAAAGTTAGCAATTAGGGAGGAACTAGCACTCAAAGTCCAGCACTATCTTTGTTTCTCTTTTTTTGGTTTTCTTTGTTTCTTTCAGCTGTTGTTGGATGGTGTTTTGGTTGTTTATCATCTTGTATCTCTTTTGCACACACACACCACACACACACACACACACAACACTATATATTATAATATATATATATATATATAATATATATATATATATTATATCACAAAGAATGTCTCCGACTATTCCCAAATGATAGATTTGCCAGAATTAAACATGATTGAAAAATTTGAAATAGATAAAACCTTCTGAAGAAAGGATTTTTATTCAAAAGAAAATCAAGAATTAAGGGAAGCATTCTTTAAAAACTTTAATAAAAAAGAAAGAGATATAATTCAACAAAATTATTACAACTTTATGAAAACACACCAAATTCTTATACCTTTCTTTCAATGGTTTGATAGTGAAAAAACAATCAATGTCCAAACAAAAGCAAAACAGTGGAAAATCACAAGAGGAAAATATATTGAAGAAATAGAGTCAATTCATCCACCTTTACCAGAAGTAATGATTCCCTATAAAGGAGTAGGGTCACCCTTTAAAGTCAAAGAAAATTTAAGTGACATATCAGGAAATGATATAAAAGATATTTACCAACAAAATAATTATGCAAACCAATGCTTGAATACTATTGGGGAACAACTGAATAGAATTGAAGACATTGAAGGAAAACCCATCCTAAAACCTATTGACATAAGGTCAAAATCACTAAAAATTGTTGATAATAAACCTTTATTTGTTCCACATGAGATCCCTCTAAAACACACTAAAACTTTAACCAACAAAGAAGAAATAAATAAAAAAAACTCAACCAAATAAAAGAAGAATTCTCTAGCGTTGTCACACCAGAAATCCCACAAACTTCTAGACATATAAATTTTATTGGCAAAACTAATTCATCAAAATGGTTGGAAACTGATGATCAAAATACATCATCAAGTAATAATTCTATTCAAATCAATAACATGAATTGGAAAAAACCCCCAAAAATGTATTATCCAGGAGCTTTAGCCCCAGATTTAATTTTGGAAGAATCCTCTCAAATACAACAAAGAAAATACAATGTCAATTCTATCGAAGAATGGAACATAGAAGGAATGTCTGATTATAATATTATTATGGTCTTACAACAAATGACCATGGTCAATAATGCATATAGGACTAAACATAATTCAACAGACCAAGGCATAGCCCACTTGTTAGTAGCTGGTTTCATTGGCTCTCTCAAATCTTGGTGGGATAGCCACCTATAAGATCAAAACTAAAGTGAAATTCTTAACGCAATCAAAATTGATGATAATGGAATACCAATTTTGGATGAAGATGGTAATGAAATTCAGGATGCTATTAATACCTTAATTTTTGCAATAACTTTTCACTTTGTAGGAGACCCTGCAAACGTAAAAGACAAAAGTCAAGCTGCATTAATGAACTTAAAATGCAAAACCCTTCATGATTATAGGTGGTATAAAGAATCATTCTTTGTTAGGGTTATGCAAAAGCCTGATAGTAATAAAGCTTATTGGAAGGTTACATTTTTAGCAGGATTACCCAACATCTTAGTTGAAAAGGTTAGAGAAAAAATTACGAAACAATGTGAAGGTATTATACCATATGACAATTTAACTTATGGACAATTACATAGTTTTGTCTAGAAAGTTGGAATGAAAATTGCAAAGATGAAAAACTCGCTTACCAAAGGCAAAAAGAGAGAAAACAGTTAAGAAAAGAATTAGGAAGTTTTTGTCAACAATTTGACAATCAACACAAAAATTCTTTAGAAGATAGAAAACCAAGAAAATAATAACCTACAAAGGTCAATGTGATAAAACCATGAATAATCGTAATATATAAAACCATGAATAATCGTAAGAACAGTACATACAAACCCACATTTAGGAAAAAAACCTTTTCAACAAAGCAAATTTTCTAAAACTGACAAACCCACAAAACAATTCATGTGCTTTAGGTATGGTAAACAGGCTCATATCGCTAAGTATTGCAAAATTAGTAAAGGAATTAGAGAATTAAGCCTTGATGAAGAAATCATAAATAAAATTGAAATGTTAATGATACAATCCTCTGATTCATATTTAAGTGAAAAAGAAATGTCAGGTGATAATCAAATTGATGAAATCAAAACCTCAAGTGAAAATGAAATAAATGTCTTAACCAAAGACCGAGAATTCCTCCTAGAAGCCATTAATAAAATTGATGATCCTCTTTTGAAAAAAAAAAAAGTATCTATAAAGACTAAAAAATGCCTTCAAAAAAACTAATAGGAAAGTAGAAGCCCATAAAGCTTATAGTTTTCATAATATTATTGACAAATTCGAAAAACAAGAAAAAGGAAATTAACACTTGAAGATTTAACAAAAGAAATCCAACAAATAAAAATTGAAGTTAAAGAATTAAAAGAACAACAAAAACAACATTTGAAATTACTTGTTGCCAAAGAAAAAGATAAATCTGAAGATGATGAAGATCATAATGAAGATTTTATAAATATGCTAACCCAAATAACTTATCGAAAATGGAATATTAAGATAAAACTCTTAATCAATGATGAATTTAATGGACCTGCAATTACCAAGTGGTATAAACGCAAGGCTAAAAGAGGCAAAGAAGGGAATCAAGTTGCGGGACAGATGGCCGACGATCAACATGAAGGACATCAAGGGAATCAAGTTGTGGGACAAATGACCAATAATCAACATGAAGGATAGCAAGCAACAAGACAGGTGGCCAAGAATTAATATGAAGGATAGGTGGTCTAACAGTTGGCCTGGACAGGTGATGTAACAGGTGGCCTGGGAGATTATGGGGATATGAGGAATCAACATGAAGAATGGGTGGCTTGACAAGTGGCCTAGGTAGATGTTAGGAATTGTGAATAAAAGGCTAGGACGTGTGTGTATGGGGGTATTTTGAATATTTGGGAAAAAAGGGTCTGGGAGGTACTGGCCCTCGAAGTCCAGCCGACTCTTTCTTATTTCTGCATTATTCTTTTTGTATTGAACACTTTTTATGAGTATATTAATGCAAGTTGTCTTTTTCTTATGTTAATTGATTGGTTGGATTATTACTTCTTGTTATTTGTGGCTGGAAACATTGTGTACTATTGGAATTGCAGCTGCTTTATTGCTTTTATTCTATGTTAAGAGTGACAAGATTAGAGGTACTCATCAACTAGTATCAGAGCTTAAGCTCACTGGGGCATGGTTAACACTAGGATGGAGGGGAGAGTTGACAATGTAGAGAGAGACATAACTAGGCTTACTGAAAGTGTTAACTTCATGAGGGAAATTTTAGTGGAGATGCATAATTGGATAAGATGAAAGGATGAAGAAGAAGAACTGCGATGCCAATAAGTAGTGCTGGAAGAAGGAGAACACTCAGGGATAGGGAACCAACACGATGGTGCAAACCAATTAGGAAATGAACCACCACCACCGCCACCTCTACAACCACCCCCACTCTACCAAAATAGAGCTTACTAGCTGGGCGATGGAGGGAATAGGAGAGAATGGGGAGGTCGAAGGTTGGAGTTGCCACTTTTTTCTGGCGAAGATCCCTACAGGTGGATATTTTGGGTAGAGAGCTACTTTTCTATCAACCAAATAGCCGAAGAACACAAGGTCCAAGCCACAACCCTGTGCATAGAAGGCAAAGCTTTACACTAGTTCCAATGGACAGAATCGAGGACACTGATTGTGGGATGGTCAACGTTTAAGGTGGCACTTCTATAGTGATTTAGCGACACCCAAGAAGTCAACCCCTTGGATTGATTATGTTGACTAAGCAAGTGGGCTCATTGTTGGAGTACTGCCGGCGTTTTGAGGAGGTGGCGAGGCTGACGGTGGATGAGAGGGAGGAAGTCCTCACGGCAACATTCCTCAATGGGCTCAAAGCTAAAATTAAACTTTAGTAGCCCAATATTATGGGCCAACCCGATTCTCTGACCCAAGTAACTCTCCTAGCCCAATAAGTTGAAGAATGGAACCAAGTTTTGGATAAGGCTAGAGCTGGATTGGGCCGAATGGGAAAAATAGCAAGAAACCTTAGTGGGCCACGCCATTTCACTACTTCCTACAGACTTGAAGAATTTAATAAAACCCAAAACCATACTAATCCAATCCAAACCCAAACACATGTGACCCAACCTACCACCATGCTTAGTCAAAGAAACCCAACAACACAACCTCCTTTCAGACATAATTTTACCGAGAGTGTTTCAAGTTTAGGGTCCACTCCAGCAGACAACTCCCGGTCAACTCCATTCCCACGAGATTTCCCCTTCAATAAGCTGTTTGAAGCCGAGATTCAGAGGAAGAGAGAAAGGGGACTCTGTTATCAGTGTGACACCAAGTTTACATTAGGCCATAGGTGTGGGGAGAGACAGTTTAATGTTCTGTTGGTGGAAGAACCATACGAAGGGGATGACAAGGAAGATTTGAATGAGAGAGCAGGGAATCAAGAAAATTCAGCACCGCATGAAGCAGAGCTTTCAATTAGTTCAATTGTGGGACTTAACGGGCTGAAAACCTTAAAGTTAAAGGGAAATGTTGGGGAAAAGGAAGTGATAGTTCTTGTTGACAGTGGAGCCTCTCATAATTTCATCCACCAGCAAGTGATAGAGGAGTTGAAAATTCCCGTAATTAGCACAAAGCCCTTTGGATTTAGAGTAGGTGATGGTTACCATGTTAGGTGCTGTGGAGAATGTAAAGGAGTTGAGTTGAATTTGCAAGGCATCATCGTGGTCCAAAATTTCTTTCCATTTGAGATGAGTGGAGCTGATATTATTTTAGGCGTAGCTTGGTTAGAAACCTTGGAGGAGACTATTATTAATTGGAAGACATTGGATATGAAATTCAGCCTAACAGATAAAGTGATCACTCTTAAGGGAGATCCATTTTTAAACAAGACCATGGTGTCACTGAAGGGAGTTCTCAAAACACTACAATCGGATGGCCCAGGGTATTGGATCGAATTCAATAGCCTACACTCATAGTCGAACAATAAGGATGTAGAGGATTTAAGGGTCCTGGAACTGTTACAACATCATGAGTCCTTGTTTGAAGCAACCCCTGGACTTCCACCAGAGAGAATCCATGACCATGCCATCAGATTGGAACCTGGCAATAGACCACCCAACATTCGGCCATATCGATATCCTTATTATCAAAAAAATGAGATTGAACACATAGTCAAGGAAATGTTGGTATCAGGCATCATCAAGCCCAGTAAAAGCCCTTTCTCAAGCTCGGTGTTATTGGTACGAAAGAAAGATGGGGGATGGCAGTTCTGTGTCGACTATGGAGCATTGAACAAGATTACTACTCCCGACAAGTTTCCAATTCCAACTATCGACGAACTGTTCGATGAATTGGGGGGGTCATAGTCTTCTCCAAACTTGATCTTAAATCTAGGTACCACCAAATCAGAGTAAGGGATGGCGACACTCATAAGGCAGTATTCAGGACACACGAAGGGCACTACAAATTCCTAGTTATGCCGTTTGGTCTCTCAAACACTCCATCAACCTTTCAAGCCTTGATGAACGACATTTTTAAACCTCACTTGTGGCAGTTCATTTTAGTCTTTTTTGACGATATCCTCATTTACAGCACAAGCTTAAGGGCTCATTTAGATCATTTGGAGACTACCTTTCAGATTTTAGAGCAACATCAACTGGTTGTTAATAAGAAGAAATGCAAGTTTGCACAGTCACAACTTGAGTATCTCGGACATTTAATTTCGGCTCAGGAAGTTGCTGTTGATCCTGCCAAAATAGAGTGTATCCAAGCATGACTAGTTCCAAAAGAAATCAAGGCATTACGGGGGTTTTTAGGGTTGACAGGCTATTACCATAAATTTGTGAAGAGTTATGGGGCAAGAGCAAGACCACTAACTGATCTCCTCTGCAAGAACTAAGGATAGGCACGGGCCAGGGCGGGGGCGGGGGCAGGGCCAGGGACCCCTGTCTCCAGCCCCGACCTGAAAGCCCAAGGGGATTCCCTGATCCCGACCCGTAACCCGTTCGAAAAATTTGGGAAATCCCTGAATAAAGCCCGTTCCCCAAACGGGGAATTCGGGGAATTTTGGGGGTTTTGTGTCCTTATTACTATTTTCTCCAAATTATAATATACCATCCAAAAAGAAATTAAATATATAGTGATTTATTGATTTATTATAATCAAAACACCAAATGATATATTATACATATATAACATATATATTACGTATTAACATATGATTATAGATAATAGCATATTATGTATAATGTATAACATATATATGTTATATACATTATACTTATATACCATATATAATATATAATGTGTAATGTCGAATGTATAACTTTTGTTTCATAGCATTAACATATTATGTATAATGTATAATATATATTACAAATATTTATAATGATTTATTATATTTAATCTAGTTTTATTTATTACCTATTTGTATATGGTTTCATAAAATACTTACACAATTATAATTTGTTATTGTATAATAGATGATTGATTTTCAAATATAGGTATATATGATTGATTTTTAATTATTAAAATTAATATAGGTATATATAATATATATAATTGAATTTTTAATATATATATATATATATATGGGCCGGGTCAGGGATTTCGGGGCAGGGTAAGACCTATCCCGACCCCGACCCATCCCAGAATTTCGAGACAATTTTTGGGCCTGATCCCAGCCCAGCCCAAATCCTGAATGATTTGGGTAAACTCCACCTCATTCAAGCCGGGGCGAGGCGGGTCCCTACAGGGCTGGGTTTTATGCCCATCCCTAGCAAGAACGCATTCCACTGGACTGAATCAACATAGTCAGCCTTTGAGCACCTCAATCAACTCATGTCTTCCCCTCCCGTCCTCGCGATGGTAGACTTCTCAAAGACTTTTATCATTGAGACCGATGCTTTAATGCAAGAAGGCCGACCTCTGGCATTCATTAGTCAAGGATTATCTCCTAAGTCCAGATTGAAGTCAATTTATGAAAAGGAGCTTATGGCAGTAGTTTTGGCAATTCAGAAATGGAAACATTACTTGTTGGGGTGACATCTCATTATTCAGATCGATCAGAAGAGCCTTCATTATCTCAATGATAAGAGGTTACAAGGGGAACAACAACAGAAGTGATTATCAAGCTCTTTGGTTTGGATTTCGAGATTCACTACAAGTCAGACCTTGAAAATAAAGCTGCTGATGCTCTATCCATACGAGAGGGCCTTATTGAGTAAAATGTAATCTCCACTTGTTACTTTGGAAATCGACAAGAGTGGGAAGAAGTTGTTCAAAAAAATGTAAAACCTCGGAAGATTTGTCAAGAATTGATCATTAACCCCATGAGTCAACTACACTTCCGACTGGTAGGGAACCAATTATTTTATGATGATAGAATAGTCCTACCACGATCCTGCTCTCAAGTGAAGCTCCTTCTCCAAGAATTTCATTCTTCACCAATATGGGGCCACTGTAGGTTTTATTGCACTTATAAGAGGCTGTCTCAAGTAGTCTATTGGAAGGGAATGAAGAGGGATATTCAACTGTTTGTCTAGGATTGTCCTATCTGCCAACATAACAAGAATGATTGTCTCAAGCTTGTGGGATTGCTACAGCCGCTGCCTATTCCCTCTCGAGTAAGGGAGGATGTCTCCATGGACTTCATAGTGGGTCTCCCACGGGCCCATCGAGTCGACACCATCCTGGTGATGATAGATCGTCTTACCAAGTACAGTCACTTCATTGCTCTATGCTATCCTTTTTCAGCCAAAGAGGTGGCTGCCCTTTTTCTCACTGAGGTAGTTAAACTACATGGATATCCCCAGACCATTGTATCTAATCAGGATAGCTTATTTATAAGCGGGTTTTGGGGAGAATTATTTAAATTATCAGGTACCAAGCTCCACATGAGTACAACTTACCATCCTCAATCTGACGGCCAAACTAAGGTCGCCAATTGATGTCTCATGATGTAGTTAAGGTGCTTCATGAGTGATCAGCCCAAACAATGGCCTATGTGGCTTGCTTGGGTTGAGCATTGGTTCAACACCACCTATAACAGATCAACAAGGATGACTCCATTCAAGGCACTCTATGGTAGGGATCCACCTACCCTACTCAAGTATTCTGAACATAGCTCAGTAATGGACGTCGTGGATGAACTCTTATCTGTACAAAACTTGATATTGGAAGAATTTAAGGGTAATTTGGAAAGGGCTCAAAGCGCAATGAAAATATACGCAGATTGTAAATGATGGGAACTCCTATTGGAGATCAGGGATTCTATTTAATTGAGGTTACAACCATACATGCTAAAGTCTTTAGCACGGAGGCCTAATGAAAAGCTTAGCCCTCGATTTTACTGTCCCTATGAAGTCATCGAGAAGATTGGGTCAGTAGCTTACAGAATGAAACTCTCACCTACAGCTAGAATTCATGATGTTTTTCACGTATCACAACTAAAAAAAGTCTCTTCCCACCCTATCTCGGTTTTGCCTTTTTCGAAGTTCCTTGATGGTAATATGGTACTTAACGTGGAACCCGAACAAGCCTTACTACAACTCGATTACTAAATGGTAATTATGAGGTGCTAATCAAATGGAAGGATGTAATACTTTCTTTCTAGCTAGTATACTCGTAAAATAATCAATAAAACTCATTAAAAATATATATATGAAAATACATATATAAACGAGTAATAAAATATGGGCCCATATTTAATTTTTCTTTATATACAAATATACTCAAAATAACAACTTGACAGTGTAGCCCATCCCTTCCACTGCGTGACGTTTCGAGTGACCGTAACTTACCTATTACCTACAAAAACATTGAAAACAACAGAGTGAGCACTAATTGCTCAGTAAGTAAACCCGCTATGCTACCATTCTCTCTCCGTTGCTTAAATCCTGAATTTTCTTTCCTTACAACTTATTTCCCGAGTATTCTCTATTCTTTCTCTGTTCTTCTCCTTGTTCTTTCTCATTCTTTCTTTGTTTTGCTCACTGTTTTTCTCTCAATTTTCTAATTTTTCACTACTCACGATACTGAGCATGGTATTATGCATATTCATTATGCAAATGCACAAATGCATAGATTATGCATTTTCTTTCTATTTTTCTCATCCTGTTTTTTGTTTCTTATTCTTTATTTCTTTCTTTCTTTTGCTAGTCTTTCTTTCTATTCTTTCTATTCTTTCTTTCTTTTCTTTCTTTCTATTCTTTCTTTTCTTGCCGATCGGACTCAGTTGAGGCATGGATTTGGAGCCTTGGCCGTGTGAGTGAATTCTTTAATTCTGGGTACAATCCTCATCCACACGCAGTTCTAACAGACTGTATAATTCTTCTTTCTGAATTCTGAGGCCGCTCACTAAAGGCGGCATGCATGTGGGACCATGTCACTCACGGGCTCTCCATCGCAACAATCTTCTCTTCTTTTTATCTTTTTACACTTCTTTAACTAAAATTTCAGATTTGAATATCTTAATATTCTCATTTCTTTCTATTTCCTCTTTAACATATTTTAGTGCTTTTTCATGCTCTTATGAATATGTATGTATGTAGATGGTTTCATGCTTATAATTCTTTCTAAATGCAAATGTTTAAATGCAAGGATGCCATGTAGCATAAAAAATAAGTTTCTCTCTACCATCTACAAACTCATATCAATTCATATATGAATAAAACTCATGCATACACTTCTCTTGGACATTTCTTCAAACATATTGCATGCATAATCAAACTCTAATTTGACTACAATTCTATCTCTTTCTCAAGCCACCAATATCTAGAGTAAAACTCCCTTAAACAATTACTAAACCTGTCCAAAACAATACACTCCCAAAAATTCTACTCAACTCTTTCTAACTTCAACTAAACTTCAATTAATCATCATACAACCAAAACCACTTCTCATGGCTAAATTCTATTCATCAAAGACATCAAACTCATCATAATTCATCCATTTCATCACAATTCTCAAAATAATAAGCATAATACATATATAAAATCTCCACACACTTGATTTCTCAAATCATAACTTGGTGGGTTACTACCTTTGATATGAGCAATCCACCCCTTTAAGAATCTTCTTGATCAAACTCTCTTCCTCTTAAATCCTATAAGCACAACCATCAAAATTCAACACTTTAAAATTAAAAATCACTTCTAGTGCAAGGATCTACCTAAAATTGCTTGGGATTGAAAATCCACTCAAAATACACAAATCTATGATTTCTTTTGAAAAAGAAGTGAAGAAATTGAGAGGATTTGGAGGAGAAGGCGTGAAAATGGGTTGAGAGTCCTAGGGTTTCCCTTCAATCCTGATATAACATAAAAATTACATAGTCTCCTTTTTGCCCTTGCACTTTTTTAAAATCCCATCTTTTCCCTTAGTCAATTCCATAATGCCCTCATTTTATTGCATTCTCTATGAAATTCTATCTCTTTCACTCCCCACTTTTCAACTAATTTTGAGTGAAAAGACCATTTTACCCTAATGCAAGTTTAAGCATTTTCCTCAAAATAACTTTAGCAAAATCAACTAAAGGTATAAGAGCATAAATTAATTACGTACCTCCATGTGGGCATTACAAAGATCTCCCCGCTTGCGATAACACATGGGAGAACTATGACTCATATGCCGCCAGTTTTCCTTCCTTCCACCTTGAGGACAAGGTGGCACTTCTTGGGGAGGTATTAATGGACTTGTAATCAGCAAGTGGTATAAACGCAAGGCTAAAAAGCAAGGAAGGGAATCAAGTTGCGAGACAGGTGGCCAAGTATCACATGAAGATACAAAGGAATCAAGTTGTGGGACAAATGCCAATAATCAACATAAAGGACAACAGGAATCAAGCGTAGGACAGATGGCCAATAATCAACATGAAGGATACATTTGCAAGACAAGTGGCCAGAATTACATGAAGGAACAGTGGTCTAACAAGTGGCCTAGGAGATTGTGGGATCTGAGGCATCAACATGAAGAATGGTGGCTTGGTAGTTTGTTAGGAATTGAATAAAGGCTAGGACGTGTGTGTATGGGGGTTTGAATATTTGGGAAAAAAAGTCTGGGAGGTACTGGCCCTCGAAGTCCACCGGCTCTTTCTTATTTCTGCATTATTCTTTTTGTACTAATACTTTTTATAAGTATATTAATGCAGGTTGTCTTTTTCGCCTGTTAACCGATTGGTTGTGATTATTACTTCTTGTTATTTGTGGCTGGAAACATTGTGTACTATGGAATTGCGACTGCTTTTATTGCTTTTATTCAGTGTTGAGAGTGACAAGATCAGAGGTATCACTCAGAATTTATCCTAGAAACAATTGCTCTATTTGATACTGGAGCAAACTTCAATTGTATCCAAAAAGATTAGTTCTTACAAAATACATGAAAAACACTAGAATCGCTAATAGCCAACGCTCAACGCTTTTTATCAATTACAAATTATTAGATGTTAAAGTTTGTATCAAATATTTGTTTAAAAACCTCCTTTTTATTTAGTAAAAATTTGAGAAGAAGTATAATATTAGAACACCCTTCATTAATTTAATACAACTATTTAGTGTTGATGACTCGGAGATATCCACAAATAATGGGTAAAGTTCTTATCTTCAAATTTATACACAAACTCATCCAAAACCTTAATATTTCCAGGAATACTAACCGTCAAAGAAGAAATTTCATCTCTATCCTAAACCAACAAAAACATATACACTTCCTCTAACGAAGTTAAAACTAAGAATCAACTCACTTCACAAAGGATATCCGCTCAAGATAAATCAAACAAAACCTATTAAACTCAAATCTGCTCTGACTACCTAATTCTTTGGGAAAGAAAAAACATATGGTCAATTTGCCTTATGAAAAGATTTTGATGAAAAATAATAACTACAAAAGCCGACCCATCAAATGCATAAAGCATTAGAAAACATTGTAAATAGAAATCAATGATCTTCTACAGAAAATTAATTAGGAAAAGCAAGTCTCTCTTGGAGTTGCTCGACCTTCTATGTTCAAAAAAATGTTGAACTTGAAAGAGGAGTTCCAAGCCTTGTCATAAATTATAAACTTCTTAATACAACCTTAAGATGGATAAGATATCCAATCCCAAACAAAAAAGATTTATTACAAAACTATCCAATTAAAAATCTTTTCCAACTTCGACATAATCTGATTTTGGCAATTCAAATTAAACCGGAAGATATATAAACCGCATTTGCTATACCATTTGATCAATATGAATGGAATGTAATGCCTTTGGTTAAAAAAATTCCCCATCCATTCCAAAGAATAATGAATGATATATTCAATCCAACTCTCAATTCCTTATTGTCTATATAGATGGTGTTCTTATATTTTACTATAGATACACACTTTAAACTTTAAACATTTATTCACATTGTCAAAATAAATGGTTTATTGTATCAAAAACAAAAAAAAAAACCCTTTTCCAAACAAGGATCGATTTTGGTCATATCTACAATGTACAATCATCCTATTCAAAGATCCATTGAATTCGGTCAAAATTCCTGATGTCATCACTGATAAAACTCAGTTACAAAGATTCTAGGAAGTCTTAATTATGTAATGGATTTTTATTCAAAACTTAGTTAATTTGCAACCATTATATGAAAGATTGAAGAAGAATCCAAAACCAGGGACAAGTCAACACACTAATATAATCCAACAGATTAAAGCCAAATTGCCCATTTCCATGTTTGCATTTGACAGACCCATTAGCCTTCAAAATAGTAGAAACAGATCCTCACATATGGATGTGGAGGTATTCTCACACAAGTAAAAGATACAACAGAACAAGTTGTCTAATATACTTCCAAATTTTGGATGAAGCTCAACAAAAATACTCCACTATCAAAAAAGAAATTTATCCTTGTCTTGTGCATTTCTAATTTCAAAGTGATTTTCAATCAAAATTTGTTACTTCGTATTGGTGCCAAACTACTAAACACTGTTTTACAAAAGGATGTTCAAAATATTGCATCAAAAAATTTTTTTGCAAGATGGCAAGCAATTTTATGTGTTTGATTTTGACATTGAATACATCAAAGAGAAGCTATTTCCCTGCCTACTTCTTCACTAGGGAATTCCTTCAGGAAGGTAACTATCATGCCACCCAAAAAGACCAACCCTCCATCACCAAAACAATCAAAGGCTTTTTATGCCCCAAAGCCCACAAACCAAAATCAGTATAACTAGTATGTGAAGAAGAAGCCCAGAACCCCAACAATCAAAAGAAAAGCTAGCCTCGACAAGCTCTTCTCAGCGCACAACAAATACAAAGCAAATCCAATTGGATCAACTCTTTTAGCAAAGTCTAGAGGCCCTAGCCATGATTGGGCTAACACCAAATTTACCAAAAAATGAATTTTTGAAATTTAAAGATCCTCAAACTTTTCCAAAAAGTTCCAGAATTTTTCCCAATGTGAAAAATTTCATTAAGTAAACTACAAAAGGCAGCTCAAATTACTCTTCTCAAAAAAACAGAACTTGTTCCTGACGCTACACCATTAAAGCCCTTAAACCAGACAAAAGTATATTAAAAGGAATTGCTTCAAATCTTTTGGTTTTCGAAGAAGGATATGATTTTGAAAACCCTAAACTTTAGTTCAACAATTTTTCTAAAAGGTTTTCATTTTTTCCCTAAAGATTTAAGAAAAACTCAAAAATTTTATAAATTTATTCTTGTTGATTTTGACTCTTGTGAGTTTAAACACTATGAAGATGAAACCAACCGGATTTATCACTCATTCAACCCTCATATCTGAAAATCCTAATCCTTCTGATTGGGTCAAACCCAAGCCAATTCAAAAAAATTTCCCAAAATTTTGATATCCTGGATATAATTACTAGACATCAAAGGGCTTAGACCATATCTCTTTCTCCAAATATCATCACAGCACTCCTGGATGATTTAATTCAAAAGAAACACTTTTATCAATTTCCCATTGGTTTGCCCAATGGTGGGATATTTTGGATTAATTCCCAAATCCTCCGCAACTGTCCTTGAGGATTCAATGAGTTCAAGCTCAATTCAAAGTTTCCAAGCAATCAATTTCCTCCATTACTTCATTTCAGCAAAATTTCACCTTCGTGGATTTTGCAATGGGAATATGAAATTGTCAAAATATTAGCAATCTCCTAATTTGATCGGAATTTAAAGTAAAGTGGTGGATAAATATGATGCATCCCATGTGTCCAAAGAAAAAATTCAACTTTGTCTCTCAATTTACCTCATCCAACCTAGGCATTAACCTGAAATCACCAATTTTTTATAGAAAAAGATTGTGGCATCAGTATCCTTAGCAGGAGCCAACACAAAACAAGAACTTAAAGACCACCTCAAGACTATTCTTTCACAACTCCAAGAAGAAGAAGAATCTAACTGAGCTCCAGTGCCTCGGTCAACTTGCTTGGGCAATGAAGATGACTGTTATAGAATCATCTAAGTTATTCCATACAGTTCAAAATTTCCTCTTCTCTCAAAAAGAAGAATGGGCAAAGAACCGATCTCCGAATCAGAGAATATATAGCATATAAAAAAAAAAAAAAAAGAGTCAAAGATTCCCTGCAAAAAAAGACATTTGATGCTCTAAAAAAACAAAAAACAAAATAAAATATTCCCTCAATAGTATTCATGTGATGCTATAGTAAGATAAGATTTCTATAAATTGTAAGTCTTGTTCATTGTAAACCAAGCTTTTAAAAAGCCAATTCTCTAAGTTTCTCCTCCCTCCCTCTTTTCATGTAACCTCTCAAAGCTCTCCAAAAAGAAAGCTTTCATTGTAAGTTCAAATTCCTTAAATCTTTCAATAGTCTTTTAATGTTTAATCATTTATAATGTTTGATTTTAATTATTCTCTATAATCTACTCTTTCAGATCTTTAATTTCTTTAATTTGCTTTTAAGTATTCTTATTCATTTGTGTTCTTTGTTTCTTTAAATTTTTGTTCATCACTTAATCTGGTTCCAATGCGACACTGCCACCATTACCTGGTTAAGAATTAATCTCACTTCTTAATACGATTTCAGTGCGGCTCTGCCGCCATTATCTTATTAAGTTGTAAGATTTTTTAAGTTAATGTTTATTTAAGTTTTTATTTAATCTCTGCATATCTCCTCTTTGTGTGTAACAATCCTATGATCCCTCTAGTATTAGAGCCAGGGAGGAGGCAGGGATTTAGGATTTTTAAAATTTTGTTTATTAATTATTTTGAGTACCGAGTCATTTTGGGTTGTGTAGGGCTGTAGGATGTAACCTTTGTAAGTTCCTTAGATCAACCACTGTAGGGAAAGAAATAGATATAAACAAAATGGAAAACTTTTCTAGATCAATGTCTACTCCTAGTTCAAATACTGGAGATGAACAGATTGTTCATCAAGAAGAGATTTGTATAAATCAAAATGACAACATAATTGAAACAAGTCAAGCTTATACACAAAAAGATAAACAGGTCATAAGACCCCAAGATTTACAAAAACATTTTGATAAATTGAACATTCCCAAAATTTCTATAACAGATGTTTACAAAGAAGGAAAGTTATCATGTCTCAATAGAGTAAAACCCTTAAACAAATCAAAATACATAATTAAAACAGAAGAAACGACTCTTAAGGTAAACAATTCAACTCAAATAACTCAATTATTATCTAATGAAATGATCAAAAAATACAAAAAGAATTATAATTATCTTCATATAGGATTAGTCCAAATAAGAATCAAACCTTTAAGCATTTAAGACATAGACACTACCATCTTTGCTTGTTTAAGAGATTGTAGATGGCTAAGATTTAGAGATTCTCTGTTAGGAACAATAGAATCCAGCCTGTCCAATGGACCAATTTATTTCAATTGTTATCCTGATTTCACAATCTGCTTAGATGACCAAAATATACTAAATGTTTTAACTTTAAATATTAAAACGTTTAATTATGACTTAAAACCAAGAACATTCCCTATAGCAGCCATTTATAGGATCCAATACAAAGTAATGCAATATGCTTTTGAAACTAGAGCCATTATCATGACCAAAAAGGCCACACAATGTTATTTCAAACTGATTTAACAAGATCAGATATAACATTTCCTAAAACAATAAGTTGGGATCAAATTACTTTACCAGTAGATTGGGGATTGGCAAATGCAGTCACACCTTTAAAAATGAGGATTCCCAAACCTTTAACCCAACTAATCCAAAATACAGAGATTGAAAACATAACTAAAAATTCTGATGGAAGTGTTTGGATTAGGTTTAGTAGGCCTCTAAGAATAAGTTTTGATGACTAACACTTATCCTCATCCAAATTAAATCCCAAAGAACCTCTTGAACAAAGAAGATTTTCTTGTTCAGTAAGAGACCCCCTAGACCTAGCCAAATTAAAACAAATATTCAAGGAATAGATAATTCTTCAACAATACCATAACCTTATTATTCAGTTCAAACACATTCCCAACAAGATGGGGAAGAGACATCACAAAGAATGTCTCCGACCTATTCCCAAATGACAGATTTGCCAGAATTATATATATATATAGTTGCTAGTTGTGATTATTATTCTAGGTTATATCGTTTTTTTTTTAATTAAACTTCTCTTCTATTTGTGTTGAACTGACACCGAGTACCTTTACTGTTGCTTGTTACTAGACAAAAAAAGTGAAGGGAACTTATCAATCATTACTGATATTCCACTGGGTTGCTTGCGTAAATTGGTTGCTGAGGTTCGTGTGAGGGAGTACAATAAAGAGAGTTGGCAGTCTTGGTATAATCGAACTGGTTCAAGACAGTTATTTCATCAGGCCAGCACTACAGCATGTATCTGATAGAACCAATTAGATGTTGTTCTATGATAGGAAGGGTAAGGGTGCGAAATAGAGGATTATAAGCTGGCCTGGGAGGGTGACAGAATTGTACAGGACAGATGCCTTATCCGAGTGGGAGAGTACAATGGGAGTGCTGGGGAATTAAAAGGGAAAATGTTAGAGGATAAGGGATATTTTGGAAAAAGATAGGAAAAAGGGAAGGGAAGGATGCTGGCCCTCGAAGCTCAGCAGTGTCTCTAAATTTTTGTGCTTTGTCTCATTTAGAGTCTTGTTTTGGATTAGGTTCTTATTGATTGTTATATTCCCTAAGTGTATTTCGTGAACTGGTTATCAATATACACATCTTTTCTTCAATATTGTAGTTGTTTCTTGATTTGTTTTCTTGCATTAGAGTTGTATTGCGTGAGTGTAAGAGTTACAGTGAACATAATCTATTAGTAACATAAATGAGATGATATTTGGTGTATCAAATCAAGCAGTCGATACTTTCACTAGAATGTTTCAAAAGTTTTGGGCAAGAAGAGAAGAGGTTCAAGAATTGGATGCAGAACTGACTAATGTTCAGGCTTCCAATCTTGATGAACCTATTTGGAAGTTTAAACAGCGAAAAAGTGACAAAAGTCACTTGATTGAATGCATTGGTAAAATCATACACGAGTATCTCCCTCCTGAAGTCCGGCATCTTCCATTGAATAATAAGTCTTTGCTTTTATAATTTGATGGAGAAGTTGAAGATATTACTCTGCACTTTTTTCATGGCAATACTATGCTACTCCATGAAACTGCACTTTTTTCATGACAGAGCTATGCTACTCCAGGAAACTGCACTTTCCCTTACCAATTGTGCAAAAAAGTTTATTAAATTTTCATCTGCTTGTCATCACTAAGCATAAATATGTGAATGAAATAGAGTACAAAATGAGAACAAAATAAACAGTAAACAAATAAACACAAATAATAAAGAGAGAAAGTAATACGCGCGATTTATTCTAATTTACCCAATATAGGTTACGTCCAGCAAAGTCAATATTATTTCAGTCCTGTCTCACTTCTCTCACTTTAGAATGAAGTTTGCTATCACTCATTACAGAAAAATGTGTTTAAATACTAGGTTTAATTACCAAAACTCAACACACACTAAATAAAGCTTATTTAAAACACGCATCTCAACCAGTCAAGCGACCTCGACCTCGACGTCTTCTATTATACATTACCAAACAACATGAAATCTAGTATTTATGAAATTTATAAACACTCCTCCTTCAAGCCTGCGTAACGAGTTTCGATCACCAACTCTAAGGCGTTTGGCTCGAACAAAAGCAAGCCAGCTCGTTCTTAAACAAGGTTTCGGATGCCCTTGGGGCCTTGTGCAGCAAGAGAATATCCATGGCCCGCCCGAGCTATCTGTAACGGGAAGCTGGACTCTGTGTTTGTCTGGCGGGAAAACGATATGTTCTAGTGCTCTTATGGGAAGTTCGAGTCTGCTTGTGATATCTGTAGCTGTTGCTGGCTTTGAAACAATTTCCATCTTCTTCAAAATGCAGGTTGGTTTTCACTAATGGAGTTAGACTCATTTTATAGATTTGATGTTGAAAAAAAAAAATAACAAGTGAGCATTGATGTTGAAAATTCAAAATTGTATTTGTAAAAGTCTTGGGAGAAAGTTTACTTTTTTGTCTAAACTGAGAACATCTACTTTTTGGCTTTATTAATAAACACTAAAGCCTTATTATTTTCGTGTCTTAGTAGGTGTGATTTCTGGTTTGAAATTTTCTTTTCGGTTATATCATAAACAAACACAAAAACTATAGCACAAACCGCAACTATAAAATTTTTTATGTCAATTAAATGCAATTATGCATGTTCTCCATGTATAGCGATTGGTTTAAAAAATCAACATTGATCCAGTTAGATATCTCGAAGTCATTCAACTCATCCAATCTAATGAAGAACCTCAATTAGTACATGAGGAGGCAAGCCAAAGCTCAAGCCCTCGAGATGCACATAACAATAATGAAGTCGATAGCAGGGAATGGTTTCGTTACTTAGAATCTGAGCTTGGTTTGGAGACTACATAAGATCAAAACCAAGAAAATTCAGCAAAGAATGAAGCTGCAACTTAGCCACTAATCGTAGAAGTACTTATGGCTTCCCTTCATTATTTTCCTGTTTTACTGGTAGGCGTAATTTTTGGCTTGAAATTTTTTTTTCGGTTATATCAATAGACAAACACAAAAACTATAGTACAGACGACAACTATATTATTTTAATGTCATTATGCATGTTCTGCCCGAGGGGAAGATTTAGGGGGGTCAAAATCTTTTAATTAGTGAAGAACCTTATTAGTCAAACCTTACTATCTTTTAACGATAATGTTAATCAACCAAAAAATCTTACAAATATTTTTATACAAAGTGGTGTGGCTAGAAATGAATGGAAGAGTGAATACAATGAGTTTGACGTTTTGTATTCACTCCTCCATTCATTTCTTGTCACATTATTTTATATGAAAATATTCGTAAGATTTGTTTGTACATATATTATTACTCGTCTTTTAATTAGTCACGTTGACAAGAAGAACTTTTTGATTCAGTACTAGAGTTTGACCAAAACAACTTAAAATTAGTTAATTAATTATTTTATATTTGGTGCAACTCAAATTGCTTCTTTTCATTATTTTTGAGTCAGACGTTTCACTTAGGTAACATTTATCATCTGTAAATGAATTAAATTGCATGGCTCCTTTAGATCTCGATATAAATTTCATAATTTTGACAAAAGGGAGTGTGAAAAAAGTAAGGGTGTCAACGAGCGGCTTAGCTCGGCTCGGAAAAAGCTCAACCTCGGCTTGACAAAAATCCCTTTCTTTTGGAAATATATTTTCTAATATCATATTTAAAGCATTTAAAAAGGATAATAGAAATTAAGTCGGTGATTTTTTTAAGAAATAATAGGAATAAAGCTACTTGCCGAGTCCCTTTTTCATATACATATACCATTTACTATTTTGTATATGAAGAAAAAAAAAAATATTTAAATAAAAGAAAAAAATAGATGTTTTAAAGAAAAATATATAATTAAATACAAATATTATATTTGTGGGGACAACTTTCTTTTGGAAATACATTTTCTAATATCATAGATAGGGATGGCAAAAACCGGTTTGCCATTTTTACGAACCAAACAAGATTTTAGTTCAAGTGGAAAACCTAACTGAAACCAAACCGGTTTTCCACTTGAACCGATTAATCGAAAAATCGGTTCGATTGGCCAGTTTTTTTTTTTAACATTGTTTAAGTTATCCATGATTTGGTTCTGAGGAATTAAGATATGACAAAACACGATAACCACCAATGAGTTCGGTTGAGGCCATGGAACTGAAGTTGCAGAGAAGGAAAAGATAAAGTAGTGGAAGCCATTTGAATCGCCATCTGTATTTACACAGAGAGAGAGAGAGAGAGGTATTTAATAAAAGAAATAGATGGGGAAATTGAGAAGGAGAGAGAGAGAGGTATTTATTTTTTTTTTTAAAAACCGATTTAGCAATCTAATTTCGGTTAACCAGTTTAGCAATCCAATTTTGTTTACCCATTATCCCGAATCGAAACTAAATTTTTGGACCAGTTTTGGTGGGGTTTTTTGCTTCGGTTCGGTTTGGTTTTTGGTTTTTTTTTTTTTCCACCCCTAATCATAAAGACTCCAACCTCTTGAGCACTTATACATTGACAAATTGACAGAAAGTGATTGGATGAAAGCAGCTAAAGAAGACTCTATATGAGCTCAAAGTATATCTATTTACAAAACACATCATTCAATCAATGAACAACAGATAAAGATCCATCAACATTTTCACATCGCGAATTCTGCGTAAACAGGTGCCAGAAACAATAAGGCCATCATGACACACTATCGATGGGTTGATACTTCGCCCCTCACAGATGAACTAAACACCACTTTTACTATATATTACTATAACTATTACCTGAGGCCATGACAAACTCAGATGAAGAATAGCATTCTATACATAGAAAGTTTTGATTATGGATGTTCATATAATAATTAGAGTTCCTTGTTCTATACACAAACAAGTTAAAAATTCTGACTTGATGTACGCTTAAATTACTCAATTCCAATGAAAAATCACCAAAAGTGGCTAAACCAACCCAAAACCGTACTTGGAAGACCAGCATGCCTGGTTACAACATGGCTTTTCTTTTGTTTCTCTGTCTCGATAATGTCTATGTAGGGCTAAAAATTGTCTTGAGCCTGACGAGGCCTAATAGCGAAATAAACATGTCACGGCCCAAGGCCTCAGCCCAATCTCAATTAGGTCTATGCTTAAAATCACCTTGAGAACTACCCACTCTATGAGTTGGGCTATCCTATAAGTTAAGCTAAACTGGGTTTCAGCCCATTAGCCTGCAACAGTCCATAAACAGGAAATTAGAATCTCATTCTATTTCCTCTTCTACTAAGATTCCAAATCTTACTCAAACTATTAAACTTAACTTGATAAAGTCAAGAAATCATATTTCTTTCCTGATAGGGATTATCTCCCAAAATAGGACTTAGCGTCCTACTACAATTCCAACCCCTTGGGTTCACTATATAAACAAAGGTCTGCCCTTTCATAAAGGGGGGAATCTGCCATAGTCAATCTACACTACTTAAAACCATTTATTTGCTCCTAAAGTTCTTGCTTTCAAGAACCCGACGCCTCCACCATAGTCCTAGCCTCCGACGAGACTCCTGGTAATTCTTCATCTCCTTAATTCTTATCAAATAATCTTTTTCAGTCTTGCTGACTTCAGCATCGGAGTGCTTACGGCAAACACCACCCTGGTGTTTTTTGGAAGCTTCATGCTTGTCTTTTCATGCATGCAGGCTAGCAGATTGTCAATGACCTCAACCTCACGGGATCAGTCCCCCTTTCTGTAAAGGTAGATTTTTGCATCTATAATTTGGCGCCCACCTGGGGCCTCTGACAATCATCATTACAATGATGACTTGCAACATGAGAGGAGGCACAGAACTCCCTTCGACTGACATCATTAATCTGAAAAGTTCCATCACGATAAGAAAATTTTTTCTTTACTTTTCTTCATTGGTTTATCTGTTCATAACTTCAGATGTCATATTATATCTATTCGGTATATCATAATTTTTTTTATGCATGTTATGCCTATTCAGCATGTAATATGATACCTTGAAGCATCAAAACACATCTCTCGTGTTTATAATTTGTTTTGTACTTTAGTTGGAATATCTCTCCCCTTTTTGTATATGTTTAATTTCTTTTTGGAAGATATTAAGTATTCTAAAAACCCTTACGTCTCTTGGACATGTTTTAGAGTTTCAAAAAAAACCCATTTCCATGTCTCAACGCTTCTCATCACTCATCCAGCGCTTCCAGCGTAAAATCACATGTGCTCCTCCACATATCCCAATTTCAAGATATCATCCCACCTATTTGATCCTTTTCTAACGTGATCATCTAATGCTTAAGAAGACAAACACTGCTTCGGGTTGTGGGCCCTTTCTTCTTTACATTACCTTCCCACATATGGCGCCATGTACATACAACACTCAAAACTGAAATAATACTTAGATCAGTCAGCATGGATTCCGTCATTCGGTTCATGCCACCCAAGTTTTGTCCATCCATATTGGTTTCCCGTGTAACGATAGAAGCGACCCTCACGCGATTACCTCCCCTTTTTTATTTATACCAACATCACCCTTTTATAGCCCCACATCTCCATCATACAACCTATAATGCCCATATAGAGGTACATAATTTAATTTATGCTCTTATACCTTTAGTTGATTTTTTTGCAAAAGTTATTTCGAGAAAATGTGAGGAAAATGTCTTAAACTTGCATTAAAGGTAAAATGGTCTTTTTACTCAAAATTAGTTGAAAAAGTGGGGAGTGAAAAAAGGTAGAATTTCATGGAGAATGTATTAAAAATGAGGGCATTATGGTAATAGATTAAGGGACATAGATGAAATTTTAAAGAAAGTGCAAGGGCAAAATGAGAAAGTATGCATATTAATATGAGATATTAAGAGTTTAAGCAAAAAGACCCTATCATTCTCTACTCCCTCTCACGCCACTTCACTCTCAATTTCTCTCATCTCTTCATCAAATTTCTAAGGGATTTTAGAGGGCTTTTGGTTGGATTTTGGTAGAGATTTGATCCTAAGCACCCAAAGGTAAGAATTCTTGCAATAGATGTGAGATTAATTTTTAAAGTGTTAAATTCTTATAGTGTTTATGCTTAGGGTTTTAGAGAAAGAACAAGTCTACCAAAGAAAGAGAGATTCTAGTGGAATTACCCAAGCACAAGGTAAGTAAATCCTACCCTAAGTATAATTTAAGTATGTTGTGTAGAGAACTTTCTTTATGCATATATATATGTGTTATATGTAAAATTGTTGATGTTGAATAATGATTAGAACCTATCCATGAGAAGTTGTGTTGGTGTAGTTGTTATTTGATGAATGTTTGGATGAGATTTAGAAGAAATGAAGTGAAAATTTCGAAGTATGTATTTTGGGCAGATTTGGTGTTAATTATGGAGGAGTTTATTCCAAATTTTTGGTGGCCTAAAATAGAGATAGAAGTGTAGCCAAATCAGTGTTGATTTGTGCATATGAATTGTTTGATGAAATGCCAAAGAGAAGTTTATGTATGAGAATGATTATGTGTTACTTTGAGATGAGTTTGTAGATGGTGGAGAATGACATGTTTGCATTCCATAATACATAATTGCATTTAAATATGTGAATTTAGAAAGAATTATAAGCATGAAACCATCAACATGCATACATATTCATAAGAGCATGAAAAAACCCTAAAATATGTTAAAAAAGAAAATAGAAAGAAGTGAGAATATTAAAGATATTCAAATCTGAATTTTTCTTAAAGAAGTGTAAAAAAAATAAAAAGAAGAGAAGGTTGTTGCGATGGGGAGCCGTGAGTGACATAGTCCCACATGCACAACGCCTTTAGTGAGCAGCCTCAAAATTCAAAAAGAGGAATTGTACAGTCCGTTGAAGTGACTGTACCCAGAATTAGAGAATTCACTCACACGGCCAAGGCTCCAAATCCATGCCTCAACCGAATTCGATCGACAAGAATAGAAAGAAAGAATAGAAAACAAAAAAAAAGAATAGAAAAGAAAGAAAGAATAGGAAGAAAGAATAGAAAAGAAATACTAGAAAAGAAAGAAATAAAGAAAGAAAAATAAACAAAAAAACAGAATAAGAAAAATATAAAAGAAAATGCATAATTTATGCATTTGTACATTTGCATCATGAATATGCATAATATCATGCTCATTATCATGGGTAGTGAAAAAATTAGAAAACGAAGAGAAAAATAGAGAGCAAAATAGAGAAAGAATAGAGAAAGAACAAAGAAAGAACAGAAAGAAGAATAGAGAATACTCGAGAAATGAGTTGTACGGAAAGAAAATTCAGGATTTAAGCAACGGAGAGAGAAGGGTAGCATAGCGGGTTTACTTACTGAGTCATTAGTGCTCACTCTGTTGTTTTTAATGTTTTGCATGTATTAGGTGAGTTGCGGTCGCTCGGAACATCACGTAATGGAAGGATTGGGCTACACTGTCAAGTTACTATTTTTCAGAACATTTTGTAAATATTTGTATATAAAGAAAAATTAAATATGGGTCCACACTTTATCACTCGTATATATATAAATATATTTTCTTATATATATTTTTAATGAGTTTTAGTGATTATTTTACGAGTATACTAACTAGAAAGAAAGCATTACACAGCCCCACTTCACCAACCTATAGCCCTACTTCGCCAAGTCATGGTCCTCAGTCTACCAAATACAGTCCATCACTGGCTTATCCACCAAGCAGCCCAAGATTGTCACCTGCCAGCCCTTACAGTCCTACATCTCCAAATTACAGCCCAACACCTGCATCATATTCGCCTACGTCTCCATCTTATTCTTCTTCAAGCCCGTCATTTAGTCCTGACGGTCCATATAATTTTGGGGTAAGCCCCGACTATAACTCGAGTTCTCCACCGAGTGTCGAATACTAGTGCAGTGCGCTAGTCTACTATCCATCTTCTACTAGTCAATACACCCATAGAAAAACAAGGAAGAATGCCGCCTCCCAATCTCTTTCTTCTTCCATGAAAAATGTCAAAGTTCCCCAAGAAACTTGCCAAGAACAATTCTAATCTTCTCCAAAAATCACCAAATTCATTTAGTGAACCTCAAGAACTATTGGAAAATGAAACTTTGTAGAAAAAACGGAGAAAACCCATGAAACACCTTCAGCCTCCTTCAAAAAATAAAGGCACCAAGCATTTGTAAAACTACTTCACGACAAAAATTCGTCTTTTTTCCAGAAGTTCACCCAACTCATGACAAATCCAACCCAAAATTATTTGTTACAGATCCAAAACCTATATTTCAAAAGAATCCCAATTTTCGTTCTCTAGAAAATTATCAAGAAACGCCACAAAACCGCCTCTAAACTTCAACTTTTTTATCCAAAAACACCTCAACTCCTCAAAATACTTGGATGTCGCTCAAGAATACGGAAAAGTAGAAAACAATAAGAAGTTTGAAGAGAGGAGGAGACTTTACCGTGATTCGCTGAGGGAAAAGTTGAAAAACTCCTATGGCCAGAAAAATCTTTGTGAAGAAACTGAATGGGGAAGACGAAGGGTCAAAGAAATGAAATACACATTTTCTTTAAATGACTTGACACCAAAAATTATATATATAATAAAATATTTCAAACTTCAAAAGCTGTAAGACTTCTTCATACATTTAATGCACCTTGATTCAAAAGCACCACGTCGCAAATTTTTGAAAAAGTGAGCTTTCAATTCCCACCTCCTGCACAATGAACTCATATTTCATAAGCTGTTCTCACATGCAAGGGGGAAGGGCCAAATAGAACAACCACTTGTTCGGTTCATTCATTTTCATTTGATTTAAACATATTCATTCGGCCTCATGCATTTTACTCTCCATTCAGCTCTTTGTTTCTCCCTTTGGCTTATTTGACTTTTTGACACGCATGCCACACATAACACCATATGACCATTGGTTATTTCTCCATTTGGTCTTTTCTTTTCTATTCGATTTGTTCCAGAAGAATACACATGAGGATTATATGGAGCTGAATGACGGTGATCATTCTAGTGGCATTACAACTCTACCTCTGTTTGGAACATCTTTATTCAGGGCTGAGGCTCCTTCTTCATTCTGGCTGCGTGAGCTTTGCCAAGTGGGTTAATGGCACTTTCATATCACCTCCTCAAAAGTCAAATCAAATACTCCACTTGATTCAGCAAGCATGGGTGGCAACACTTGAAGGGGAAAGGTATGTCTCATTGTATCCTTTTAACTAACACTCTATTTGGTTAAATCTTTCTCTATTCGGCCCATTACTTAAATACATGCAACCCATTTTTCCATTTAGCTCACTCTTCATTCAGTCCATAACACATGCACATCATGCATATTGACTCTTCATCAGCTCTTTGCTTAAAACATGCATGCCATGCATGTCACTGCTCCAACTTCAATCAAATGTTTTCAATTACAAAGTCGGTCACGCCGACTGGGCCACATAGCCCTCAAAAGGTTTTAAACTGGTTTTAAACTACAAAGTTAGTCGTGCCGACAGGGTCTCGGTACTTAGTATTTATAATTTTTTTAACTACAATTGGTTTACATCGACTCGGCCACAAGGCCCAATACATTGATTTTCAACTACAAGTCAGTCATACCGACTCGACCACAAGCTCCACTTGGCATACACCTTCAATCAGTCTAGACCGATTTATAGAATTTACACCTTCAATTGGCTCAAACCGATTTATAGACTTACACCTTCAATTGGCCTAGACCGATTTATAGACTTTACACCTTCAATCGGCCCAGACCGATTTATAGACTTTACACCTTCAATCGGCCCAAATTGATTTATAGACTTTACACCTTCAATCGGCCCAGACCAATTTATAAACTTACACCTTCAATCGGCCCAAACCGATTTATAGACTTTACACCTTCAATGTGCCTAGACCGATTTATAGACTTTACACCTTCAATCGACCCAGACAGATTTGTAGACTTACACCTTCAATCGGCCCAGACCGATTTATAGACTTATACCTTCAATCGGCCCAAACTGATTTATAGACTTTACACCTTCCATCAACCAGACCGATTTATAGACTTTACACCTTCCATCGGCCCAAACCGATTTATATATTTACACCTTCAATCAACCCATACCGATTTATTGGTTTACATCTTTGGCCTAGACCGATTTATAGATTTACACCTTCAATTGACTAAGACTGATTTATTGATTCACACCTTCAATCGGCCCAAACCGATTTATTGATTCACACCTTCGATCGGCCCAAACCAATTTATAGATTTACACATTCAATCGGCTTAGACCGATTAAAGGGCTTGCACCGCAGATCGACAAGTCATCAACCCAATCCACACAACGATCCATCCGACCTAACGAGTTGCTATCACTAATCCGCTCAGTCTGCACTCATTTGATTAAATCTACTTTCTAAGCTAAATACTCTTTAACTTAGAGAGTAGGGGGCTAACTGTTAGGGCCAAAAATCGTCTTGAGCCTGATGAGGCCCAATAACGAAATAAACATGTCACGGCCCAAGGCCTCAGCCCAATCCCGATTAGGCCTACGCTTAAAATCACCTTGTAAACTACCCACTCTATGAGTTGGGCTATCCTATAAGTTAAGCTAAACTGGGTTTCAGCTCATTAGCCTACAACAGTCCATAAACAGGAAATTAGAATCTCATTCTATTTCCTCTTCTACTAAGATTCCAAATCTTACTCAAACTATTAAACTTAACTTGATAAAGTCAAGAAATCATATTTATTTCCTGATAGGGATTATCTCCCAAAATAGGACTTAATGTCCTACTAGGATTCCAACCCCTTGGGTTCACTATATAAACAAAGGCCTGCCCTCTCATAAAGGAGGGAATCTGCCATAGTCAATCTACACTACTTAAAACCATTTATTTGCTCCTAAAGTTCTTACTCTCAAGAACCCGACTCCGCCGTAATCCTAGCCTCCGACAAGACTCCTGGTAATTCTTTATCTCCTTAATTCTTATCAAATAATCTTTTTCAGTCTTGCTGACTTAGGCATCGGAGTGCTTACGGCAAACACCACCCTGGTATTTTCCGGAAGCTTCACGCTTGTCCTTTCATGTGTGCAGGTCTAGCAGATTGTCAATGACCTCAACCTCACGAGATCATTCACCCTTTCCGTAAAGGTAGATTTTTGCATCTACATTTCCCCACTCCGAAATCGCTTTAAAATGGTACAATTTCCTAAATAAAGAATCGGTTTATCATCTTAAAATGAATGTACCGGTATATGTATGTTATATTCAACCTGAAATTGAAATACGACATTGTTATTAATATGTTCATCCAATAAATTATATCATAACACTACTATGCTACACCAGGAAACTGCACTTCCCTCACCAATATTAATGGTGCAAAAAGGTTATTAAATTTTCATCTGCTTTTCAGCACTGAGCATAAGTATGAAGTATTGATTTTTCCCTTGATTCTCTCAAACAGGTCATTATATATCGACGAAATAGGTGTCTTTGCTCTGTGCCTTGGAAAAGATTTTGCTTCTAGTGGGTTTCTTCATTCATTTCTTTGTCTGTTGATTTTATAATAGTTTTGTGATTTTTAATAGTTCCCCGAATTTTAAAATTAGAAAAGAAAACTAGTATTATTATAAGGATATGAGATATGAAAATTAGCTTTTGCAGTGGAGGATAGACAGTAGTTAAGTTTGATCATTACTATGAGTTCAACTAAATTGTGAAATTGTGAATTATGGTTAGCTTAATTTTTTTTTTTAAAAAAAAACTTTTTTTTATATACATATCAAGCTTTGAAATAAATATATAAAAGAAGAAAAATAAAAATTCTCATTATAATTATTTCGTTACTTCAAAATAGAAGATGTTAGATAAAAGAGGAAAATATTTCGCTTCCAAAAAAAGGTTTATGAATATCCTATGAAAATTAAGTGGGTGGAATTACAGCATGGATTTAAATTTCTAAACAAGCCTAATTAAATTAGCCCAAATTTAAACCACTGTCTAGAGAGGTCATAGGCTTATAACCCAAACAATTAATTTTCGATTATAGTTCAACCGGCCACCGCACCACGAGCCTCGCCTTCCAAATGACGACCACCACGAGCCTCGCCGTCCAACAGACGACCACCACCAGCCTATACATGATCAGTTTAATAAAATCTCTTAAGACATTATTAAACTGGATCCCACTTGATTAACCATTACCAAACAAGTGGCCCATCCACTAGAACTTAAGATAAGAATTGATTATCCTTAAAATGAATTAAGAAAATAAATGCAGCTCTATATTCGTCAATTTTTGTTCTTTTTATTTTATTTTTGTTTTTAAATAAATAATCAATTGAGTACAGATAACCATTTGTTTAATCTAATTACTGGCAAGCAGTGAGCTTCTGGCTTTTGGCTTTTCTTTACAGTCAGTACTTAACGTATTGACTAAATCAAAGGTTTGGCCACCCAGTGGTAAACAAAATAAATTTCGTCCCTAAGATAGTAAGGTTTGCTCTAAGTATTTTATTTTAGCCTTTTTAACTTTGTTAGTAATGTTTCGATACTATTGAGTTAATGACATTTTCATCCCTAAAATTTGGAGAAAGTGTCACTTTGGTCCAGTAAAATCTGAAAAAATTATTATAATCCCTATCAGTCTATCAGACTGCCACACTTGGATATTGTTTTCATACTAAAATGTCTATTATACCCCAATTTGTCTTATTAAGAAGAACAAATATAGAATAAAAAATTAGGACTTTAGAGATTAATATAATAAAATTACAATAAATAAAAATATCAAAATAAAATTAATAGAATTTGCAAATAATTAAAAAAATTAAAAAAAATTCACAACTAAAATTAAAAAATAAAAATAAAAATTCCTACCATAAAAACACAAAACTAAAAAAAATCCTCATATCAAATTTCATTTTATAATTTTATTATCCTTTATTTTTTATTTTATAATTTTATAAATTAAAATGATTCCTTCTCTTAATTTTATTTTTATTCTGAAAAGTGTAAAATGACAACCATACCGTTAAATTGTTTAATTTTGCCTATAACTGCAGAAGCAGAAGTCTAACCGGGATTATAATGACTTTATCAGATTTTACTGGACCAAAGTCTTTTGTGAAACCTCATTGACGAAAATGTCATTAACCCGATCCCAATTTGATCACTAAAATTTGCTAATAGCACTATAGTAATAGTAGGGACTAAAACGTCACAAACACTCAAATAGGGAGTAAAAGTTACAAAAGAAAATTTTGTAAGACTGGTCAAGCCAAACCTTAGGGATGATATCGTTATTTTCCCAAGTAAACGACTTTTTCCCACCCAATGTTTGGCCTAATGACACTTTCCAACCACAAAGTTTCAAAATATAATTTTACCACTCTTGTTAAGATCCATCCATTAAGTTAAACCAGAGAAGGACATAATAGTAAATTCAAAAAGTAGTTCAAGGGTATTTATGTCATTTTATCCCTTATATAAAAACCCTAAATCCTCTCAAATGCTATCGAGCCACCGCCACCCTTAAATAAAAACCCTAAATCCACTCAAATTGCTACAATGTCGTCGTTAGCTGATTCAAATCGATTTTAGCTGGTTTTCTCACCAAAACTAACAGAAATCTTCACTTCTTCATCCTTATCCCAACCTAATTGTCCAAGATTTGATCGGAATTAAGTTGTTTTCCACTGAAAAAACCCAACCCCTTATGCTGCCAATCCAGGGAAAATCAGCATGTTTCCGATGTCGTTGACCTCTGTCGACTCCACCAAAATACTCCTTCACCTCCGTCATCAAAACCCCTACCACTCCACACTTTTTAGCCACTATGTGTCGGTCATCGCACTTGGCTTGTTTCGCCTGCACCAAGCTTTTCCAGTCGATCCCGTCATTAGAAATCAACATCGACACCACCAAACACACCACCGACACTTCGTCTCCAAAATCTCCAACAAAGCCAATCTCGTTTGCCTATCGAACGCCGCTGATCAATGCTTCATTTCGTAGGGTTTTTTTTTTGATTGATGATTTGGGTGTAACTGTTTTGAGTTGTTTTGTTGGAAATCGACTAGTGAAGTTGGTTTAGAAGTGTTTGTGGTTGTGTGTAACTGTTTTTTAGGTCGTCGAATTAAAAGTGTTTGTGGTTGTGAGTGATTGTTTTTCTGGTCGCTAGAATCAAAGGTGGTGAATGAGAAACAAGAAAGAAAAGAATAAGAGAGAAGGTTATTTCTATCTTTACACCATTTATGCCATGTGACATTATGGATTTTCACAACGGAACATAACGGTGGGTGTGAAAAGTATCATTTTAAAAATTGATGGGTGGGAAAAGTGTCATTTTGAAACTTAACGGGTGGAAAATGTGATTACACCAAACCTTGGCCGGGGAAAAGTTGTTTACTCTTATTTTCCCTACGTTAAAACTTAAAACCACGATTCTGTAAGTGTGCTTTAGAGCCTAACTCACCAGACTCACCAGTCACCAGCGGTCTTTCGGTCAGAGAAGCAGATCTCACAACCAAAACGTCATCGTTTTCAGCGTACTTCTCTCATTCCATTGTCCTTCTTCATCATTTTTATAAAACCCAAACCCTACTGATCCGATCTTACTCTCATTCTCTTGACTCAGATCTCAATCTCGCAAAAATGTCAACTCGCTACATCCTCCTCCTCTCCCTCACAATTCTCCTCTTAATCTCCACCTTCTCTCCGGTTCTATCCAAATCCAAAACCGACGCCGTTGAAGACGACGACGAGGACCTCAGCTTCCTCGAAGAAGCTGACACCGACACCAAAAATGGCGCCGCATCAGACCACTTCGACGATGATGCTGATGCCTATGATGACTTCCCCGACGATTTCGATAACGACAGTTACTCCGATTTCGATGAGTCTGAGTACAAGGAACCGGAAATCGACGACAAAGATGTCGTTGTGTTGAAGGAACGCAATTTCAGTGATATTATCGAGAATAATAAGTTTGTTATGGTGGAATTCTACGCGCCTTGGTGCGGACATTGTCAGTCTTTGGCTCCGGAATATGCGGCGGCAGCTACGGAACTGAAGGGTGGAAATGAGAGTGTCGTTTTGGCTAAAGTTGATGCTACCGAGGAGACTGAGCTGGCACAGGAGTACGATGTTCAGGGTTTCCCCACCGTTTATTTCTTCATCGAGGGCGTCCATAGGCCTTATACAGGCGCCCGAAACAAGTAAGTAGTTTAAAACCATATATTCGTAATTGAATTGTAAATATTGTTATGATCTTATGTCGTGGCTGATCGCATGAATCATTTGCAATCTAGAGATGCTATAGTGACTTGGATTAGAAAGAAGATAGGACCTGGTATACACAACGTGACCACATTGGATGAAGCTGAGCGCATATTGACATCTAATGATAAAGTTGTTCTGGGTTACCTCAACTCATTGGTGGTATGAGCTTTTAGCTTTTAGTTTCATTGTTCAAAGTGGAAACTTTAAATTTGTGAGGGGTTGTACTCTTATGTTTTTATCATTGTTATTGTTCTAGTGTTTTGGTGACCTTTATTCCGTTGTAATAATTATGACAGGATTTAGAGAGTGAGGTGCTTGCGGCAGCTTCAAGGCTTCAAGATGATGTCAACTTCTATCAAACCGTGGATCCTGCTGTGGCGGAGCTTTTCCACTTAGACCCTAAAGTCAAGCGCCCTGCTTTGGTCATGGTTAAGAAGGAGGCCGAGAAAATAAGCTATTTTGGTTAGACTTTTTTATTTAATTTTAATTTTGATGGAAAACCTTGAAATTTAGTTGTTAAGGAGGATAATCTTTACACCCGTTCACTGTTTCTACAGATGGTCAATTTGATAAGTCTGCTATTGCTGACTTTGTATTTGCCAACAAACTTCCTTTGGTTACCATTTTTACCAAGGAGAGTGCCTCTGCAATTTTTGAAAGTACAATAAAAAAACAGGTAGGCGGTGTTTAAGTTCAATTTGACTTGTAAGAGAAAAGTTTTTTTTTTTGCAATTAGTTAGATTTGTGACTTTAGAATAAGTTACTTTTTGAATTATGAACTTACCTTGGTGACGTCATTGACGTGCCTAAATTTTGTATTCGCAGCTTTTATTGTTTACCACTTCAAATGATTCAGCTAAAGTTTTGCCAGTATTTGAAGAAGTGGCAAAAATTTTCAAGGGAAAGGTAATTTAAAATCACTTATGACTGAAGCTCGAGATTTGTTTCTTTTGCTTTGTTTTCAAATAACTAATTGATATGAATACAATAAAAACCTCATGCTCATTCTGGGTAACGCTTAATTATTGTATGATCTTTATATAAAATACGGATACATGGTAAGAGTCAGTGTTTTCTTTATCACTGCTGTGATAGATGCCGATGTTTTTACTTGAAAAAATTTTAAATGAAATTTGCTGGCTTGCTAATTTAGATGTTACCGTGTTTGATTGCAGCTTATCTTTGTATATGTGGAAATGGATAACGAGGACTATGGAAAGCCCGTAGCAGAATATTTTGGTGTCACTGGGAATGCTCCCACAGTAATCTTCCGGACCTTTTCTGTTTCTCTTTTAGTCTTTCTCAATGTTTTCCTCTTAGAATAGAATCTGGTTTCTTTGTGATTAATATAGATTGTGTATGTATGGAACTGAATTATTTTCTGCTATTTAATTCTCTATAGGTTCTTGGATACACTGGAAATGACGATGGTAAAAAATTTGTGTTTGATGGGGAGTTTACATTGGACAAAATGAAGGTCAAAATCTCTCTGTCAACTTATTTATGCTTATCATTGATTGTTAGAAGATTATGTTTTGAGCTAATTGTTCCTGGTTAATTATCACCCCTCAGGCCTTTGGCAAGGATTTCCTGGAAGACCAGCTCAAACCTTTCTTTAAGTCTGATCCAATTCCTGAAACTGTATGTTGATGTATTTTGCTTTCCTCTGAATTGTTTTGATATCTCATCACTCGGATTTATCTGTAATTATTTTTTTTTATTGACACAGAATGATGGGGATGTGAAAATAGTGGTTGGGAATAACTTTGATGAAATTGTTTTGGATGAGTCGAAGGATGTTCTTCTAGAGGTATCAGTTGTGCTGTGCTATATTTGAAAATAATCTTTTTTCTGTTTCTCTCTTTTTTCATGGCTGATTTCTTATGGTCTGCATGCCAGATCTATGCACCTTGGTGTGGGCATTGCCAATCCTTGGAGCCAACCTACAACAAGCTTGCCAAACATCTACGTGGCGTTGACTCTCTTGTTATAGCCAAGATGGATGGGACAACAAATGAGCATCCCAGGGCAAAGGTAATACTGATGTAATTCTTTAATTTGATGTATTAAAATGTCCAACACCTTTGTTATTAATTAAGCTTGCTTTCCCAGTCAATAGCAGTAGTGAACTGTAGGATGCAGATAGCATGCAATCCCACAAGCCTCTTATCGCCATCACTGTCTAAATGATACATTCCCTTAGAGGAGAGGATTACCATTTGTTCTCAGAATCTTTAACTAGTTTTAATATATATTGCCCTTTTAACTAAAAATTTCTAATGGAGTAAGTTTTTGGAGCTTAAACTTTTTCACAGCTTACTGAACAAGTCAATCTGAAGTGAGTTGATTTGAATTATTTGAATGATAGGCTGTAATAACATGTTCTTTTTCCATTTGATCTTTTGCAGCCTGATGGATTCCCCACTATTCTATTCTTCCCCGCTGGAAACAAGAGTTTTGATCCAGTAAGTGGCATCTTTTGCAGTCTGATTTGTTGTTTGTTGTTAGAATAATTCTAATGAAAATTATCTGCCTTATGGGTGTTGCAGATCACTGTAGACACAGATCGTACAGTGGTGGCATTCTATAAGTTCCTTAAGAAAAATGCATCAATACCTTTTAAAATCCAGAAACCAGCTTCGGCTCCAAAATCCGAGGCTTCTGATGTTAAAGAGAGCCATGAGAGCAGCTCCAATGAAGTGAAGGACGAATTGTGACCTACCAAAAAAAGGATGATGACACGCAAGTGTACTAATGCTAAGCTTTATGTACCGTTAATGTGTCATCAGCTGGTAGAAAATATATAGTTATCAGATAGTTTAATATAGATTGAGAAGCAAAGATTTTCCAGATTATGATCCCTTAAACCCCCCCTTTTTTTTTTGTTTTAACTTATAAAAAAGATGTATCAGCTATTCAGCTTTCAAGATCTTGTTTCTTCAGTCTATGGAAATTGTAATGAAGGATCTAATAAGAGGTGTCTTTTCTATTTAGGCCTTCTTTCTCTGGTTGTTGGATAGTTTCTCATTCGCGTCAATTTTACGAATTTTGTTAAAACTAATTAAATTTATTATTAAATAATAATTTAAGTTTATTAAATGAGTGATTTTATCATTTTTAAATACGGCCATTTTATTCTATTAGAATATTGTAGTCGATAAATTTTTTGAAATTGGAGTGGATTTTTTTTTTTTTTTTTGTTTTTTTTTTTTGGGGGGGGGGGGGGGGGGGTTATGGTAATTGATGGTCACTATTGCCCTTCTTACAATAAAATCCAAGACCTTGATCTTCTATATTCCTCAATCCATCTTCCACTCTAAGGCCACAAGGGGTGGTTAAATTGGAGTGGATTGGGTCAATAACAATATAGTTCAGGAGCAATCTAAGTTAAAAAATTATAAGTTTAGTTCAGCTATTATTAGGAATTATAAAATCAGAATTTATTTTTTCCCCCAAAAATTTGGCCGGTTGGCATTAATTATTTGACAATTAGCATATGAAATGAAACTTGTGATGGTTGGATTGGAAATTTTGGTAGGCAAATGTGTGTTAAAGGTATAAAAAAAAATATTTAAATTGGGTAGGGATTGTGTTTGATGCACGTTATGAATTAGCAAATAAGCAATAAGCATGTGCAAAGCCATTTGGAATTCTATTAAAATTTAAAACTGATAAATGGATATCCTTTACTTCAGCCTAAAATGGTGGGCGGCTCAGGATTCACATTCCACGAGAGAAAAGCAAAGGCTGTGTGTCCCTCACTTATTTTATACATTAGCCACATTACCATTTTGTCTTGCCTACCCAATAGGTTGAGCACAAGGAGAACAATAATATAATGCATTGCATTTTGTAATGTCAAATTAGACAAAGAATGGGCAGGGTCTTGACACGGTTAACAAATGGCTAAGTGTTTTAAGCAACTTTGACAAGTTTAGAAGGATCAACAAGGTTAAATTATGTCTTTTTACATCTAAAATTGAATTCTCAAGAATTTGGTTGTGTCAGTATGTTATAAACTTTAACCATGATATATATTTTAGGGTTATTAAAGAAGAATCAACATATTTTCATAAACTATAGATAAAATGTGACACAATCTAAGTAAGATATGTGGGCACTGTCAAATTAGCCAGCAATTAAACACCACACCACCACCTACACAACCACAAACACAGTTGGAAAAGGCAACAATAACTATCAAACTAACATTTTCCCCCAAACCAATCAACCTTGTCACAACTATCCCATTTATTTTTCCTTTGCATTAGTTATCTAAACCAATAAGAGGATATGGTTGTAATTAGCATTAAGAAGACAAGATTATTAAAAGAGGTAAACGACTTTTTCACACCAAGGTTTGCCTAATGACTTTTTCCACCTAGAAGTTTAAAATATCACTTTCCCGCCATAGTTATATTCTTTATTATTTAAAGCTGATTCCAGATCAAAAATTCTCTATCACACCATTTGAACTCGTCTTCTCTAGAAAACTCCTACCAATGGTCAGCCATGCAAAGCTAGGGTTTCTTATTCTTAGTTTATTTTTTACTTATTCCAATGGCGAATATTCAATCATTCACCACCATTGATCCGTGGCCTCTACTTTATAAAATCTCTTCTTATCCTATCTTGGTAACTCGCCGAATGCCACTGAGAAAGTGAAGTTATTTTAGGCATTAGCGAAATATAAATTGGGTGAGAAAGGGGTATTTTAAAACTTTCTAGGTGAAAAAATGTCATTAAAGCAAACCTTGGTTGGGAAATAGTCGTTTATCTAATTAAAACCATGGTTTGGGAATGTTGGTATTAGTTAATAAAATCTATGGGCGTCAGTGATTTTGTGAAACATAGGTGTCTCATTGTGAGGTTGAAAGTTAGAGACATCCCACAAAAATAAACGCTCCCAAATTCAAAACTAACCAAACCAATGCATAAATTATATGCACCGACTTTACGTATACCCAACTCTGCCACTAAAATCCACCGGCATTCCCGTGCCCCTCTCCTCTTCTTTTTATACTCAAACCCCCTTTCCTTCTCCTTCAACTCCTCCACAAATCTCTCTCTTATCTAAAAACTTCATTTCAATCCCCATTCCACGCGACGCCTTTTTCAATATTTGACCTCCTTATCATCTACGCCTTCAGATCTACTCCTTTAAAAACCCTCAGATCTGCATTACATTAACAAACACTTGTACTTCACTCTTCACTTCTCAAAATCAGTGAGCAATGGTGATGGCTAAATTCTTCTGTTTCTGCTTCTGTTTGTTAATCTGTACAGTATTCGTTATCCAAAATTCACGGGGCCGTCTCCGGCGTCACCGCCGGAAAATCCGGTGATTCTCTAACCGTCGCCAGTTCCAGCGCCGGAAACCGGATCTCCATCCGATGCTCCGGCGAGTTCACCGGTTTTTCTCACCAGCACCTTCGCCTCAGATCTGAAAAAGCGCGTCGTCGGCACCGACTCCGCTTCCGCTCCGAGGCCAGCGCAACAGAAGCGGGGCGATGTGAACCACAGTGATTTGAATACGAATGAAGATGGAAAGGAGACTTCTGGCGGCGGTGGTGGAATGAATGGAGGGAAGAAAGCGGGAGTTGTGGTGGCGGTTGTAGTGGCAGCGTGTTTGGTTGGGCTCGGAGGGATGGTGTACAAGAAGAGACGAGACAATATAAGAAGATCTCAGTACGGTTACGCAGCAAGAAGAGAGATTCTGTGAAGTGGAATTAATGGTTAGAGATTTTATTTGAAATATTCGATTAATTGATTGTTGGTATTTAGTTAATTTCGATTGGTATTGATATAAATTGTCATTGATTCTTGATTCTTTGTCAATTTTGGATGATGTAGTTTGATGAATGATAATAATAATAATATGCAGTGTATTAGTATTTGTTGATTTAGAATTTATATGAACATGGTTAGATTTTGGTAGAGAAAGTGTGAGATGCTGGATGCGTATTGTATTATTACATTCACACGCAGAGCCAGTACGAGTACTAGGTGTGTCTTATTGGGTATTCATTAGCCAATCTGCAGTTGATGTTGTTAGGTTTGTCTGTATTTTGTTGCGTAATTTTAGAGGAGTACTAGTTGGAAGTAGGAACACCTTCTTTCTCACTCTGGCAGTATATTTATTGTTTAATAATGGCGTTTGAGTATTGCTTTTCCCACATGGCAACTTAATTGCTAAGCATATGATTGCATTTACTTTAGGTTGGGTCCTCCTCCATCATTCATTAAGCACTGTTTGGACCGAATTCGTTTCTCCTAATAGAATATAAAAATTATTAAATTAAATTTACTGTTCTATGGTGTATTTATGACAAGGAAATTACATCATATAAAGTTCAGAAACGAGGTTTTTTTTTTGGGGATAAAATTTTCAACTGACATAAAAAAAATGGTGCCAGAAAGAAGGGAATATTCAGTGAAAAGAGTGATAACAACGTGAAATCCTAATTTTGGTTTAAAGGGAAGAATGCCATTTAATTTTATATTGATATTTGAGATTGTTGTAAATGAATGATGTTAAATTTATGAGCAAACAACATGTTCCCACCCAAGGTTAAGCGAAATATCAAGTTCTCACTCCTGGTTTCATAAATTCCATTTTTTCACCCTTAAATTAACAGAAAAATATTGAATGAAACGGTAAAAGGGTAAAATAGTCTTTGAACCCACACCATTCCAAACCACACCACAATCTTCCCACTCCTCTCTCTCCCTCCTTTCTCTCCCAAATCTAGCTAACATCACCCTACCACTGTTGGCTCTTCTTTTTCTTCTTCTCCTCCTCTCCATATTCGTCTCTTCCTCCTACTTTCTTTCTTCTTCCCTCTTCTTCACTCTTCTCACTTCTCGAAATAGGTGGCTGCCTTAAGGCCATCACATTGTGGCCATATTTGGCCACAGCGTGATGGCCTTACGACGGCCAAAATCCAATAGCCTCCACCACTACTGGGATACTCCATTGTTGACCTTTGCCCTTCCAGCCATTTTGCTTTGCCGTAGACTATCATTTCCACAACTGTTGTCACTGCAGTTGTGTTTTGGAAAATTGTTGGTTGTTGGATTTTTGTGGGAGATTGAGGAGGGATTTTGATTTATGGTTGATTTGTTGGAGTGTTTGATTGTTTTTGCTGCATATTATTGGTTTTATTAGGTTGATTGATGGATTGAAGTTGGTATTTTTGAAGTTTTCTAGAACTGCCCCCAAGTGTTCGAAAAAAGTTCAAGGGATTTGCTTTTGCAAGGAGAAGGGCTACTACGCGATTAGGTTTCACAGATGTAGCTGGCTGGTGCGATTGGATAAGAGTGGTGGTGCGAAGCTGGGTGGTGATGGTGATTGTGGTTGAGTTTTGGGTGGCTTTGTGGCTGAGTTTCTGGTGTTGGGTGGTGGTGGCTAGATATTGATGGTGGTGAAAGGTGGTGGTGGTTGTATGGTGATGGTGGTTGGGTGCTTGAAATCAAAAGTCAAGGGTAGTATAGTAATGGCACACTTTTAGCTGTTAAATTCATTAACAATGTTAATTTTAGGGTGGGAATCCGAAATTTATGAAACCAGGGGTGGGAACTTTACATTTTGCTTAACCTTGGGTGGGAACATGTCGTTTACTCTAAATTTATTTACCAATTTAGATAAAATAAGTTTAAGTTACTGTAATTGTAATTGTAAACCTAGAATGTTCCAAGTTTTGGAATTTACTAACCACCTAAGCTGGATCCAGGAGCCATTCACAACTATGAAGTCCGGAAATGTTGTGGACATTTTGGTCCCCTCAATCCACAACTAATAAATCCAAGGGATGCTTTGAAGGCTATGATAACGAATTATGATAACATTCGGAACTTTGCTAAATCAGCATTATGCATGTATTAAATATTTGGTGAAATTATTCAACTTGCATATAATCCCTGGACAGTAACACCATATATATAAAAAGGTGTCAATTAATGGTAGAAAGATAATATGTTAACTAAAATGGGAAATGGTTGACAACCTCATTTCTTAATATGAAAGGCAAAGCCTAGGTTAAGCAAGAGACTTCATTTTCTCATCAGTTGGCACAATGTCAAGTCAATCCTCCTTTGAAATTTAACCTCATACATGATTATTTCAAGCTTATCCATCTGGAGGGAAGGGGATTGTAACGAGGAAAGCCATTTGGAATTCTATTAAAATTTAAAACTGATAAATGTAACCTTTACTTCAGTCAGTGCATAGTGCAAGCCAATTTGCTTTTCCACCTAAAATGGTGGGCGGCTCTCAGGATTCACATTTCACAGAGAGAAAGGCAAAGGCTGTGTGTCCCTCACTTATTCTATACATTAGCCACATTACCATTTTGTCTTGCCTACCCCAATAGTTTGAGCACAAGGAGAACAATAATAAATAATGCATTTGCATTTTGTAATGTCAAATTAGACAAAGAATGGGCCAGGCTGCTTCTTTGACTATCGGTTTAACAATATGATTGGCTTTAGGAGGTTTGTTTTATAAGCAACTCTTTGACAAGTTTAGAAGGATCAACAAGGTTAAATTATGTATTTTTACATCTAAAATTTGAATTCTCGAAGACATTTGGTTGTGTCAGTATGTTATAAACTTTAACCATGATATATATTTTAGGTTTTATTAAAGAAGAATCAACATATTTTTCATAAACTATAGATAAAATGTGACACAATCTAAGTAAGATATGTGGTCACTGTCAAATTTAGCCAGCAATTAAACACCACACCACCACCTACACAACCACAAACACAGTTGGAAAAAGGCAACAATAACTATCAAACTAACATTTTCCCCCCAAACCAATCAACCTTGTCACAACTATCCCATTTATTTTTTCCTTTGCATTTAAGTTATCTAAACCAAATAAGAGGATATGGTTGTAATTAGCATTAAGAAGACAAGATTATTAAAAGAGTAAACGACTTTTTTCCCACCCAAGGTTTGCCTTAATGACATTTTTCCACCCTAGAAGTTCCAAAATATCACTTTCCCGCCCAAAGTTAATATTCTGTTATGAATAATACTTTGGGTACTAATGGATGGGTACTAATTTGTGTACTAACTAAAGCATAGTACCCGTACTATGTGCATAGTACGGGTACTATGCTTTAGTTAGTACACAAATTTGTACTCATCCATTAGTACCCATAGCATCACTCTTCTGTTATTATTTAAAGCCGATTCCAACGTAAAAAATTATCTTCATCACCATTGTTTGAATCTCTAGTCTTCTTTCTAGAAAACTCCTCTCACTCCGGCACTTAATTTCTCGTCGATTATCAGTCACTGCAAAGCTAGAGTTTCCTATTCTTAGTTGATTTTTGACTGATTCCGATGGCGAATATTCAATCATTCACCACCATTCGATCTAGTGGCCTCCACTTTACAAAACCTTTCTTATCTTAGCTCTTGGTAACTCGCCGAATGTCTGTTGAAAAAGTGAAGTTTATTTTGGGCATTAGCGAAATATAAACTTTGAGTGAGAAATGGGTATTTTAAAACTTTTTAGGTGGGAAAATGTCATTAAAGCAAACCTTGGTTGGGAAATAGTCGTTTACTCTAATTAAAACCATGGTTTGGGAATGTTGGTATTAGTTAATAAAATCTATGGGCGTCAGTGATATTTTGTGAAACATAAGGTGTCTCATTGTGAGGTTGAAAGTTAGAGACATCCCACAAAAATAACCGCTCCCCAAATTCAAAACTAACCAAACCAATACATAAATTTATATGCACCGACTTTACGTATACCCAACTCTGCACTCTAAAATCTCACCCGGCATTCCCCGTGCCCCCTCTCCTCTTCTTTTTATTACTCATAACCTCCCTTTCCTTCTCCTTCAACTCCTCCACAAATCTCTCTCTTTATCTAAAATCTTCATTTCAATCCCCATTCCACGCGACGCCTTTTTCAATATTTGACCTCCTTATCATCTACGCTTTCAGATCTACGTCCTTTAAAAACCCTCAGATCTGCATTACATTAACAAACACTTGTACTTCACTCTTCACTTCTCAAACTCAGTGAGCAATGGTGATGGCTAAATTCTTCTGTTTCTGCTTCTGTTTGTTACTATCTGTACAGTATTCTTTATCTCAAAATTCACCGGGGCCGTCTCCGGCGTCACTTCCGGGAACATCCGGTGATTCTCCTCTACCGTCGCCAGTTCCAGCGCCGGAAACCGGATCTCCATCCGATGCTCCGGTGAGTTCACCGGTTTTTTCTCCACCAGCACCTTCGCCTTCAGATCTGAAAGACGCGCCGTCGTCGGCACCGACTCCCTCTTTGGCTCCGAGTCCATCGCCAACATCAGCGGGCGATGTGAACCACAGTGATTTGAATACGAATGAAGATGGAAAGGAGACTTCTGGCGGCGGTGGTGGAATGAATGGAGGGAAGAAGGCGGGAGTTGTGGTGGCGGTTGTAGTGGCAGCGTGTTTGGTTGGGCTCGGAGGGATGGTGTACAAGAAGAGACGAGATAATATAAGAAGATCTCAGTACGGTTACGCAGCAAGAAGAGAGATTCTGTGAAGTGGAATTAATGGTTAGAGATTTTATTTGAAATATTGATTGTTGGTATTTAGTTAATTTCGATTGGTATTGATATAAATTGTCATTGATTCTTGATTCTTTGTCAATTTTGGATGATGTAGTTTGATGAATGATAATAATAATAATATGCAGTGTATTAGTATTTGTTGATTTAGAATTTACATGAACATGGTTGGATTTTGGCAGAGAAAGTGTGAGATGCTGGATGCGTATTGTACTATTACATTCACATGCAGAGCCAGTACGAGTACTAGGTGTGTCTTATTGGGTATTCATTAGCCAATTTGCAGTTGATGTTGTTAGGTTTGTCTGTATTTTGTTGCGTAATTTTAGAGGAGTACCAGTAGGAAGTAGGAACACCTTCTTTCTCACTCTGGCAGTATATTTATTGTTTAATAATGGCGTTTGAGTATTGCTTTTCCCACATGGCAACTTAATTGCTAAGCATATGATTGCATTTATTTTAGGTTGGGTCCTCCTCATCATTCATTAAGCACTGTTTGGACCGAATTCGTTTCTCCTAATAGAATATAAAAATTATTAAATTAAATTTACTGTTCTATGGTGTATATATGACAAGGAAATTGCATCATATAAAGTTTAGAAATGAGGTTTTTTTTGGAAAATGATACAGACTGAAAAAAGGATAGCGAATTCATGCATCGATAGATGTGGCATTATTATGACTGTTGATTAATTATGAATTGTCACGTTTGTTCGATGCATGAATTCAATATACTTTTTCTTGCTCCTTTTTTTTTTTGGGATAAAATTTTCAACTGACATAAAAAAAAATGGTGCCAGAAAGAAGGGAATATTCAGTGAAAAGAGTGACAACAACATGAAATCTTAATTTTGGTTTAAAGGGAAGAATGCCATTAAATTTTATATTGATATTTGAGATTGTTGTAAATGAATGATGTTAAACTTATGAGCAAAGGACATGTTCCCACCCAAGGTTAAGCGAAAGGAGTAATGCTATGCTTACTCACAATTTTACTAACCATCTTACAAACCTGGAAAATATAACGGCATAGTACGGATACCATACGTATAGTACCCGTACTATGCCGTTATATTTATCAGGATAGTAAGAGGTTAGTAAGATTGTGAGTAAGCATAGTTTTATTGTAAGCGAAAGACCAAATTTCGTTTTCTCACCCTTAAATTAACAGAGAAATGTTGAATGAAATGGTGAAAGGGTAACATAGTCTTTGAACCCACGCCATTCCAAACCACACCACAACCTTCCCACTCCTCTCCCTCCCTCCTTTCTCTCCCAGATCCAACTAACATCACCCTACCACTGTCGCCTCTTCTTTTTCTTCTTCTCTTCCTCTCCTTCGTGTCTTCCTTCTACTTTCTTTCTTTTTCCCTCTTCTTCACTCTTCTCACTTCTCGGAATAGGCTCCGCAGTGGCTAGATTTGGACGCCTTAAGGCCATCACGCTGTGGCAAGATTTGGCCACAGCGTGATGGCCTTACGATGACCAAAATCCAAGAGCCTCCACCTACTACCGTGATACTTCATTGCTGACCTTTGCCCTTCCAGCCATTTTGCTTCGCCGCAGACGACCATTTCCACAACTGTTGTCGCTGCAGTTGTGTTTTGGAAAATTGTTGGTTGTTGGATTTTTGTGGGAGATTGAGGACGTATTTTGATTTCTGGTTGATTTGTTGGAGTGTTTGATTGTTTTTGCTGCAATTATTGGTTTTTCTAGGTTGATTGATAGATTGAAGTTGGTATTTTTGAAGTTTTCTACATCTGCCCCCAAGTGTTCAAGAAAAGTCCAAGGGATTTGCTTTTGCAGGGAGAAGGGCTACTGTGCGATTGGGTTTCACAGATGTTGCTGGCTGGTGCGATTGGATAAGAGTGGTGGTGCGAAGCTGGGTGGTGATGGTGAATGTGGTTGAGTTTTGGGTGGCTTTGTGGCTGAGTTTGTGGTGTTGGGTGGTGGTGGCTGGATACTGATGGTGGTGACAGGTGGTGGTGGTTGGATGGTGATGGTGGCTGGGTGCTTGAAATCAAAAGTCAAAGGTAGTATAATAATAGCACACTCTTAGCTGTTAAATTCATTAATAATGCTAATTTAAGGTGAGAATCTAGAATTTATGAAACCAACTTTACATTTTGCTTAACCTTGGGTGGGAACATGTCGTTTACTCTAAATTTATTTACCAATTTAGATAAAATAAGATTAAGTTACTGTAATTGTAATTGTAAACCTAGAATGTTCCAAGTTTTGGAATTTATTAACCACCTAAGCTGGATCCAGGAGCCATTCACAACTATGAAGTCCAGAAATGTTTTGGACATTTTGGTCCCCTCAATCCACAACTAATAAATCCAAGGGATGCTTTAAAGGCTATGATAACGAATTATAATAACATTTGGAACTTTGCTAAATCAGCATTATGCATGTATTAAATATTTGGTGAAATTATTCAACTTGCATATAATCCCTGGACAGTAACACCATATATATAAAAAGGTGTCAATTAATGGTAGAAAGATAATATGTTAACTAAAATGGGAAATGGTTGACAACCTCATTTCTTAATATGAAAGGCAAAGCCTAGGTTAAGCTAGAGACTTCATTTTCTCATCAGTTGGCACAATGTCAAGTCAATCCTCCTTTGAAATTTAACCTCATACATGATTATTTCAAGCTTATCCATCTGGAGGGAAGGGGAAAGGGGAAGTCTTATCATTATTGTAGGTAGAGACACACGTGATATCTTTAATAAACTTGAAAGAGTATGATGGTCCTTCAGCTTTGTGAAGAACACACTCTTCTCAAATTGGCGGGGAAACAGTTGAGGTTTTGGTCGGATTTGTTTTATTAATGTTTTTGATCAATCACACAATTCACAAAGCCACTCTACGTCTAAAAGGCGACGACTCATTTTCAAGGTTATTGTTCCAATGATCCAGACCAACAAAAGATAACTTAATCTATCTTCAACTATGAGTTGATTTATATACTTATCCAACAAAACATTTTGTAAGTTAATCTATAACGCAAATGCTTAAGGAAATACTAGATTTACTATTGACGGGAGTGTTACAACATCATTTGTAGACCAATTGAGGAACAAATGATGCTCCGCTTTTAACTTATGTAATGCTTGTTCCTATGGGAAAATTTCCCAGGTCCTGTTCTTACTGTCTAATTCTTTTTATAAACCCATGTGGGTTTCAATGTACAACAGGATATGTATGGTGATCTCCCTTCAATTGTGTCTTTATTATGTTACCTACCAGAACCACCTGAAATTACTCATCAGCGGGAGGGTCCACCCACCGCCCGTGATCTTTTATCAGCTGAATCAACGCGTCTGTTGCTTGCTCCATCGCAATTCCACGCTTCACCACAGTCTGCATTACAAATTCAACTTAAAATCATAACAAGCTTTAGTTTTTAAGGCAATGAAGTGCTTCAGGAAATTGCACGTCCTGATTTATTCTTTCTTGATTAGACATGTAACTAGTTCAGTTTCCATGAAGTGCATGATTTTCAATAATCACATATTTATATATTTCAATGATACCCATTAAAGTTCCAGGGCTACAAAGCTGCAGTACCTTCCCAACATATAAGTCAATCTTTCCAGGAGACCCACCAACGTATCCAAAGTCTGCGTCAGCCATCTCCCCAGGTCCATTGACAATGCAACCCATGATTGCAATCTGGCAAAGAGGGAAAAGAAAATAAATTATACTGCTGATCTTGATTAGCAGAATAAACATCATCTAATCAGTCAAGAGTCACAAGTAAATACTGAAACGCCTGGCAGATGATCTGTTTTTTCTCGTATCTCTGCACTTATTTCTTGAAGGTCAAATAAAGTTCTGCCACATGACGGACATGAGACATACTCCTGCACGAGATTCAGGCAACACATAATGATCAATACCATCATTAGCTTTGAGATGTTAAATTTTATTCATTTTAAAAATCGATCTCCATACCGTCTTTGTATTTCGCATTCTGCAACCTTGTAGTAAGTTGAAAGATGTATTCCTAAGAAAATCGAAATCCTGGCCAGGGCCTTCCAACAGGACACCATCACCAAGTCCATCTACTAGAAGGGCTCCTGCATTAGCTCCAGCACCAATTACCAAGTCATCCCTGAAAATAGGACAAAGAGTTTAAGCCATAACTATTTATACCTCCATCTTATCAACAAGTTGTAACGGTTTTCCAGTTACCTGTGAATCCCATTTGGAAACTGAATATGGTGAATTACAGGGAAGTTTATATTATTTTCTGCTAGATACTCAAAGAGCCTGCAGCAAGATGAAAACTTGGATCATTAGCACAAGGAAATAAGTGCACAGGGCATTGAAGAATGCCATTCTATATAAAATAGTGAAATGGAAGGATACAACTCAGTTCAATATGATCATATGGCTTCCCAGGAAAATGCACCAGGTCACACCTCTAGACACCATCTCAGGGATCTAATTAACTTAAAGAAGAATAATAACTCAGTCTCGAAAGCAAAAGCATCAGGGAACATCAGCAATCTTAAACATAACCTACTTTTTCTCCCTCACACCCACACATACATGGAAAGCAGACTTGCATTCATCATATAAACTTTGACTTTAGTAAATAGGGAAATCCAAAAGAGCTAGAGTAATTTGTTTAGGGCAGACAAGGGTCATATCTGAACCAATTGAAAGACGGATTTTAGAAGGCAATGTTCTGCTTGAATATGTCATTCGTTGATCAGGGAAATATCACAAACATGCAGCTTGCATTTTTTCCCCCAATAACTGGGCAATCAAACTAATAAATTGTTATCCAAAAATCGATCAGGATTGATATTCCAATATTGTAGCCTTATTTAACTAATAAAAGATTTGCATATTTAGAAGTCAGTAACATTTTTACCTCCTTGCAGCATGCACTCTACCAATTTTATCTTCAGTAAAGGGTAAATCATGAAGAATCATAGTCGCATCAATGTCTTTGAGGATTTCCAACTCTTCATAGGGTTCATCACCTCGTAATGACACAACCAAACGTGTTCCTTGAAAAAAAAAAATATCAATGTGATATGAGCATCAATTTCAGCAGATATATGAAATTTGCTCACCTTAAGGATAAAACAAACAAAAGAAAAACAAGGAAAAAGATATTCTTAATGAACCCAATCCAGAAAACTGTGATAAAGCAACACCTTCTGGCAAAAGCTTGTAAGCACCGGTTGATAACTCCTTTAGATTTACCAGAGCCATGGCATTGGGCAATGGTTTTGTCAGCTGCTCAGACAAAGGAGTTATAACCCCCATACTTATGTCTATCAACCGCTTGAGAGCCAGACGCTGGTAACAATACAAAAAAATATTACAAGTCATGTCATTTATTCCAATCAAGTTACGAACTAAAGCAGCAAATTATTTAGGAACAAAGTCAGTCACAATTGATTTAGAGAATGAAGGGGAAGAGAAAGAAGACATAACTATATTTCCCTACAGTAAAAAACATAGAGAAGTAGGGTCCTTACAGCATCATGATCATCAACTGGTGGAAGCTCTCTCAACAAAATAGAGTCTACTGTTGCTAGATCCTAAAACAAAGTTAAAATGTGTCAATAAATTACCACACTTGAATGTATATAGCTTTTCTTGAAATAATGTTGAGTTAGAATAGACCTTAAATGGCATTCCAACCACAAGTTTTGCTGCAAGTGACTTGTACAGTAGTTCAGGTGCCTAAGAAAAAGATAACAAGTTGATAAAGTTATTTTTATTTCTCAATCCCCTCCTGGAAAAAAACAGGGGAAAAGAATATAGGAAGAGTAGCTGACAGATTGTTACCTTCAACTGATCCCGAGAAACAGACATGAGAACTGAACCATCACGTTGCAGAACCCCTCTATAATCTACCTCCTCACCCTGTACTTAAGAAGAATCAGTTTCTATTTGAAAAGTAAAAAAGAAGCAAAAAGTAGGAATAATGTGATGCCAACTTTCCACAAAGTTAAGGGCAAACCTCCTTTTGCATTGGCAGTTGACCAGATCGACGCTGAAAATCGAAATAATGTCTTTTCTTTTCCTCAAATGGCAACTGTAAGAAAAAAATATTCCATCAAATGATATTTAAACTAATATCACAGAATTTACTGCATTAGAACTGACTAAAGGATATTGTAAAATCCTACCACTCCTTGCTGAAGATTAGCTGCTTTTGTACCCAGGTTGGCCAACCTTCTGCATGGATCTATCTCCTCCTCTGGTGGTTCTGTAAGTGAAACCCTGATTGTATCACCCAAACCATCCTGCATATCCAACACAGTTCCTTAATTTTGCAATAATCATGATAGGAGCTGTGCAAGTGTAATGCATCTTGTAACATATAACTAAAGACAATGAAGGAAGATTTTGAAAGAAGCACGACCAGATATATGAATCAATGGACCAACTTATTTCTATCAAAGGCAAAGCTTTTCAGTTCACAAACTGTAATCACATAAAATTCCCTCTAAATCGGCTGTAACCTTATGGAGGTTTGAAGAACAACATTTGGTAGTATAAATGCCAATTACAACAAAATAACATGAAAATTCTGAATGGCTAATTATTTTAGTCACTATGAAGTTTAGATTATATCGTACCTGAAGAAGGGTCCCAATGCCAATGGCAGATTTCATACGACCATCTTCACCTTCTCCAGCCTCAGTGACACCCAAGTGTAATGGATAATCCCAGCCATGAACATACATTTCAGCTACAAGCAGACGATATGCCTGGACCATGACAACTGGGTTGCTGGCTTTCATAGAAAATACAAAGTTATGGAAGTCCAACTTTCTGCATATTCTTGCAAACTCAAATGCGGATTCAACCTGTTTTATATCCCCAGTTAGTATGATGTGACCGAGGTTGGAGCCAAAGTTGTCTGGCAGTGAGTGAGAAACAAAGTGCTTACCATTCCCCTGGGAGAATCCCCATAGTAGCTCATAATACGATCTGAAAGGCTCCCATGGTTTGTCCCAATACGCATTGCCCTTCCATACTTCTTACATTTCTCAACTAATGGAGTAAAGACCTGGTGTAGTTTAAAGGGGGCAAAAGGTAAAGGTAACTATAGTGATAAGAAAGTAAACAAATTAACAGTGCTGAATGATCCATCTTCAAGGAATAAGTGTTAATTTTGACTAAATCAAGCTTTTTGCAAACATTAAGACAGCTGAGAAAACACAAACATTTCAGAGAGGAAAACATAGTTTTTAAACATTTTGCCTCCATCCGACTTGATACAGTACTCAGTATCATTGGACATACGTGCTTGCACAGAACTTTAATAATCCTATATGTAAAAATTTGCAGACTAACTTTTAATATGAAAGCACATGTTATGTCTTAAAGACTACAATATGCAGGCTACTAATTTCTTATATAACTTATGAAAGAAATCTATCAGATATAGACATGCGACAACTTCAACTTTTATTCCCTTATTCCATTTAATCCCATTTTACTGCTCTTTTCTGGCAAGTATACTCACATTTTATGCAGCAAAACTTGGATCTAATTTGGTGAAACATTAGATAATTTGCCAAGGAATCCTTATAAAGAAATGCATGATTTAATTCAAGACATCCAAAAAGTAAGTACAAACTGATTGTAAAGTTCTGTGACCTGCTCAATATGCTCCAGTTCTTTTTGATAGTCCTCTTCGGTGTACTCTAGCTTCTCAAATTGAGCTCGTCTATCAGCTGCAATGAATTACCTTGTTGATTTCAGAACAGTTGAGATCAATATCTAAAGGAAATTCAATAAATGACAAACTGCATACCAAAATTTCCTGGGTTGACACGAATTTTGTCAAAGCATTCAGCAACTCGCAGTGCAACAGCAGGAGCAAAATGAATATCTGCCACCAGAGGTACATCGTAACTGCAGAAATCGTGATAGGTTGATTATTTTATTAGATATGGAATTGTCATTTCAGAAAAGTTCAATAATGTTTACAATAATTCAGACTTACTTTTTCTGCACCAGTGAGTTCTTGATCTCATAGCAAGCATCTGCTTCTTTCTTCCCCTGAACTGTAATCCGAACAATATCTGCTCCCTTGTCCGATATTCTCATTACCTATCATAAGCATATCGGTTAATTAAATTTAACTACCCAGAATATTAAAACCAGCATCATGATAAGCCATCAACAAGAAGGTTAAACCTCTTGTAGTTTCACATAGATAACTTTGACTAAGTTACTGAAACCCATGATATCTAAAAAACGTTGTTTTATAAACTATAGAGAATTTAAGTCATGTTTCCCAAAAGATTTACATATTCTTCCAACTATATTATCAACATAGAAAAAAGTGTTCTAGATCTTCTATTTTGTTATTTACAAAACAGCCACTCTGTGATTTAGTAGTTTTTCAGGTTGCTCCATCTTTTAGGGCACTTCAATCAGCGTAACCATAGAAAAAATCCATCAGTAGTGACTCCAACATTTAAACAATGAATCAGTAGTTTGCTAACATATAATTAGCAATCGGTTACTGACAAGAAGAAGAGCATGGCATGCCAGTCGTCAAATTCATGGCTGGTTATGCAACAGATACATTAACATGGTCCTAATCTCTAAGCTATTAGGGTGAGCAAAACATACAGATTGTTCACATAAAAGAAGGAAAGTTAAAGAACCTGTTCAACTGTTCCAGCAACATCCTTAGTGTCAGTTGTAGTCATTGTTTGAATTCTAATGGGATGCTCACTACCAAGAGCCACATTTCCCACCATCACCGTCCGTGTTTTCCTTCGGACAGTTTTGTGAATGGATTCACAATACTTTTGTCTAGGAACTACAATCAAACAATCATTCATTAGGTTACACCAAGCCATGCATAGACAGAAAGTATGCGCATGGAAGTTAATGATTCAAAACCCTTATCTGTGTCTGGTTGATCAAAAAATAAATATATATAAATAGAAGACAAAAGCAGTTCAAACAGTACACCCCACACAGCTAGTAGAACAAACCTAATAAGCGTAATTAAGTTAAGATACTAATATTCAATCAAAATACCAAAGCAAACAGAAAAATAAGTAGAATTTATCATTATTGGGAACAATATACATGATTTTTAAGTACAAAACATAAGACTAAAGACAACTTATTCCTACTAAACAAAACCACTTTCAATTTGACCTCTTGCTGCCGATACTCATCAGATATAAATACATCAAGACACCTGTAGGGTCACTCATATTTCCTCAATACAAAAATTACCAACACAAAACTTAGATATTCGTAATAATACAATTTTGTCACGTTATTGATGCAACTAGTTACAACAGAAATCTTACTTTCTCCTGTTTTACTCCAGTGTCTAAGCTATCAAACAGATAAAACAAAAGAATCAACATAACAGATCAAGATTTATGTACCTAATAGAGGACTTCCTTCTGATGCAGGCTGAAGCTCAGCAATATCCGAACCAGGATTTGAATTCCTTATCACAGATACTCTTCTTCTGCCAGATTTGCACTTTCTCAAATCACAAACTCTCACAAAATCCATACTTTTCGCGAACCCCAGGCCTGAGTCCCTGCTCTTTAAACCCGGAAAAGAAGCTGGTACAGTCCCAGTCGCCATTTCCACAGAATACTACACCTACCCTCACAGTCCCAAAACACAAATTCAACGTCAACACAATTAGTTAAATATAAGACCAGTGATCAAAACTTCAATAATATAATGAAAGTTCCACTAAATTAAGCCTCGTGCATGTATCTACTTCACTCAAGTCACTGCAAAGCATTCAAAACTGCTTGCATAACTTTCCTAAGACCAAAATTACCTGGAAATTGCTCGAAATAATTAAAAAAAAATAAAATAAAAACGATTTTGGAATTCAACTAAATCAAAACTCGGCCAATTACTTAAGTTCAGTTAAAAGTCACTATCATCAATTTTCCGTCCTACTTCCAAAATTTTCTCAGCAATCAAACAGCTACTGATCCTAACACCAATTCCACAAGCATTCACAAAATCAGCACCTCAGTAATAATGAGTCGGAACCTTGTAACAGAAACAGGAAAACACTGTTCAGAGCAATCCTGATTTCACAAAACCGATAAGCAACAGAGGTTGTAAATTACCTTAAATAAAGAAAAGGAGTGATGATTCTGATTGGGTGAAGCGAAGAGTCTAGAGAGGAAAGAGACGAACTGGTGGTGGGAAGATTTTGAGAGGGATTTGTTTGCAATAATTTACAGAAATATTAGGTTCAATTTATTTAAAAATTTTCTTGAAAATGGATGTGAATCCAGACAAAAACGTTTTTTTAGCATCTTTGCATTGCATCTGTGGCCATGAAAAAGGGCTGAAATTAATTATAAATATGATGATATTTCCTTTTGTCCCCTATTTCTTTTTAATTTTTATCTTGGTCCCTGATTTTAGTTATTTTCTTTTGTAATGCTCTACCTTATTGGTGTGGCGTTGTTTCTTAGAAGTTAGAATAATCTAAAATTTGAGATGATTAATTAAGTTAATATCTATCTCCATTACGGCAAAACGGTTGGGAAGATTTACTTTAAAATGCGAAACATGTTTATGTTATTTTAATTTAGAAAATAAAGAAATAATTTTAAACAATCACAAATAGAACATCAAACTAAAATCATTTATATAATTTTCCATGGAGATGAACACTCTAAGTCTAACCATCTGAAAAAAAATGGCATAATATTTAAGTGTGATAAATTTTTTTACATTTATGTCATTGCACTTTCTATTAAATGTAATTTAAATATTTAATTTGTAAATAATTCAAATTGTTGCTATATTATCATTCTATTTAAGCATAATACCTTCTAACTTTNAACGATTTTGGAATTCAACTAAATCAAAACTCGGCCAATTACTTAAGTTCAGTTAAAAGTCACTATCATCAATTTTCCGTCCTACTTCCAAAATTTTCTCAGCAATCAAACAGCTACTGATCCTAACACCAATTCCACAAGCATTCACAAAATCAGCACCTCAGTAATAATGAGTCGGAACCTTGTAACAGAAACAGGAAAACACTGTTCAGAGCAATCCTGATTTCACAAAACCGATAAGCAACAGAGGTTGTAAATTACCTTAAATAAAGAAAAGGAGTGATGATTCTGATTGGGTGAAGCGAAGAGTCTAGAGAGGAAAGAGACGAACTGGTGGTGGGAAGATTTTGAGAGGGATTTGTTTGCAATAATTTACAGAAATATTAGGTTCAATTTATTTAAAAATTTTCTTGAAAATGGATGTGAATCCAGACAAAAACGTTTTTTTAGCATCTTTGCATTGCATCTGTGGCCATGAAAAAGGGCTGAAATTAATTATAAATATGATGATATTTCCTTTTGTCCCCTATTTCTTTTTAATTTTTATCTTGGTCCCTGATTTTAGTTATTTTCTTTTGTAATGCTCTACCTTATTGGTGTGGCGTTGTTTCTTAGAAGTTAGAATAATCTAAAATTTGAGATGATTAATTAAGTTAATATCTATCTCCATTACGGCAAAACGGTTGGGAAGATTTACTTTAAAATGCGAAACATGTTTATGTTATTTTAATTTAGAAAATAAAGAAATAATTTTAAACAATCACAAATAGAACATCAAACTAAAATCATTTATATAATTTTCCATGGAGATGAACACTCTAAGTCTAACCATCTGAAAAAAAATGGCATAATATTTAAGTGTGATAAATTTTTTTACATTTATGTCATTGCACTTTCTATTAAATGTAATTTAAATATTTAATTTGTAAATAATTCAAATTGTTGCTATATTATCATTCTATTTAAGCATAATACCTTCTAACTTTGACATATTTCTATAATGTTAAAAATAGGTTCGTCATCAGCAAATGAATTAAAATATTTTCAGTATATATATATATATATATATATGAGGCATTAAAAAATAATCCTCTTGTCTAACTTATAATAAATGAGTTTTGAGTTTAGTTAGGGCATTTTACAAGGGATAAAGATTGATTTACATTTCACAACTTAATCTTATAAATTTTATCTCATAACTTCGACATGATAATTTATAATTGATTAGCTTACAATCAGGTAGGTGGGACTCATAGCGAGCAAACAAGACTCATTCGCGAGCTAACCAATTGCAATTGTCTCGTCAAAGTTGTGAGAAAAAGTTTGTAAAATTAAGATATAAGTGTAATATTACCCTCTTACGAGGGCTTCAATGTAAAAAAAGAAGTTAAACTACACGAGAAACACAACAAAGTGGACTATTACACAAGAGTCCCATGAATTATAGGAATCCTTAACGAACGTTTTAATAATAATATTCCACCGCGGGAACGCGACCAACAACCGTCCACCATTCCTAATCTAATCCATCCCCACGCGCTTCTTTCTCACTCTCCGACTCTGATTGGTGCTTGAAATATCCGCGTTCTTACCATCATTTAACGTTAAATAACAACGAAATATATTGTATTGACAGAATAAACTGTACATATGACATAAATCCATAACCATATAAAGGCTTTACACGTGAGTTATGTGAATCGTTATTAGCACGTTTTTTTATTTCATTAATTCATAGCTTAAAAATATGTAATTAGTTAAGAAGTTGGAAAACTGAAAGTAAAAGATGAAAATCGAAGACGGTGCGGTTAATACGTACACATCAAGGGAAGTGACAGTTGGGAAAGATGGTATGATTTTTCAATTGAATTCATATACAACACATCACAAAACACATGGGATTAAATTAAATTAGAATATTAATTAGACTGTTCGTTTTAAACGTTTTTTCAGTTCAGAAGACAGAAGCAGACATAAAGGGCCCTCGCCTTGACTTGACTAGCAAAAAACCTGTCAATCTTTTTTTCAACTATCATAACGTTTATAATTCATTTTTGGACACCTAATTTAATGTTTCCTCTACCGTCATATAATTTTTTATTTACATTTCTGTCCTTTTAGATGTCATCACCTATGCTGCAATTTACAAAGATGAAAGCTACACCCAAAACTGACCCAAGACAAAATGAACAATATTTCTTATATGATAATCAGATTTTACATTTCAAATGGTGTGTTGAATGAAAACCTTGCTGGCTGCTGGTTTTGTTTGTTTTGGCTGGGGGTTGGCTGCTGACTGCTGGTTTGGTTTGGGTGCTGCTGGTTGTGGGTTTTAGGTGCTGCTGGTGTGTGTTTTGGTTGCTGTTTTGCGCTGATTTTTTGTTCAGGCATATCTCTTGGTTGGTATTACTGGCCTAGGATGTGTAGTGCTGTGTTTAGGATTGGTTCCTAGCTGCGTTGTTTCAAATTGTAAAGGATTGCTTTTTGCTCCTTGGTTCTCTTTTGTGTCCTTTACCTTTAGGATTGTTTTGTTTGGGGTTTCCCCTTTGAATTGTCAATTCATTATTCTTTATAAAGTTATTAGTTACCTAAAAAAAAGATGGTATGTCAGTCTTACGGGAACGTGATAAATCAAGAGCTGAAGTAATAAGCAATATATCAACAATGTATAAAATGACACATCATTAGAAACAGAACATTTAAGGGTGTTTTTGTTTCACTATTCTTATTCTATTCTACAAAAAATACGTATTTGTTTCAATAATCTCAAAATCCAATCATATTCTATTTAATTCAAAATATATAGTTTTGTAACCCTCTAGGTTTGTTAATTTAACTAAACACCCTCAAGAATAAAAGTTTATAAATTGATAAAAACACCGTCACCCACCCACATGTCTACCTGAATGGCGCACGACTTACTAAATGTGGCTGTCGTGTGCCAATATAACCTTTTTTGGCCAAATCCATGGTGGATCTATGGATCTGACCAAAAAAGGTCAGATCTTTAGCCACATCTGGTCATCAACAACCAGATCTTTCGCTATAGATCTAGCCGGAAAAGGCCAGATGGGATCACGACCGACCAGATTCAGTTAGTCGTGCGCTATTCCGACGACTTCCGTCCACTCTCAAGCGTTGTGGCCAACTGCCGACATTTAATGGATGAGTGTGGATGTTTTTGTTAATTTTCAATGTTTTATTGTAGATGGTGTTTAGCTAAATTAACAAATGTAAGAGGTGTTTTGTTAATTTTCAAATCATATTCTTCTAATAATAATCCAACTCAACTTTTCAAAAATACCACTCAGAATACCCTACCAAACACACCCTTAAGATTTCATTTGACAAAGGTTGTGTGGTAAGCTTATTTAACAAGAAATGACATCGGCAGTTTGTGGAAACCAAAACCTAGTTAAAAAAACGTTCTTTGTACGTGATTGGTGTATATAAAAACTTCTTTCATTTCATATCACAAACTATTTTAGAGTCAACAACTATAAAAATAAATAAATAAGGTTTCTGGCCTTCCACACTCTTTCCCACACTTTTTCTTTCCGGATTTTATTGAAAAGCTATTCTTAAAAAGGGTTAAACCCAACACCTATCCTTCCCAAATTTTGTTTTTCTAACTTCCCATAACAAAGAAGTGTAGTTAAATTCTATACCCGACAGATTCCAATCAAACAGTAAAGTCTGTCAAACAACATTCAGAAACTACAAGAAAAAAGTTCATGATTAACAATATGCCATAAAAATTTTCTCCCAAAAAAAATATATATGGCAAAGAATTCATGATTTACTTGCAAATACGTACACGAACTCATTTTGAATTACGTGTGATCAACTGAAATAACTCAATTCTCTATTCTGGATACATGACAGATATCAGTTCAGTAAAAACCTCTACTGACATCTCAAGAATATATTTTGGTTTATTAAAATACAATGAGAAGGTCATAGTGCCAGTTTCTGTGACATCAAGCAGAAACTATTCCCCAAGCAATCAATATGTAATTCTAAAAAAATACCAGATTGTTTCAATTACTTCTTTAACTTGCTCCCAGCTCTTCTCCTAGAGAATGCCTTTCAAGGATGGCAACTGTCTCTTCCTTTGCACTGGAAAAACAAGGAAAAACATGGAGAGTAAACACTAACGGATTTAGGGACAAATGAAGCCAAGCAAAGCATTTCCATCGGTTAAGCTACTAATTATAGTTCAAGTCTACGATACTATCAACTTACACACCAAAACCAAAAGAAGAGTCCTGAAAAAGAGAAGTATATGGCCTATTCAGATTTTTCTACTGAGCAATACTGCATTATTTAGTAGTTCCTGTAAAAGCCTAACGCAGCTTAAGTAGCTGTTAATTGAGTCCACATACCAAAAACAAACTTCAAAATAATAAAAACAAATCAGGAACATTATTTCTTTCATGCCATGGGCATAGAGAGCATCACCATGTGTGTGTTTGTGTTTTATGGATCGGTAAGATTTGAACTTAAAAAGAAGCACCTAGAGAACCATATATTTCACATAAAAACAAACATGCATCCAGCTTAATGCAAATAAAGACCTAGATTGAGGTCTTTAACTATATGGACAAGTATCTTCCTAAACAAGTTAAAAAACAAGGAAAATATAGCAGTAGTTTTATAGTTTTAGCACATGTCAAGATTCATTCAAAATTCCATCATAGTATGTTATTAAGGTGCTTATACAACTCGTCTACTATTTAATGAAATTTGCCACTGGGCTGCACCATCATCGATTTCATGACTTTAATATACCCACTTCTATTTTATTATTCCTTTGACATAGGCATTTAAGTTATGAAAAATACATCCTATTCATTTGGATGCTTACCTTCCAGGTCTAAGAATCTTGTACTTTCCTAGTCTGGTAAGGTCCACTACTGTTGATCCTGCACGGCCTGATGGAAGCACACCACCATCATAAACATATGCACAGTGTTCCCATAGGTTCTCAAAATCTTTTATGCAAACACTACTTGGCTGTCCACTTAGATTGGCACTTGTGAGAGCCATAGCACTTTCTGAACCACGGGCAATAACCCTGATGAAGTTAGAGTCAGGCACTCGGACACCGATACTGTCCAATCCGGGGTTCAAAGACTTCTCAAGAATACTTGACTCCCCTACAAGATACCCAGATATCAACTTTTATACCACAGAAAAATTCAAGAATTTAATAGCAGAAGCACAAACAGACAAATAGCAACTATGCACATAGAGGAAGCCCAATTCATGGCCTCATCTTAACATGGTCTCTATCAACCACATATATTACTTACTCAAGTACCAATTTTCATTCATTTTCAGCAAAGATACACATATGAGTTACAGACCTCGTGTTAGTACAACTGTAACAGGTCCAGGAAGGAGAGAATCAAGTAAGCCATGAGGCAAATGGTCCGTGACAGCAAAGCGCTTGATGTCTGAAACATCACCAACACAGATAGCAAGAGGGCTGGTATGTTTACGCCCTTTAATCTCATAAATCCGATTGACTGCTTCCAAAGAACTGTAATTATAATCCCATGAAAGTACAGCAAAAGTTAGCAATGTCGTAATACAAAAATTACAGATACCAAAATAAAACCCGCCTAATTTTCAAAACTTTGAACAAAATGCACCCTACCTAAGGATATTGATTTAGCCCCTCCTGGGTCTAAAGTACATAGATAATAGATACAACCTACCATCTAAATCCCCATACTCATGCACCAATAAATCCCATAAAAGGGTTTAATATGGACACCAATCTATTAAACCTAGGCAGAGTTTCTAATTCTACAATCAAGATATGAGACTCCACAAGGTTGTGCAAGAAATGAGGTCCAATAAATAATTATTTGAATGTCAAAGATTGCAATTAAATGATGATTACATATGACCCTGTAAATCAGTTCATAACAACTTCCAGAGCATCACCAATCCCCATTTGATCAAAGTTACTAATTGCTTCTACAAATTATTCTTCATTATATATAACCTCAACAACTCTTCAACAATTTTCTACGCAATATTCAATACACAAGCAAATTCACATTGAATCCATGTTTCAGAAGTTTTCAATATTAAATAAGAATGACAAGAAATGTAAAGGGAAATCCACAAAAATGGCGTACCAAGCATCACAAGCGAATCCATAGAGGGTGTCAGTGGGCACTGCAATAACCTTGCCAGCTTTCAGAGCTTCAACTGCCTCTTCAGCCTGTGCTTCGGTTGCAGGGCGAACCAGACCCAATTTATTTTCAGCATTCACTGAACAATTATCCAAACTCCAAGCCATTTTCTTTGGAAACCCTGCTAATCTAGTATTCAAGTGCAAGAACGACGCAAACCCAAACTTGGGCACGCCTGAAAATGCAATAAATATAATACATATAAACCAATTCACTTATACATATGCGTAAAAAAAAAAAATAATAATAATAATAAAAAAATAATAAAAAATAATAAAAAATTTGTCTTAGGATTGTGAGTCGAAGCAAAGAATGCTTAAAAGATTCTAAAACAAGTAAACAGAAACTGTTTGAGTAGAGTTGAGTGCAGAAAGAACAGAGAAGAACAATTGAAAGTATAAAATGAGAGTGAGAGAGGGAGGAGGGAGACTAACGATTGTGATTAAAGAGCACCTATGAGAGGAACACGATGGTGAAGAAGAGGAAGCTTCTCCACGAGTCTTGTTGATCTTGATACATTCATATTATACTACTCTGCTTCTCTTTCTTATGGAAGCTGTGACCGTTTGTTCTGTTTATGCCCTAGTCAGCTTAAACAATTATCCTCATATTAAAATTCTTCTATTTAAGTGATGATATTTTTGTATAAAAAGTCCATGTATTATCTAGGTGAAGTCTGCAGCGCATTATCTATTTTTAAAATAATAAAAAAAATTAATAATATGCATTACAAACGGAGGGAGTGTACTGTGTATATATAATTGAATTTTATTAATGTAACATATGAATGAGAAAGTGGAAAATTCATCCAAAATTTCATTCAAATATTCTATTAGTTTTAACACATGAATGAGATTAAGTCATTTTGAGTAGCATGTTTCAAATATTTTGCCTATCTGCTATGTTATATTTGAAGGCATTCTTTGTTAAATTTGAATAGTGTGTTTAATAAAAACTAGTTTCAACTTACGGGTATTTCAACTAATCTCTCGAAACCCTGGAATTATCAATTGGATACGAGCTCTAGTGGTCATCCCTATTAGCAACTGTGGGAACTTGAACTCGGAAAACCATGTTAGATCCTCCTCTTACTCTTTTATTCTCAAGATGCGCACCTCAACTAATCTTCCAGAACCCTAGAACTACCGATTGAATACGAGCTCTTGTAACTATCCTTATTAGCAACTGTATGAACTCAAACTTAGAAAACCATGTTAGATCCTCCTCTTGCTCCCTCAAGATTACTTAAACTTGAAAGATCATATTAGATTCTCCTTTTGCTATTTAACTTCAAGGAAACTCGAACTTAGAACACCATATATTAAATCATCTTCTTACTCTTTTACTATCAAAATAACTCAAATTTGAAAAACCATGTTAAAACTTTCTTCGCTTTTTTACTATTAGGCCACCCTTGGTGGTTAATTGGTTTTTATATTTGTACTCTAAAATATTAATTTTGCCTGTGAGTTTGTATCTTCGCAGCTCGTCAGTGCATCCAAACTCAGCTTAATCAAAAGGGCCAACCAAAAGATGCACAATTCCTGGATTAAAATCTTGACACAAGAATCAGTTGGTAGGGAAGGCATTTTGGTTAAGTATGGATGCTTCTATCATGAGGCAAAAGAGAAAATTGCAAGACTCTATATATGGCATTATATTACAACACAAAAATTCTTATCTTAGACACAACATAATTTAAGGCAGACCCTTTTCTGATTAGCTATACTAAATAATTAATGATTTAACTCCCAGTGAAAGTTCCCGGATTTTCTATGTCAGGCTGGCGGCGGTCACGAGAAACCGTCCGTGGTGAATATGGGAATTGGCCTGGTCTACCCATCACTTGGGAATTATGATGTGACTGAGCTTCCCAGCTTCTTCTCCATCTCAAGAACTCAACAATAATAGAACTCCCACTCATGGCTACTCCAAACCCGGCAAATGTTGCAAGGAGAACTGACAGAACTGCTTGCACCTGAACCTGTAAAGCACAAAGCCAAACCAAATAAATAAAATAATAATAAATAAATAAAAGCATTACTAAAGAGAAGAGATTGGATGTATACCAAAGAAAGAGAGGAATGAGTCATTCACAATTTGAACAAGAAAAATAGGGCCAAAAGGGCTGTAATTTAGTAATATGATGGCAAGCATTTTTAGGAAATGGGGGAATGTACTAGTGGCGACTGTGGGATATGTAAACAAGCTAAAACTTAAAAACAACTGGACGATAGGATTGGCAAATGACAAAACGTTTCATGTAGAGAAAGCTCAGTCAATGGAATGATAGTTAGCATCCTACAAAGCTTGTAGAATCCTATAATCTCCGATGAAATTATACAACAATCCTAAACCACCTGAAAATTTTCATTTCTTTTGTTAGGGTTCAGTCTAATGCGGATCTAAGACCTACCATAATCCAATTCTGTCAGGTTGAACACCTAAGCCAAAAGAGTAGGTGCATTGACCAAGTTGAAGAGAATCTCGTTTACATCATCAAGTAAATAAATAACTTAAGTACAGGCGTCTTACCAAAGAATAAAATATGTGAGCAAATAGAACAACCAGAGCGAATTGAATTGATGCGTAGACCCAGACAAATCTTCTCTTCACTACACAAAGTTTAAGGGGTTGAATCAGAAATTTTCAGATACAAATAATTTGTTGATTATGAACAATGTTAACTAGTTAATTAAAAGAATCTAATCACCTTAATTTTGATGAATTAGTTAACAAAGTTCAAAGGGAAGGGGTTGAATCAGAAAACATCAGATACAATCTCCCAGGATCCCTACTACAGTAACGTAATAAAGAAACCTGAGATAAAAGTAATTGGTTGTAGTTGCAAAAGAAGCTAGCCTTTTACTGTTACATGTGAGTAGATTGATTACTAGCCTAGCATATTTGAATGGTATAATAACCAAATGGTGATGTTTTTCAACAAAAACATGCACCACTCGGCACTTTTGCTCATACTCCAGTTCAAGACATTCAAATAGTATCTTTACGAAATATTCAATGTTCTAATATTATATCACTGGTTTCTTTTGCAAACCTACCCATGGTTGATGAGGTCATGGATGAGAGGAGACCCAATACACAAGAGAATGGAAGGGATATTGCAATGGCACCAGTACCCATTTTGGCAACCTGCATGCAATTGGAAAGAGATATATTACCAAGACAATGTAATGGCGAATCTACATATTTAAATGAGGAACTATTTAGCTTACCAGAAGCTGCTCAAGAAAACAAAAATAGGCAAGCATGCTGACAATAACGAGCACAGGAACTTCCTGCCAAACCCTGATGATAAGATTTGAACAAATAAGATCCAATGCATTTTTTTTTTGTTTCTTCTGGTAATTAAGATCATATTATGATAATATATATTGTAGATGATAAAAATCAATAGAGATACCACTTTTTGACAGAATTTAGACTGGGATTTAATATCGAATGGAACTCAAAGTGAGAATCATTGATCTTAATAGTGTAAGAAGCAAGACATAATAATTACTAAATGGTGGATGAGAATCAACAGAAACCCAGGGGAATCCTAATAGATGACACTTTGTCTTGACCAAAGTCAGAATTTAGCACTCAGGTTTGGTAGATTCTATTTACGAGTTTATATCATAAGTATGAGAAGAATCACTAGTCAGCATGGAATTTTAGAGGTTAGTTTATGTCATTTGAAATGAGAAGCAGTAAATTCGTTGACCCGAGAGTCCAGACATTCATTCCAGTCAATAACTGAAGTAGCAGTAGCAATTATCAAAGACGGTGAAATGATCCAGTGGAAAGTTGGTTGGTTAGGACAAAACTGTGACAAGGGCTGTGGAGAGAAAAAAGGACTCATTGTGGGACAAGTGTGGTCTTAAGTTGTGAGATCATATCTTCATGATCAAAACCATTATATCAACCATACAGACAAATAGCAGCAAATCAACTTATAACCACAACATTTCAGCAATCACATGTTATTTATCAAGCATAAAAATATTAAAAAAAATCATTTACCTGTATCCATTGAGATCTGCCAGCTGGCCCCTGTCTGCTCCACCATTTCGAGTTCGCATGCTTTGAATTCGTAAGAGAGTGACAGGTAGATTCTGAACCTCTTGCTTGCACACATCACATGTCTTGTTACCTTTAATGGTAAACCATTTTATGGCACATTCTTTGTGTGCCAGAGCAAGTTCCCCTTTGCAGCTGCATTCCATCTTGAGGGTTTCACCCCCTTCACACAGTTCAACCATACAAATTCTACAAACAGCTTCTTCTTCGGGTATGTCTTCACCATCAGCATCACTACTATTTTCTGCAAATACGAGAATATTATAAGGCATTGCTGGCAATCACAATTCACAGGTTCTACAAACTAGAGGAGGAGGGAAAACTATGAGTGCAAAGCCCCAGCTAAATAGGCATATAACTCTGCGTCGTATAACTCTGCGTGGATGCTAAGAGAACTGAGATAGAGAAATAAAATGTATGAAGAACCATATAAATTTAAATCGATTTCCTCGTCTTTTTACGAATTAAAATTATTCGCATTGAATCTTCAACCTGAATTTATGTTATACAGAATCAATCCAATAATTACAAAGGAAAAGTTACCCGCTTCTACTATCTGAGATGTATCTGACACTACCTCTCGTTCCTTTACTCGAGGAGTTGCAGGAATTACTCGGAAAAATGAATCCATTCTCCTTATGCTCCCTTCTTTGTTATTGACAGGAACTGAAAGCGAACGATATATTTGCTTCTGGGTTCCTTTTCTCTGCCAAAAAGACTACAAAGTTGAAGCAAACCATACTGAAATCTTTGTAAAATAAGATCCTCAAGTTAATACTGGGCAAAGAATGAAAATCAGAGAAGAGGACAAAATCAGAAAGGAAACTTCAATTCCATGTAAATTTCAAAGAATTCATGTCTACATAAAGTTCTGATGGCCCAGTCAACATCAATGCTACATAAAGGAATGACAACAAGTAATTAAGCTCCTCTGTTCTGAACAACAAAAAGAAAACTCAACAAATTCAATTCACGCAGGCTATATCCCCACTGTTGCCACCAAGCACTGTCAAAAAGTCCATTCTGCTTATTAATTAATTAAATAAGGCATTCATGTTTCAAAACAATGATGTTTGGAAACTTACATTTGAATTTAGAGAATCAACAACATTTCCACTGCATGTGGGTTCCAGGTTTGTATGCATGATTGATGTTACAGGCAATGACGACGTTCTCTTCATCCTGGGAGTAAATATCTTTGTTAGTGACAATGACCTTGAGATGGAAGGCTTCTCTCGTGGCGCCGTATTGGAAGTTTCTGGAACTAGGTTGGCAGCCTTTTCGATATCTGAGTTAGAACTTCGATACTTGAAACTTAGTTTTGGTAAGAGACCTTTTAAGGAAGATTTGGCTCTGGATAAGGAAGGGCCAGGGGAACCACTAGTTCTTGCATCTGCAGGATTCAAGTTGAAATTTACTCTCCTGGGAGTTGGAGTGGAACCAGGTGTTGGGGGCATCTTAATTATGACAGATTCCTGTGAGGAGTCTTCTAGTGATCTTGATGGTATTTCTAAGAAGAGATTTCTTCGCTTCCAATTTTGAGAATGAGAGTTTTCTTCAATTATTCCCATTGAATCTTCAAGCTGAGAAACAGCAATGAGTAATATAAAATGAGCAGTAGAATATACCAAAACAAAAAACAAAAAAAACATTTATTTCTCTCTATAGTACTTTTTCCATCAACTCCTACTAGCCTAACTGTTCTCCTAGTGATTCTGTGAATTCACTAATTTAGAATCCTTCCGAGCTTTGAGAAACGAGCAACAAATTCTTTCTGGTTTCTCCGTTGAGGCTACAAATTTTATATCATAAAGATGAAGCGCACACATGTGGAAACACATAACGAGATAAGAATGGAGTTTCTAAGATCAATATTCAATAATCTTCCTCGACACCTTTAATACCAACTAAATAGGCCTCCAAAGTCAAACCAGCAACTGCATGATAATATAATTTATAAAAGGAGAGAATCATGCCGTTTGATCTCAATTCGGCACTAAAATATGCAAAATCTAACGTTTGAAAAGATAAAAAATAATTATAAGACACCAGTGAAAAATGTCTTAAGTGCATAATAAGAAGGAACATATATCCGAAAAATTATATGTAAAATAACAAACACAATTAGGCGGTTCCACAAAATTGCAACATAACTATGGGATGTACTGAGGTATTTTCTTTTGCTAAAAAGAATAAAACAAAAAAATAATAAAAATAATAGAAGAGAAAAAAATAATAGAATAAAGGAAATTATATATTTGACATTCTAATACCCAGAGCCCTGCTAGCCTTTTCCTCTTGACTTTATTGAGGGAGGGAAAGAATTTCAACCACAAATCTTGTTAGACATAAAAGAGTCCTACAACCGACAGATGAACTGATGAAAGTAATTACTTGCAGCTATATATACATAATAACTTTCTCTAAAACTTTTGTTAGAGTTGTTCATGACCAAAAATCTGCCATGTAATGTTAAACAAAACCACCTACTCGTTCGATACTAATAAAAGCTGCCAATTGTGCTCATAAATCCTTGGTTTCAATTAACTGAAGTTAACATCTGGAGATTGGTCCTGTCCATCCCCCTAATTTATGATCAGGGGCATACCAGTTCCTTATTGATATTTGTGTATTAGATATAAGATACTGTTGATAAGCATCAACAAAAATTTTCATTGAACTGTAATCTATTTCTCATTTCTTGTACATTAGATTTGTGATTTCTGACTGAGTTCAGCGCTGAATTATTGTAAGTAACGATTAATAATTCCAAATACTGGTTTCATATATATTAATCTGAAATTTTGAAAAGAAAAATAGTTTATTGAGATCAATTATTGTTAAAACAGAGTTTAGAAACCGGAAACAACCCAATTAAAGAAAAAAATCAAAAGTTCGAAATTTTTTCCATACATGGACTCAAACAAAAAGTATATGAGAACAAAGCAAGAAAGCATAAAGCATGCACCTTGCGACCTGGACTAACAGTTACATTTTGGGTTGAAGCAGCAGCAGCCTCATGAGGCTCCTCAGACACAGGCTTGTCCTCTTTAGTTTCCATTTTCTCATAAAAAGTGAGAAAAGAAACAAGAACCCAGAAGCTGAAACCCCAAGACAAAACCAAAAAAGAAGAAGAAGAAGAAGAAGAAGAAGAAAAGTTTTGAAGCAAAAAAGAAGGGGCAAGAGGAAGCTGAAATAAAACAGAGAGGGAGAGTTAAAGGTGTTTTCTTGGTAAGTGTGTGAGATGAAGGGTAAAGGGCAGAGATGACAGGTGGAAGAAGAAGATAGAAGAGTTAATAAAAATGATTCTCTCTCAACTCAAATCTCATTTATGGCAAAAGGTGGTAGCAACCTCTGTGACTGTCCCTACTCCCACCCCCCCACCTTCCCCCGGTGCGCGCGGACTCTCCTTTGTATTATTATTATTAGAGTAAACAACATTTTCCCACCCAAGGTTTGGCGAATCTCCGTTCCCAACCCTAATTTCATAAATTGCAATTTTTACCCTTGAATTAACAGATAACTATTTAAAAACAGTTAAAAGGGTAAAATGGTTATTTTAAAGATAAAAATTTCAAAATAACCCTTCACTTCTCAAATTCACCCCTTTGAAAAATTTTAAAATAACTCTTCACTTCTCTAATTCACCCCACTGGCAATTTCAGGTCATTCCGGCCTGTTTCCGGCACAATCGACCCCTCCTGACACCATTATTACAATCTCCTCAACCCCTACATCAAAACCCCTAACCTCCCCGCCTAATTGAATACCCTAATCGTCGGTCGTCGCTTTTAGTGTCAATCAGCGTTTCATCCAAATTCTGGCAAGTCCTGACACCGAAAACCACCCCCAAGACCACCAATAGCATATTCGGCTTCCCCCCACCAAAACCCCCAACATCGTCGACTGCAATTGCCCGCCGATCGCCGCCGCCTCTCCCTTAGGTTTTTGTATTTTTTCGCCCATTTCCAGCCAAATTCCAACACCTCGTCGATGTGCAATTGGGTGGAAAAGTTGGAGGTTTTGGTGAGGAGGATAAGGGGATGTTGATGGTGGTGTCGGGGAGGTCCAATGGTGTCGGATTCTTGGCTTAGCCGAGATCCTCTAGGGGTTATTTGAGAGAAATTTGAGATATAGAGAAAATAACAACGTTAATTTAAGAGTGAGACTCTACAATTTATGAAACCAGGGGTGAGAACTTGCAGATTCGCCAAACCTTGGGTGAGAAAATGTCGTTTACTCTTATTATTATAATTATTATTATTGTATCTTCAATTAATCTCATATTCTACCTTTGCCATAATCATCTTTTAAAAAATATTATTTCATTTCACTTACTATTTTAACTTCTATATCGATTTGAATTGATGTATAATCAATAAAATTATACATAATACAGACTTATATCTCTTTTATCTCTTTTTAGAGGGAGCATAGATGTATGTTATACATTACCTATCCAAAAACTTAATTCTTTTGTATTTGAAACTTATGGAAATGTTTTTGCTTCGTTGATTACTCCACAAAACAACCCTCTATCATCTCAAAATTTCACACCAAAAATATTGTTTTAAGGAGACATGAAATGAATGCAATATGGATCCAAATAAAAAGGGTGAGGTCGAGGCAGGTGGGAGTTTTGTAGAAACTTCAATTGGTTACGCAATTTGATTAAAAATTAATAAAAATAGAGATTACGTGGCGCATGCTTAGAGAATACACCACTCAAATCAATCCATCAATACCATCTACCATAATTCATGGCCAATGGCTTACTTTATAGTGTACTCAAAAGGGTAAACGTAGTCTTCCCACCCAAGGTTTAGCAAAATGATAAGTTCTTATATTTGGTTTCATAAATTTTATATTCTCACCCTTAAAATAATAATATTAATGATTGTTGGATTCTGATACAGATGCAGAGGGTGTTATTATCACACTGTCCTCTTATCTTTTTCTTCTTTATCTCCCCTCATCTGCTATTACCAAATTGTCCTCCCACCTTCCGTGCGTGGTTCTTTCCTCCAACTAGTGCACGACCACTTGGCCAGCCCCTAACATTGACTACCCCACCTGACACCACCAATTGCTTCCCCTCACCATCCCCACCAAAACCCCGACACCTTCTGGTCGCACCACCCGTCACCCAATAGTTTTCTCTATGTTGTGTCGCAACTCCATGCAGCGACCTAACTTACTTTATAGTGTACTTAAAAGAGTAAACGTCTGTGTTCTCACCCAAGGTTTAGCAAAATGATAAGTTCTTATCTTTGGTTTCATAAATTTTATATTCTCACCTCTAAAATAATAATATTAATGATTATTAGGTTTTGACATAGATGCAAAGGGTGTTATTATCACACTGTCCTCTCGTCTTTTTCTTCTTTACCTCCCCTCATCTGCTATTACCAAATTGTCCTCTCGCCTTCCGTGCGTGACTCTTTCCTCCAACTAGTGCACGACCACTTGGCTAGCCCCTGACATTGACTACCCCACCTGACACCACCAATTGCTTCCCCTCACCATCCCTACCAAAACCCCGACACCTTCTAGTCGCACCACCCGTCACCCAATAGTTTTCTCTATGTTGTGTCGCAACTCCATGCAGCGACCTAACTTACTTTATAGTGTACTTAAAAGAGTAAACGTCTGTGTTCTCACCCAAGGTTTAGCAAAATGATAAGTTCTTATCTTTGGTTTCATAAATTTCATATTCTCACTCTTAAAATAATAATATTAATGATTGTTGGGTTCTGACACAGATGCGTGTTATTATCACACTGTCCTCTCATCTTTTTCTTCTTTATCTCCCCTCATATGCTATTACCAAATTGTCCTCCCGCCTTCCGTGCGTGGCTCTTTCCTCCAACTAGTGCACAACCACTTGGCTACCCCCTGACACCACCAATTGCTTCCCCTCACCATCCCCACCAAAACCCCAACACCTTCTAGTCGCACCACCCGTCATCCAATAGTTTTCTCTATGTCGTGTCGCAACTCCATGTAGCGACCTAACAAACCCAGAGTTGTCGCACATCGCCATCATCAAGCCTACCAATCGAACCCTGCCGCTCAACCGCCTGTCTCACGCCACTCGCAATTGTGTTGCTTTGATTTTTTATTGAATAGGAGTTTGATTGAGTTGGTTGTGTGATTGAATCAGAGTTCGGTTGAATTTGATTTATGTTTGGTAGTGTGATTTGTTTGTATAGCTTCCCTTAACATTGGCAACCCGACCGGTCTCCTTACAACCAACACCCGAGCTTGCACAAATACCTCCCACTTGCTCGATAAATTGTCCCAACCAAGGGTCATTGTTGACCCTCTGCCTATAGATCCAATCAATTATTAACATGTATTTTGAGTTTTATAAGTTTGGATTGATTTGAGTTGTGTGTTGTTTGATTCTCGAATTGTTTTAATTATTGGATCTGGGGTGTTTTGATTTCTAGGTATGAAGTTTGGTGGGCAGCGGCAGAGGCTAGGTGGTGGCGCTACCATTGGCTTGCCAGGAACAAGAGGGTGTGGTGGTGTTGGTTAGGTGGCGGGTGAGAGAGATATTTTTGCAAAAATGGAAATATTAAAATATAATAAATGATCATTTTAATTTTTAACTGTTAAAAAAAATGAAACAATATTAATTTAATGGTGTGATTGTGAATATAGAATTTATGAAATGAGGCGTGGAAACTTGCCATTTCCGTGTACTTAATATGTCGTTTACTCTATTTAAAATTATCATATGAATTCCATCTCCCGAAAAAATGAAGACTTAAGTAAAGCGTGATGGTGGAAAATGATTAATTATAATTAAGTTGTAATTATGATACTAATTATATCGTATCCCGCTTCATTGGATTTGAAGAGTTCATTGTATCCTTAAACAAAGGGATTTGAGCTTAACGGGACCATCTTTTTAGTGCTGCCATTGGTTAAGGCATAAAAATAATATGAAATGATTTTTAAAACATATCTTACATCTGTCCTAATTATTGTTAATCCAAAACTTGATTTGTTACGAAGCATAAAATTAAAAATTTAATAAAAATCTTTTTGTTCCCCCAATCTATCCCGAAATACACTTTCCCCCCTTGGTTTTGGAAACACCCAATGTTATCCTATTTTTCCAATTCTAAAACCAGGGAGGGGAGATTGTTTTTGTGATAGATTGGGGTGAAAATATCAGTAAGCCTAATTTTATGAGGTTGGAAGTAGGGTTTGGAGTTGCATATTTAAATAATAAAAGAAACAAGTAGTCAAGATTCGACAACAAAAATCTTGACACTTGATAGTATATGCCAATCTTGACACTTGATAGTATATGCCTAAGGGTATGATATGTTCAATATTTTATTGTTAATTGATATGTGATTTGAAAAGTAAACAACTTGTTCCCACCCAAGGTTTGCCTCAATGATACTTTCTCACCGAATAAATTTCAAAATACCACCCATCCAAACTTAATATTCTGTTACTACTCAAAGTCAATTCCAACTAATTCTAATAGCAAAAATTCTCTTTGTCACCACCATTTGAATCTTTGGTATCCTCTCTACAAAACTTCTCTTACTCCAACACCTGATTTCTCATCGATTGCAGGTCACTGCAAAGCTAGAGTTTCCTATTTTTAGCTGGTTTTCAGCTGATTCCAGTCGCGAATATTCAATCAGTCACCACCATTCGATCTATCGCCCTCCACTCTACAAAACCTCTCTTACCCTGGCTCTTGATAACTAGTCAAACATCAGCTGAGAAAGTGAAATGTATTTTGGGTATTAACGAAATATAAGCTTTGGGTGATAAAATGGTATTTTGAAGTGTTTTGGGTGGGACAGTGTAATTTAGGCAAACCTTGGGTGGGAAAAAGTCGTTTACTCATTTGTAAACAATCAATCAAATTCAAGGTCCAGGCCGCCATGAATAGTTTAACTTAATGTGTAAAGGTTGATATTAGAAGCCTTACTTTTATACTTTGCTTTTCATAAAACATGCTTATTACAACTCCTCGTTTGAAGAGAAGGCAAACTTTTTATTGCCAAAAAGCCTTGGACTATAATCAATTACAACCTGTCTCTGTCTCTGTCTCATTTCTTTTCTTCTTCACTCACCCTGGATTAAGATTTAAAAATCATATCATCTTAGTTATACTAAATAACATAATCGAAGATAGAATAATTAATAATTTCAAAGGAGAAAAAAAGGGTATGATTTACAGTCCTATCTGCAACACATGGATGTGGTGGTGGAGTTGAGCAGACATGGCCATATATGAATAATACAATGACACCACTAATTTCTTCAATAAACTCTCAAATGTATGGAGGAAATTAAACAAATCAAAGCTGAGAAAAGTTGATTTGAAAAGGGTGTAATTTACAATTATTTTGTTAGATTACATCACCATCTCATGAATGATTGTTTCATTGTGTATATTCACTATACACAGTGTTTCTAACCCTTTTTATAATTGATGTACTTTTAATTTCTTTATGGGGTTCATGGATTTTTTTTTTACTAAGAAAATGAATTGCTTTTGAGAAAGATTATGTTAATGGCAGCTAAGTTTACAACTGTTGGTGTTACTGTTGGAATGAGATCATCCCACTAAATGGGTAATAAATTTAAAATAGAAGAAAGCCTCCTGCACTGTTTAAATTAAAGTGGAAGACTGCAGTCAATTTCAGAAAAGCAAAGCATGGATTATATTTTTTTCCAGTCTTACCGGGAGGATTTATGTTGTTATCATAAAGATAACAACTGACAAATAGTGGGATTTTGGAGTGCCATGGCTGATAAACCAGACAAAAACATAAAAAGAAATGGAAATCCCACTTAGACTATATAATTATTATTTGTTCTGGAAATTAAAACACTTAAAGATGAGCAATGACCCCAGAATTCCAAAATGGTTAGATTCATCAGTCTACATCAGTACCAGTCTACCAAACCAGATAAGGCCATACCTGTAAAAAAACCAAGTAGTTAAAAAGAAGATAAAGCAAAAGAAAAGAAAAGAAAAGAAAAACAAAAAGAAATCAAGAAGAGAGGCAGAGACAGAAAGAATATGAATTGAGAGTTTTAAAGTTTTGAGCAAGTTTGAAAGGGGAGCAAAAAAATTGGAGTGGTGAGTCTGGGTTTGATTAGTTATTGTATTTTTGTGGAAAAAGATATGAACCTAACAAAAGTATGGCCACTTCTTCGTATAAAATGGTTATCTCCTCAATAATGGGATTTGATTGTTTTGGCTTAATGGTCTTACCTGTATTTGTGTGTGTATGAAGTTTGATGTACTTATTTGATGAAATTATTGTATTAAAGATGCCAGTCTCTTCACTAAAAAGTGTTCAGTTTTTGAGTGTAGATCATAAAAGAAGAAGGATTCTGTATTGGCTTTATGGTGCAAAAGTTGAGCAAACAAAGTTAGCCATCAGATTTCTTTAACAAAGTACTCATATTATCTTAAGCGTCACTTCACACCCACATAATAATTTGAAATGAAAGCTAGTTTAAATTAGTTTATAACAATTAAATAGATACATTTTGAATGAAAGGTACTTGCAAGTCGAAAAAGATAATATAGAAATCAGCAACTTGGTAATAGTTTACAAAGTCCAGAGAAAGAAAAATTAAGAAATGAGATTAAATAAGGTGTCTGCAAATGAAGGAGGGACATTTATGCCAAAACTAATCCTATCCTTGAAATTGGAAGTGGGTAGAAAAAGTAATAAGGTGGAGTGGAGTGATGTTTGAAGTGCAATAAGATCTCTCTCTCTCTCAGAAACCATTAGCTCTTGAGATAACAAGACAGTCAAAAGAGGTGCCAACTCACCCTCCAGCAGGTTTGTGATAGCGTTGGCCACTGAAAATCTTTTGGTGTTGGGTTCAAGATCAGGCAACAAATCCAAACATGAACTTCCTTGGAATCTGCCATGATGTGTAAACACATGTTTTCCTTTATATTGAATAGATATGTAATTTGCTTTATTTCCTAGTTGTGCAATAAAAATAGAGGAATTCATACCACTGACTTTAGCATTTCATTATGACAAATGAACCTAAATAAAACGGTCAGGAAGAGAGAAAGAAAGTCAAGATGTAACTACCAAAATTTTTCATTGTTTAATAAATTAACATAACAAATCTTTGGCCAAAATTGTAGTTGGTGTTAGTCTACATGGAATAATTGTAAAATAATTGTAGAATCTTCTGTCATGATCAATCTACCTCTCCAAGAGCATCACCATCTCGCAGTGAGAAGTATGTGGGAAAAGATCGACAGCCATGGCTTTTACAGGTTGGAAAGGCTCTGATACGGGCATAGATTTGGCTCGATGCCGTGCCAATCCTGCACTGCTCATGTTCCTCCATCCCCTGTTGTCTTTATTTCCTTTCTCAACCTTTTCTGGAGATGGTGTGCACAATTCAATAGCATTTGCCACTAAGGTTTCAGGATTGCAGGATATGTAACTGTGGAAAAAGAAACAGTATAAATTATAAGATTGTACAAAGAAAGAGTATATACATATATATAACGAGGAATATCCCAAGTATAATAGTTTACTAACACAAGCCTCCGCAGATGTGGATGTGTCCTCAAAGCTTTAATCACCTGCATTCTCCCGAAAACGGAAACTAGAATTAGCAGTAGCAAGTCACATTTTGAAAGACACATCACATGGATTCTTGTATATGAGTAGTGAAGAGCGAAGACCGAGGTGCCCCATCAAAGAATTAATTTTAAGATTTTAGTCCAAATTATAAACCTTCTCATGTTCAACCCCTGTTAACGACAGCTATGGTGTTTAAATTTTTGAAGGTTTTTAATTTTAGGAGATAGAAAGCAAAACCTTTTAGTAGCATTCAACAAGATACATATTATCCAAGGCATCTTCACCATAAAACAAAAACATAAGAAAGAAGAGCAGTAAATTGCAAACACAACGGTGTTTTCTATGACCACTTCCACACTGTAATTTTGATGCACTACAACTACAAGAATGACAGGGAAAGGGAAACATCCATAGCACAAGTTCTGTACTGAACATAAGCAAAAAGTGAACAAAAGCATCACAGCATGGTGGTTGACCAAGCTGACTTGCTATTGGTGTCTGCTGATATCTATATCCATCTTTGGAGAATAAATATAGATTGAGATCATAATGCCAACTTCATCACAAAGTAAATCACATAGAATACAGAAATGTTTCATTAGACACAGGATAGAACCTTTTTTTTTTTTTTTTTTTACAAATAGGTTGGACACTAACCACCACCCCAATATTCTCCAAACTATAACCTGATAAATGGTCAAGTGTTTTTCTTCAATTTTTCTTTTTCATGACAAGTTAGTAAGAAGGGTCCTTTGGTTGGAGCAAAAGTAATGGAAAATGGTTAAAATGCGCATGTATATGTACATGTGAACTAAAAATAGGAGCATGTTACTTACAGTTGGATGAAGTCCACCACGTGGAGGATCAACAATAGCAACAACATTTTTAAACTGCTGCACAAAGGAATTTTCATCTTCTGAAGTACAACTCTTCTGGACTTGGTTTTGAGGTTCTTTTCCACCACTTTCTGAACACTCAGAAGGGCTAACACCATTTTCAGGCTCATGGCCTGAGCTCCCTTCACTGTGTAGAACGTTATCTACGGAGGAATCATTCTCTTCAGTTGTAGCAGTTTCTTTGTCATTGCTCTCAAATGCATGCTCATCTTGTTTCTGAGGCACATTTAGATACTCTCTTAATAAAGATCCCATCACATCCTCAGCCTGTTAGTCATACAAATAAACAAGAGATAAATTTGCCTTCTAGTAACTGTGATAAATCTAACAAATGTTAAATGATAATAACAAATTAATCAAAATTAAATATCATTTTCCAATGTCAACAGATGAAAATTTGTTTTCCTCGTGAGTTAATACAAATAACGCTAGTCATGATTCACTATTTCAAAAAAGAAAAAAAAAGGAGTCAAAAAATCAAAACCACACCTTTGCACAGACAAATTTACAGTTTTTTATGCCATTAATTTCAGCGTTCCGATGAGCATCTGACACTGCAGAAGCATTCATTTCAATGCCGATAACCTGGAGAATCAAAGTCAGAACAGGTCCAATTATTTGAAAAAGCATAAAAGAGATAGCATTATTTCATTAATATATAAGTCCAAAGGGCATTATACTACTACTTATTTACTGTTTCAAAAACCTCAACTGCATAATTGTCTTATACATATTTATCTGTTATCCAAAACCATGTTACGTAGGGTATTCTACACTTGGAAGTGTCAACCAATAATAAGATCACAAATAAAAGAGAAGGCAAGAACTAGGTAGCCGACTATTACCATACCAACACGATGTGCTAACGTGAGCCCAATTGTTCCAGTACCACAGCATACATCAAATAACAAGGTATCAGGACCCAAATCAGCCCAATCCCCAGCAAGCGAATACAGTTTCTCTGCAGCTAAGGTATTAACCTGCAGTACATAGTTAATTTTATTTATACTTTTCTTTCAGTTTCTATTATATACCAACAAAAACCATTTGCGCACACAATTTATCCAGCTTCAGTTGCAGAAATTATTGAATTGAGCAGAACAGCAATCTGAAGTCTCACCTGGAAAAAAGCTGTTGGGGATATACAAAACCGGAGATTGCTAATACAATCGTGGATTCTTGCCTCCACAACATCGTTAGTTCCCTCCAGCTCGGTGCCGCTTTCTGATTTTGGAATTGTTAGTTGGCGCAATGAAGCATCAGCTGGAGCTACATTTGATATCCCTTGATGATCCTATATGAAAACAAAGTCACCATAAAAAAGGAAGCTAATATAAAGAAAGCATATTGTTCATCAAAAACTTGGAGAGCACCATATTAAGCCACTGGCGTTTAAGGGGCCAAAGAAGCAGACTCTGTACAATCTATAAATTCATAATATTATACGTGGCAAATTTCATTGGCTTGTACAAGAGGCATCATGACTTTAAGGCACCAAGTACTAAACATTCTTTTCTCCTTGTCCATATAGCCATTCCATCCTGATCACACATTCTAAAATCATGGAGTTCTGCATTCCAAATTTTAGCAAAGTAAAACATTGTAGTATTGTATGTTATTTCCTACAGTAGCTTTTGGGTCTCTAGTTTTAGATACTATTCCTGAGGAACAAATCTTCTAATATACCATTAATGCAGTGAATGGGCAAAAACATCCAGACTCGATGATTCTTGTACAAGTAAATCTATTACGAGTGCAAGCCTAAGTAAATTTATAGTTAAAAAACTGAAATGTCCAAACTTAGAGTTCCCACCTGAGGACTTTCATATATTTATAGCATGTATCAATATAGAAACAAGGTATAAGAAACTAGAGACATAATTTATATTGATTATACAAAAACATTAATGACTAATGTTCTGTTAGATCTATTATTATTAGCCAAACAAAATTGAGAACATATTAAAAGTAGCAACAGAGACAGAGGGAGGGGAAGATCTTTCCTTATATCATTGTTCAATATCTTTACTTAGATACAGAAATATTAGCTATCCCAATTACAACATTAAATCACCAAAAGGACCTCATACCTGCACAACCAATGCTGTCAACGGTAAAGATGGTGAGGTTGCAGTGGCTCCTGCTGCAAATGCTTGAGCTAGCTTCTCAAATTCACGGTTTACTACTGAATCATCAACACCCGTTGAGCAAACCTATGTGATCAATATTAAGAAAAAATGAATCTGAGCCCAAAAGGTAAAGGTGAATACATCATTAGAACTACTCCAATTCAAGAAAAAAAAAAAAAAAAAAAAAAGCAAAATGCACCCTATATCAACCAAAACACACCAGCTTGAGCCAATTTAGGTTTCTTTGTTCATTCTTTTGCAACATACTGCAGAAAATTCCAAAAAAGAAATGGTTCATGTGAAACAAAGTTCATTTAAGTTGTCTTTTACTTTATTTGACACAAACCTGAACTATTAGCATGACCTCTGAAGTGTTGGCATCTAAATTTTCAGCATCAGTTGGCTTTCGTGGAGTTCTTCCTTCTCGAACCTTAAAAGACATCAACATAGAGAATGTCAAAATGGGAGATCAACTGAAATTTTAGGTTCATTAAAACAGCATACTGAACAAACCCAATCAAGAATCCTATAGTACACAACTGATGGCAACTAAACAGTCACTTTTAGCTATACATACTGTTAACTGGCGCCAGAATCCAATATTTTTAAATCTGTTCCAAATTGGTAAGTCTGAATGCTGCAGAAATTCCTGGAAGACTGAAGCATATTTGCAAGCAATTGTAGAAACATTTGGACAGTCCACAGGTTCTTCAACTGCTGTCACACCTTCCCTGAAAGTCTCTTATACTTTGTAAGACTGTTCTAATACCAAGAAGTGCCCTCCTAACAACAGCAAAAATAAAGGATAATGCTGACTACCTAAAGTTTCCAAGCATGAATCCCACGGTTGGCTTGCCTTGGAGAGAATATCCAACTGAAAACTCACATTTGTTACGGTATCCATTCACAAGTGGTGACTCAAGTATACCCTCTAGTTGGCAAGGAAGACCGCCTGCAGGATTTAAGATAGAGAAAGGACAAACATAAGCATTACAAGCATTCTTAACATGAATATTTTGGAAAGTCCTCATAAAGGTAAAGACACTACCTATCTCCCTAGATTTGATTATCCATTGTGGAAGTGAAACACCATTTGGACATGCTTTACGAGCATTTCTAGTCTGTCCACAAAATTTATCAAAGTTCAGATTGCTTTAAAATTGTACTGCCAAAAATGATAGAGAAAAATAACACAGGAGTCAGCATTTCTAACAAGTTTTTTCAGCATCTGTGCAATCGAGTTCCTTTTGTGTTCCAACTGATCACTGTAGGGCATGTGTGCCAAGGGTGTCACAACATCTCGAGCACTTCTAGCCCTTGAGACTGAACCATCTACAGCTGAACTGTCAGTGTTGGTATTACCATCTTCTATCCTATTTGAAGATGGAGAGACCCCATCAATCTCTCCAACCAACACAGGCTCATCAGTTTGCTGGGTGTTTTGTGGGTGAGCCATTGCCGATTTGACCTTCTTCTCAAATGATCGAGGAATGACATTCGCAACCTTTAGATTCTTGTTGCCAACAGATATTCCTTCCAGCTTCTGCCACATTAAAATTCCCATATACCAGTGAAAAAAAAGCAATGCAAGTTTTAAAAGCAGTAACTATAAACTATATAAAACAAGGGATACCTCCATTGAACTGCTCAATTGTTCTGTACTTCCAAAATTCACAAAACCCACAGTCATGCCCTTTTTCTTCTTTGCAGATTTAAAGAGAATTTCCTGGCAGAAGAAACATTTGCTATGAAAAAGGTAATGTTGTACTAAGACTTGTATATCTCACACCAAATGGTTTCAATAGACAGAGCAACACAGGAAAAGAAAATAACACTGGCCAAGTCACATAATTTTCCAGTATCTTGTATATTTCTGTAAAACTACCCATATTGTGGCCTAAGATATAATCAAAACAATAGCAACTAAGTTATAAGTCAAAAAGATAAATAAACTAAGAGACAGACAAATTTTAGAAGTATGATTTCCTTCCATTATGATAACTTCACATAAATACTTATAAAGTTGCATAAGTTTAAAATTCTGTAACACGAGAAATATCAAGATGTCTCCTGCCCCAACCTTAAACTCTTCTTGCAGATATCATCAACCAGATTCTGCTACATTGATGCTTTTATCTTCTTTTCCTGTTCTTTTTTATTTCTTTTATGTTGGTTAAACAAACTCTAACGCAATTTTTTTGCTATATGGATACCTAAATGTTCCAACCTTAATACAAATAAGCTTCCAAAAACTACATTGATATGGGAAATTCAAAGACAAACTTATGCTTGGGTTTGTCTCTACTAATAATTTCAATCTTTCAATAATCACTAACCACTTGGATCCCTCATTTCAAAGGCCGGGTACAAAACATAAAAAAGCCAAAGTAATAATTTTTTTCCCTTTTTTAAGAACACGAGAATATAAAACTACTAAAAGAACAATTACTTTTCACAATAACATATAAAAATTGTAATTCAAGTTCATGTTACCAAACCTCATACTCCTAATATTTTATAAATGTTAGGTTCTCGTATTACAAGTTTTACTTTATATGATAGGATTCATTGTTTCACAAGCTTTAAAATTTCACTAACATTTTCTAGAATAAATTTCACGGTTTCTTTTTAAGTTATCTTCCGTTTAGTACAATATAATGTTGACTTAACTCCTAACTTTACTTACATGCTCAGCAAGAAACTTCTTCAAATTATCAGAACTCCATTTCCTTGGTAAATGAACCAAACATTTACTAAGCTCACTATCCTCACCGTCACCGCCGTCACCGTCACCGTCGACAACCACCTCCGTCATCATAACATCCTCCACCTTTTCCTTCACTTCGCATTTCTCGCCATTCTCCGATTGCTTTGCCCTCTTGGCACGCTGCGAAGTGGGGTCCCAAGTGTTGTCGGGTCGGGGCCTGAGCTCCTCCTCGCCGTGAGCATACCTACAAGCGCTTCCATGGCGGCAATGGCCCGAGTGGGTCCTGAAGTAGGAGCAGAGACTGGTTTTCCATAACGGGTTAAGTGAAGGGTCCGGCTCTGAATTTTGTAGTGGGTCCTCCTCTCTTTTACGTTTCTCGGCTGGGTTGGGGTGGTCACCGTCCGTTGACAGCGGAACGGACGGTTGGATTTCGTCATCAGCATTGTGGTCCGGTTGATTTGGATTGGTTGAATCATGACCGTTGATTGGAGGGTCGAGGCTTAGGGTTTCAGTAGGAGAAGATGCCATTGAGTTAGTTACTTAGAAGTTGGAAACTGTCAGTGATATGCTTCTGGTTAGGGGTTTAACTGTTTGGATTCAAAGACCTTAAGTTAAAGCAGGTAGTCTATTTAAATAGTGACGAATGACGAATAGGCGGACCGACATGTCATCTTTCGGAAATGGACACGAACGACGGAGCAGATACTCAAATTATGAAAGAATGTCATGTCGTTTCTTTTGTACTTGGTAAAAAAAGGTAGCCTTGCAATGGAATATTACAAATTCTGTACACTAATAGAGGTTAAATATACACTCAATTTAATTAATTGCTAAAATAGTTGCCTGTTTACATTATTATGTTTTCATGCCTTCAGCATTTGGCTGCACTATATCCATTAAAAATACAAATGGATAATAAGATAATGAAAATAAACTTAGATTAAATGAATTAACCATAAACTATATTATAAGACCAATGCTTTTGCAAGATAAAAATTTAATCACTATGAACTTGTGTGTTAATTTTTGATAGAGGGATAAGCTAGAGAATCATCTTTTTTGCAAACAGAGTGCATAAGTAGGTGAGTTGAAACAGAAATCTTTAAACTTATCATGAGAGAACAACTTCTACAATTGAAGCACTTATCAAACAAATATGTTGACTATATATTTACATGAGAATTCATTTGTGACTATTTCTGGGACAACACCGAAGATAGCCAGCAATGCATTAGAGTTAAACCCATGACATTGTATCCGCACTCCACATTTAACCTCCTGTATATAAAATTACTCCTGATAAACCAGAGTAAATAAAAAGCAATATTCTTCTGGCAGCAGCAGACTGTCCTCAATCATCAGGTCCATTGTTCACCTTAATTTCTAAAAGCCTATCAACCGGTTGCCTACAAATAGGACACCGGTTTGATTGGAACTGCAGAACCTTGGCACACCCACTGCACATACACTGCACAACAATAGAACAAACAAAACATAATCATCAAGTAAAACTTTTAAATAGCCAATTTACATAACAAATCTATAGGAACGAGGACGAAGTTTGATAAGAAAAAGTTTGGAAATGACCCACATGGTTAACAAACATCATTAGATGGGCTTTAAAACCTCACAAACTGATTTTTTATGCTCCCTCCATCAGTTTGATCCAACATTTATAGAATAAACTATCTCGGTATATTCATTTCTTCATAAGAAACTTTACCGAAACTGTTAATTATAGACACTTAAACAGCACAGATGCTTCTCTTTTTGAATCAGGCAATCACAAAGTACAGAACAATTCACATGACTAAGTTGATCCTGAGCCAGGACATTTGAGGGTTAGTGGGGCATAAACATTTACAATCTACCACACCGTAAACATGGCCTATTACAGAATACTCCAACTTAAAAACATAGGCGAGGAGTGTCTTCAGAGGATTTGAACTCACAATTTCCAGCTCTGTGAACATCATTACTAATCATCATGCTAAAGTTCCTTGGTGATGAAAATTCAAGTCTAAAAAAAATTTGAAATATTTTTAAAGTCGCCATACTTCAAGCCTGATGATCAAACAAAATAAATACTGCAAACAAATTCTAATGCCCTTTCGAAGCAGCTTAAATAGGACACATAACATCATCTAGTAGATATGGCATACACCTAAATATAACTAAAAACCAACTATGAAATAGGAGAACGCTCAACTTACTCAAGAAGTAAAAATCTCTTCAATTTTCTCAACAAAGTGGTGTGCTATGCTAGATATACATGCATATAATTGTAAATATGTGACTAAGATAAAGAAAATTTAAGTTTACACACGATCAACATGAAACACAAAAAGTTATGTTCTTAACCCTTCCACTTTGATGTCTATGATGCAACCAGTAAGACAGAGTATTGCCTTGTTTTCCAATCACACCAAAAAAGAATAAAAAAAAGGGAGGAAAATAGAATAAGTTTCTATACATACCATGTGTCGGCATGGGAGGACAGTTGTGTCACGTGGTTCTGACAGGCAGATGACACAATCTTTTCCGGAATCACTTTCATCAGCTTCACTGGAAACAGTATTCCCAATTCCGTAAATTTCCTGAAGCTCATACCTCACTCTGTTCACCCACAAGATTTGCTTAATCACCCTGACTTGGTATTCAGCTTTCTCTCTCTTTTCGAACACTGCCATAGTAATCTGAGAATTCCCAGATGGATTTGCTTCTGATCCACCATGGTCTGATGGGCAAGCCTCAGCCTTCACAATGAGAGGATAAACTTGTGTATCACCCCCCTCTGTCAATGTTGTTTCATCAAACATCAAGAAGTCAATCCCTGTTCCAGAAGGTTGTCTAAACTTCTGGCCGAGACCTGGTTGAAAAGATATAGTGACTGTTTTAAGCAGGTCTTCCTTTGTTGGAATCAGGTTACAGTCTTCTTCTTCTTTAGCTAAAAACATAACCGAAATACTGTTGAAGAAAAGAAAAGAACAATTGTCAGAAGAGCAATATCTTAGTAGTATAGAAGTTTGAAGTATAGAAAGCATCAATATATGCAGGTCAAAGAATAATAATCAAAAGCAAGAGAATTAAACAGGTTCCACAACTCTAACGGTTAGTAAATTAGTTTAAAAAATAACTTTCATGTACCTTGATAATTGATAGAATATGGCTCCAACTATAATATGAAATAGCGTATTATTTCTCATTAGCAAAATATGTTTAAGTAATCAATAAAATAATGTCTGTCGGAAAATCTCGAAACTTGATATTTCAGATGCTAAGGAGAAATGCACTAAGCCAAATCAAATTCATTATATAAGAACACAAAAGCTCATATTTGGGAAGAAGAAAAATCCTGTAACCACACACCAAAATCATTCTAAAGAAGAAAATATACTACTACATCACTCAGACGCTAAATTACATAAGGAAATTATATCTTATGAAAATGATTTTGCAGTAAATAATTTATGAATACTTAAATAGCTTTAAGCCAGAATATATTTGGAAAATGGTGATTGGATTCACCAATATACAAGCTTTAAGCCAAAACTGCAAAGAATGTTGGTTTCATTTTTACCTTTGCTTTCTTTCTTTTCTCTTTTTTTTTCTTGGATAATGTTTACATTACGATAATCATATAAATTTGTCATCTAATCACTAAATTTAAACGCCCTGAACCTACCTAGATACAAATTCCTTTCCACTTTTCAACACCATGTAAGCAACAAAATATAAACCAGAAACAAACCCACATTAAAAAATCAGAAATCATTAAAAATGAAATTAAAACCAAATTGGCATCTTAATCCGCATATAAAGATATACCTTCCAGGCGCAGTGGCGTCAAACGTGAAAGAAACAAGGAACTTTCCAGGACTTTCGTGATCGGGCTCAACCCTAAGACTCTCCTTCTTCACATTAACATCATTTCTTATGGTAACCGCCTTCTGGTGCTCGACGTAGGGCGCCATCATGGGCGGATAATGCGCACCAGGTACTTGATGAAAAGCACCGTAGGGAGTGGGAGCGGGAACAGGAGGGGGCGGGTAAAAAGAGGGGTAATTGTGGTAATATCGATTAGAATTAGGGTATTGAGCGGGATAGGGCGTCGCAGCGGCGAAGACGTACTGGTTTGGCGTGGGTCGAGATCGTGGAGGCGGTGGTTCGTCACTGTGATAGTGCCTCCGATGTTGTCCTGAATTGGAATTTCCCATTATTCAAGTGAATTTTGAATTGAATTGAACGAAGGAGGCGGGCGATGGAAAATTAGGAGATTGACTTGAGGAGATAGATAAGAATAAAGATTGTTTGGGTTTGGTATTGCAATGGGAATGGTAATTGGAATTGGATTATTTATTTATTTATTTATTTATTAATGTAATTATGTTTTGTTACAACTAAGTTATACCTAAATGACAAAGAGATTATTATGATTTATGAGTTGTTTGGGAATTTAATCCAACTCTAATTCACCTCATTATAAGTTACACCTAATGAAATTTGTTTTTATTTAAGTAGTGATCTTAATCTCTCCTTGTAATATAAGATTAGTGCAGTTTTACTATATTGTCCTAATTATAGAATGTTTTGTATAATTTGATATTTTCAAAAGCCAAATAATAAAATAAAAGTTCTGACCCTGTTATTATTATATAACTTATTTGTAGTAAGATAAATAAAAACTAACTATGAGTGATCGAGTAGTTTGATGAGAACTCTTTGGTGTATTACTCAAGTAGTTATGAGTTCAAGTTCATTCTCGGTTGTTAATAGAAATAATCATTGGAGCTCTTACTCGGCTGGTAGTTCCAAGGTCTTGGAGGATTAATTGAGGATTAGCTGAGTTTGAGTCACTCTTCGATTGCTAATAGAGGTAATCAATCAAGCTCTTACTCGATCGATAGTTTTAGGGTCCGAAAAGATTAGTTGAGGTACGCGTAAGCTCGACAGACACCCCCAAAATTGTTATGCCTAAAAAATCAGGGCTGACGTAAGCTTACATCAGCGAGCGTCAATCAAAGTTCAGGAAGGCTTTACACTGTCCAAAATCTGCCACATCACCCCAAGATAGAGAAAACATAGCTGTCACCAACCCAGCCAACTCAAGTTTAGTCTGTGAATGAATTTGGTTCGCACACATGTCTAAACCCCATTTAATTTAAGGATATTTCTTAAGTTATCAACCAATGGGGCACAAGGAAAGACTTACACAGCAATCATTACCTTGAGCTCAACGGCTATAAATAGAGGACTCTTCCTCACAAAATCGGGATCAGATACTTTAAATTCACAAAAACAAATAGCAAAGACAACCTACAAGAAGAGACTGGCTTGATATTCACTCTGAATACCAAGCTCTTGTAATTATGTTCGTTATTCGTGACCTCTTGTAACTTGGCTAATAACCAAGAACACTTATATAAAAAGATAACAATAGATGTAGGAATTGTTTTAAGCATCCGAACCACTATTAAAATTCTCACTGTCTCATTTACTTGTTAAATCTTTGCACACTACTATTCACGTGTAATTTCTAAGACCTGTTAGCATTTTGCACGTGTGACATCGTTGGTGTCAAAATCACGCATCAACAGTTTGGCACTAGAAGGAGGGCGAGATTTCACACCAGCTCTTTGTCCGGTATCCTCAACTGATCAATCAGTATTACCTGCAAAACTCATGGCTCGTGGTCTTGAAACGGAGCATACTAGCGCCAACAACGAGGAGACCCCCCCGCAATTAGGAGACTACTCCTCCCGAAGTAGCTCCACCTCCCCATAGCACTACGACAGACATCCTCTCAACTTCCCAGGCAGACCTTGATGTGATCAGCTACCTGGAGAAGTTTGACAAAACCCTTCAAACGATGAGCCAAAGGCTAGATCGTTTTGATCAAGTCATGCCGCTAAATTTTGACAAGGCGGTACCACCTCCAAAAAGGTCTATAGGTCACGCTAAAGCGTGGAAACGAGCAAAAGCTCATACCACATGCACTACAACGCGTAAAGATAAAGGGAAACAAAGGGCCGAGAAAAGGCAGAAAAGGCTCGAAGGGGCAAGCGAATATTGGTAACAAGAAAGGGAAAAAACTTGTGCATTAGCGACTTGGCAGTATGTCGCATCAAGAGCCATCCCATACCACATCGCAAGGGCACCCCCACAAGAGTGCTCGGCAGGGAGATCCCCGCTATCGCCATTACAATGGTTCCAACCATCATCGAGAGAGAAGCACGCACCATCCGCGGGTCGATTTTGACCACTGCAGATGTAGGGAAAACTCTCTAAGCCATTCAATGCCTTCACAAGGCTCCAACCAGCAGGTGTTAAGGCATGCCAAAAGCTCCGGCCAAGGGAGAGAAAGTACCAACCTGCGGTCTTTCCTCAGCTACAATCGTAGGGAACGTACCTACATTGTAGAAAGTGATCCCCCAAGGGCTCCGCTTCCTCAAATAAAGGAGCTACAACGGGCTTTAGATCAGCTTAGAGGTCAACAAATTAGCAGGGTCGTTGAGGCGTCGCCCTTTTCTCCAGCAGTTCTAACTGCTTCTCTGCCGTCAAGATTTAGAATGCCTGACATGAGAGCATTAGAGGGAAATTCTGATATGCGGGATCATTTCTATGAGTTTAACGACCTCATGGAATTTCACCAAGTTTCTAACTTGACGAAATATAGCTGCTTGGCAATGACTCTAACTGCCCACGCCAAACGTTGGTTCAGATTGCTTCCACCAAGGTCTATCAACTCGTGGTGGCAGATGAGCTCGTTGTTCTTGAGACACTTTCAGGCCAATCGAAAGTTCTCAATGTCGTTAAGCTATCTCAGCAACATACGACAAGAGAAAAATGAGTCTCTTCAACCCTATATTAACAAGTTCCACAGGGAACTGAACAAGGTGGCTAATACCCCCGAGGATTCAGTTTGAACTCTGATAATTACTAAAATTCGCCCGCAAACCGACCTATGGAAGAAATTGCAATATGAGGATGATATTTCTCTCACTACTTCTACAATCTAACATAGAAATATCTACTAATAGAAAACTCGGTGGCAGTTTTAAATCGCCATGACCCCGGGCCTTCGACCAACGCTCCCAGTCAAAGGGAGGAATACCGAAGAGAGAGTAGTAGAAGATATGATCGTAAATGGGCTAATAACGATCAGAGAAAGGGAAAGAAACAACGGTTTGAGCCCAAGAAATCATATGTTCTAGTTCCTCGTCACAACTGTGACATCTCCACTCCACTCAATGCATCCATTTTAGCCATTCTGGATAAATCAGAAGAGGCTAATCTGCTCAGGGAGCTAAAGCCCATGAAAAAACTCGCATCTAAAAGAAATGGCAAGAAATATTGCTGTTATTATCAAAATAATAAGCACCACACCGATGAATGTCGAGCTATTAAGCAGGCAATTAAAGACCTCATTCAAAAAGGGTACTTCAAAGAGTATGTTGTTAGTCCAACTTCCACAAGGGAGAAAGACCAAGAGGACGATGGGAAAAGGCGCCGAGGTCGCAAATATCTCTATCTGGTAGGGACTATCTTTGGGGGACCTCATATAATCGAAAACTCTCGAAGTGCATAGGGAAAATATGCTCGAGAGGCTAGGCATGAGCCCTACTATGTGCTTAATCTGGAACCACGACCTAGTAGAAATAGGAAGGTACGAAGTCCACGGAATGTTGGTGGACAATGAGAGTGTCGTGAACATCATATTCCAGTGAGCTTTTGAGGAAATAAAGCTAGAAGAGGTAGATCTAAAACCTGTCTCCATTCCTTTATATAGGTTTACTAGGGACCATCCAATCCCCCAAAGAATGATTTCGTTTCCGGTCACTTTGGGAGATACCCACAAAATGACCAAAATGACAAAAATTTTAGTAGTGGATTGACCAAAATGACAAAAATTTTAGTTGTGGATTGTCCATCAGCTTTTAATAGCATCCTCGGATGACCTCCACTGTGAAATTTTAAGGTTGTCACCTCAATCTATCATCTAAATATGAAGTTTCCCACTCCGACAGGGTGTGGGGAAGTCAAGGGATCACAATGTGAATCTCGCGACTACTATGATATAGTGGTGCAGATGGCATGCAAAGGGAAAGGAAAATGGAAACCTATGGGCATTCCTGAACAGGCAATGGTGATCAGTAGGATCAAACCACATCCTAGTCCAGTGGAAGACAGTATTGATCCTCGTGCTCAAGAGGAGTATTCCCACAATGAGCCTATTGAGACTTTATCTGAGGTTTTTGTCGACAAAAACGAGCCAACTCATATGCTAAAAATCGGAAGCAATCTCAACTCTCAACTCGCAATTGATTTAACAAGCTTCCTCAGACAAAATATAGATGTTTTTGCATGGACTCATGCTGACATGGTTGGGATCAGCTTAGACGCTATATGTCATGCACTTAACATCGACAGTGCAGTCAAGCCAGTTCGCCAAAGGATAAGAGCTATGGACCCAGAACGCTATGCGGCTCTTAATGTTGAGGTGGATAAGCTCCTCTCAATCGGGTTCATTCGGGAAGCTCATTACCCCAATTGGATTGTCAATCCTGTTTTGGTTAAAAAAAAAAAAAAAAAAAAAACCTCACGATAAGTGGTAAACCTGCGTTGATTTCACTGATCTTAACAATGCCTGCCCATTGGATAATTTCCCTCTGCCAAGAATAGATCAGCTCGTTAATGCCACTTCCAGGCAAGAGCTGCTGAGCTTCATGGATGCCTACTCAAGATATAATCAGATTTCGAAACGGATCGAGGACTATACTGCTATAGAGTTATGCCCTTCGGCCTGAAAAATGTTGGGGCGATGTATGTTTTCTGAGCAGATCAGAAAAACAATGAAGGTCTATGTTGATGACATGTTGGTCAAGTCGCGTGTCACTTCAGATCATATATCCAACCTTGTAGAAATGTTCGATATGCTCCAGAGATATAAAATGAAGCTTAATCCTCTTAAGTGTTCATTTGAAGTACCCACAGGAAAATTCCTAGAGTATATGGTTAATCATCGGGGAATTGAAGTCAATCTCGATAAGATCCAAGCTCTTCTAAATATGAAAAGTCTCACCAATCGCAAACAAGTTCAGAGCTTGAAGGGAAGAAAAACGACTCTCAATCACTTCATATCAGAGCAACAGATCGATGTTTACTGTTCTTTAATATACTCAGAGCCAATAAAAGATTTGAATGGACTCCAGAGTGTGAACAAGCCTTCCAGAGCATAAAAGGGCATCTTGGAAAACCACCTCTTCTGTCCAAGCTGCTTCCTAAAGAAATTTTATTTCTCCACCTGTCCGTTTCTCAGTATGCGATCAGTGCAGCTCTCATTCGAGAAGAAGGCAAAACTCAATGGCTAGTGTATTACATCAGCAAACGGTTACTGGATGAGAGTCAAGGTACCCAGAGATTTAACGATTAGTTTTTACCTTGCTAATAGCTTTTTAGAAACTGCGACCTTACTTCTATACCCATACCATTCATGTACTTACAAATTATCTGCTCAAACAAGTCCTTTAAAAATCAGAGGCCTCGGGTAAATTACTCAAAAGGCCATGGAATTAAGTCAGGTCTACATTATAGACTAAAAGCAACAATCAAAGGGCAAGCCGTAGCTGACTTCATATCAGAGTTTCTCTTATCAGTCAGATCGAGAACCAGAATAGCCAGCAATCGAAGATATCCAAGAAACTATTTGGAACTTGTCAACATGGAGTATTTATGTTATGGGTCTTCTAACATAAAAAGAGTTGGAACTAGTCTTCCGCTTGTCAACCCTAAAGGAACTCATATTTATAAAGCCCTTAGGTTCAAATTCAAAGACACAAATAATAAGGTTGAGTATGAAGCACTATTTGCTAGTTTGCGACTAGCAAGAAAGATGGGATCAAATATGATCGACATCAATAGCAACTCCCTAGCCAATCAAATCTTGAAAGAATATCAAGCCAAATAAGAGAATATGATCAGTTACTTGAAGAAAGCCAAGGTCCCACTCGAGCCCTTCAAGCACTATACGATCAAGCAAATTTCGAGAGACAGCAATTGTATCGCAGATGTTTTGGCGAAGATAGCTTCATCGCTAGACTCTGATGCGCTGGATAACATCCTGATCAAATACATCGAAGTTCCCAATATTAACTCACCCGACCAAACAATGGCTACAACTTATCTGTGTCTTGGATGACTCTTATCATTCAATATCTCAAAGAAGGGGTCCTTCCTAACAGCAAGACTGAGGCAAGGCTCCTATAAACTAGAGATGCACGTCCATAATCAGGGATCAGTTATATAAATGAGGTTTTAGCACTCCCCCTCCTCCGATGTGCAATTGATGAAGAAGCAAACTACATCATGAGAGAGATACATGAAGGGATCTGTGGTAATCACACTGCTGCACAATCTCTTGCCAACAAAATTATCCGTCAGGTATATTATTGACCTTTACTTCATGAAAATACATATAACTTTGTGAAGAAGTGTGATAAGTGCCAGAGATTAGCGAACTTCCTGTGAGATCCTTCCCACCAATTGACAACGATGACCAATCCTTGGCTATTCGCTATGTGGGGAATTGATCTTATCGATCTCATGTCAACCGGTAGGGGTGGTGTCAAATATGTTGTGGTCGTAGTAGATTATTTTATTAAATGGATCGGGGTAGAACCTTTGGCCGCAATCACCACAAAGAAATTCAAAGACTTTGTCTTCAAGAATATAGTGTGTCGCTATGAAATTCCTCATACACTCATCTCAAATAATGGGAAACAGTTTGACAACGAGGAGTTCAAGCAGTTTTGCAAAGAGCTAAGGATTCATAAGAATTTGCCTCAATAGCAAGACTACAAGCTAATGGTCAAGTTGAAGTTGTCAACAAAATCATTAAACACACTTTGAAGGCCAAGCTTGGTGTATCAAAAGGCAATTGGGCTGACGATGTCTTGGAAGTTTTATGGGTATATAGAACAACTTCGAGGACCTCTACTTCAGAGACACATTTCTCCCTAGTATATGGCTGCGAGGCAATGGTCCCAATTGAAGTAGGAATTGGTTCACTTCGGAAAGAATTACACAATGAGGCAGATAATGAAGCATTTATGCGTGCAAGTCTAGACTTAGTTGAAGAACACTACAACAAAGGTCGGTTAAGGATAGCTTCCTACCAACAGCGGGCTAAAAGATTCTTCGACTCCAAAGTCAAGAGAAAATACTTCTGGGTTGGCGACCTGGTCCTCAAATAAGTCATTCTTGAGAATGAAGCGCAGGGGTATTGGGGCCTAATTAGGAAGGTCCATATCGCTTCCCTAAAGTGATATAGTCTAGGACGTATCATCTCAAAAGACTTAATGGTTCTGAAGTGCCGCAAGCTTGGAATGTTGAACATTTGTGTCCTTATTATCAGTGATTCCAAACCCTTGTATAGCTTATGCGATCTGTTTTACTTGTAATTTTTTCTTGTAAATATCATGAATAAGATTATCCCACTTCCTCTTCAAGAATTACTTGTGTCGTAATCTCAAGTTTTAATAATCTTATTATTTACAATGTTATACAAGCTTTACGATCAGAAAAGCTATATTTGTTTTGTGAAGTACTTAAACTATAAAAGGGTTACAAAAGAGAGCTACAAAAGTATGTTTATATATTTTCAAAAATATGTACATGGACGACAAAGAGAGCTACAAAAAATAGCAAAAAGAAACAAAAAAGACTCCTTGAGGACAAGCAGGAAAGAGGTCGATCATTTGTCTTAAACCTTAGGATCCCTGACTTCGAAGTTTGGGTTGTTCGGTCGCAAGCTGTGAATAACTTACAATGCCCAATGACCAACTTTTCTTTCCACCTCGCTATTCAATTGCTTCATCTGCTATGTCAACGAAGTGATCCACCCTTGAGCCATCTTGAGCTCTATGTCTTTCACCTTTATTCTCTTTTCTATGTTTTCCCATGGCTCAGTTCGAGTCTTTTCTATTTCCTTCTCGCGATCTACACTCTCTTGTAGCTCCTTCTCTCTTTGATTCAGATCTTTGGTGAGCTTCGCTATTGCCATCTGGAGCTCTTTGGTGTGGTCATCCTTCTTTTGAAGCTCGTGCTTCTAGAACTCTATTGTTCATTGAGCGAAGTCCCTTTCTGCCAGAGATGTGCTTGCTTGAACCTAAGCATTGCTTACAGCTTCGTTTGAGGTGGCAAAGGCTTGCTTTAATTTGGTAAACTTCTCCTTCATTTCATGAACTTTTCCAGAGGAGTTTATCTTCATCTTGTTATGAGCAACGTTCAAGGTGAGTAGAGACTAAAAGAGAAAGGGGTAAAGAGTTAGTTTTTTTTTTAACGATAGGGAACCCGACCTATGTAAAAGAGTTCACAAAGAGAAATGTTTGTTTTACCTAGCTTTGCATATATGAAGCGCAATAGCCACCAAGTCAGAAGGTCGAGAGGTTACATATCTCTCGAAGGTCGATGCTAGTTGGCACTCTAAAAGGGTGAAGTCCACCAGCCTTAGATGGTCTAACATCTTCCCCAGAAGGTCCAGTATGGATTGACTTTGCCCTACTGAGGTAGAGACCTCTTCTGTTTGTTCTTCGCCAATTTCTCCTTGAGTGGCCACACCTTTCTTCCCTTGCGAAGTTCCTAGGGCGCCTTTTAAAACAATCTTCGAGGTAGGAAGTTAGGTAGGATGTAGCCCACTCGGTAATATTCAGAAGTCATCTCACTCAAATGCTTTGGTTGTTATAATTTTCGTTTTCCTTAAGGTCATGGTTTTCTTCTTCAATAGGCGAGCAGTAGTAAGCTAAGGAGCTTCTTGATGTCGCTCCACAGTTGGTTGCCTTTTGGCACTAGCTTGTGTCCCCGTTATAGGGATATCGCTCGAGGTTGGTCCAAGTTGCGAGTTTAGGTTCAATCTCAGGAAAGTGATTCCCCCAGATCGCTTTGTTTTCTTCGATTGCATGGCTGCTGCATGGCATACAAAAATGATCAGCAAAATAGTCTAACTATGTAAGAGACTTGGGTTTTTTTAGTTTCAGAAAAACTTACGAGCTAAATCGTTTAAGTATGCTTCGGGAGGGAAGAATCTGTACTTTCCAAGGTTTTCAGTCGTCACAAGTAGCTTTGCGTCGCGACCTCTATCAGAAAGTCAGCTGAATGCTTTGATGCGGCTACGATCGGTCAATAGTTGCAACTTGGTCATTTTATTTTCAGCAAATAAAAGAGTTCGTTAGCTTATAATCTGAAAAAGAATTAAGTGTAAAGGACGAGCAACCTGAAAATTGAAGGGAAAAAACTACTCGATTCCTAAAATTTACAAACACCGTCATACTTAAAGAATAAATATTTGGTCTTGGAAGCTCCCGCATTGCTGGGATAGCCAACTATTCCTTCCTCGATCATTGATCATTTGGAAAGGTAGTACGAATCCTTATCTTTACTCTTCTTCAAGATATAGGCGCAAGCGAGCTCCAGTGTCGTTGGCTCCTCGAGGTCATGCTTGCAGAACGATATATACATAGCGATAGCTATCATATATGCGTTCGAAGTTAGCTAGAATGGTGTGATCTAGAAGTGGTCGAGAATTGACCTAATGTAGGGGTGGAAGGGTATCCTCACTCTGCATTTGAAGATGACTTCCGAGATACTAGTCATTCCCTCGGGAGGCTCCTAGGCAGTGTACGACCTCTTTTGGAACATTTCCACGTCAATCGCATACTACTCTAATGCATCTTTGATTTTGTTCATTGTGACAATAGACCTTATCACCTTTCCGAGACCTGCAGAAGTACCTAGCAGGTGCGAGCTTTCTACGCTGGCTATTCTCATTTCAGGGATCTCCATTGGCTCTAGAGTCTGTAAAGGTATGATGTTTAGGGGAGACTCAAACCCTGAATAATCTACCTCATACAATGACTCATAGGAATAAAAAAACCATGGTTTTTCTTCCATAGCCGTCAAAGCTTCTAAACCCTAAAAACTCTTAAAAATGATCCTCTAAACTCTTTACCCTAAGTTTTAAGCCTTCAAGTGTCTCTTTCGAACACCACCCAGAAGTGCTCCTTTCCTAGACCTACAAGATACCCATAACCACCATGATTGTCAAAAAAAAAAAAAAAAAAATTGTTGAAATGTGTAAAAGAGAAGAATGAAAAAATTTCTTTACCTCTTGGTTGCCTAAAATGGGTACTCTGTTGTAGTGTTGGGTTCGCATGAACAAATTTTTTGGGGGTAGAAAAACATTGTTATTCTCTCTGAAAAATTTGAGTTTTCTAGAAACTTAGGGTTTTATAGGGTGGAGGACAACGCTTAGCTTCTTTTATAAGCAACATTTGGGCGGGAATGTGCTCTTAGTCATAGATTACGACCATGTGTCATCAATCTACACAAAGAGTAACCCTCACGCTTCGTGAAAATCAACTGGCGCTTTTCTTTATTGAAAATGTCAAACGCCAGCGTAATTATCTCCTTCGCATTAAATGCGCCTTCAGCCGCATTCAATGCACCAAAAGGGAATTTCGTTTCAGCATAGCTCGCATTTAATGCTCATGGCTGACACTTATTGCTTGTAGAGACACGTTTGTCAGATAAAATTTACTTTATTGACTGAACCAACTATCAAACGTAGCAAATAACATCTGAAGAGGTCGTTCAAAGAAGACATTTATTCAACATGTCGAACACGAACACCAAACAAGATTGTTCAAAATTTTCAACCATGAAATATTCTAAGTGTTTTCAAGTCATAAATGACAATTAGAGTTCAAAATGCCTCCTAATGACTTAGGAAAAGATCAAGCTCAAGTCGTTAGATCTCAGTAAACGATCAAGTTAGGTCGCCCGTGTTACTCTCAAATCATATTTCACGACCTATCTCCAGTTCGCCAATCAAGACAACACTTCAGAAGTCAGATCAAGCATTCAACTTCAGGTCGTCTGCAACGATGTGATTATATCTTGGCATTCAGCTCGAGTAAACGTTTCTGAAGTCAAGGAAGGTCGTAGCATAATCACGAAGTTCTCAAGGTCTAATTCCTTGAATCTTAAGAATTGGGGAGCTTCTGTTATGCCTAAAAAATCAGGGCTGAAGTAAGCTTACATCAGCAAGCGCCAATTGGAGTTCAGGAAGGCTTTACACCGTCCAGAATTTGTCATGTCGCCCCAAGACAAAGAAAACATAGTTGTCACTAGCCCAGCCGACTTAAGTTTAGTTTGTGAATGAATTTGGTTCACACACCTGTCCAAGCCTCATTTAATTTAAGGATATTTCTTAACTTGTTAACCAATGGAGCATAAGGAAGGACTTGCATGGTTTCTACCCACCTGTAGACTTATAATCATTACCTTGAGCTCAACAGCTATAAAGAGAGGACTCCCCCTCACAATATCGGGATCAAATACTTTGAATTCACACAAACATATAGTAAAGACAACCTACGAGGAAGAGACTAGCTTGATATTCACTTTGAATACCAAGCTCTTGTAATTCTGTTCGTTGTTCGCGACCGCTTGTAGCTTGGCTAATAACCAAGAACACTTATATAAAAAGATAACAATAGATGTAGGAATCTCTTTAAACATCCAAACTACTATAAAAATTCTCACTGTCTCATTTACTTGTTAAATCTTTGCATACTACTGTTCACGTGTAATTTTTAAGACCTACTTAGCACTTTGCACGTGCAACGTCGTTGGTATCAAAATCACGCATCAACAAATATAATTATCTCTTCAAAATTTTATATTTTATTTGCCTCATATAATTTATTTGAGATATAATTTATGTATATAATTTAATATGTATATATAGGAAATTGCAATGGGCATTCACAATTTCACATTTCTGTTTTGAAGCCCAACCCACACTATGTCAAATAAGCTTCGATCATTGCTAAGTTAACCCCGGTGCCGGCCTGGCCTTGTTAGAAGGAAAGCTTTATGACAACTGCTCTTGTCCGGCAAAAACACTTAAAAATGTATGAACCAAAATATTAAATAAAAATGTAATTTAATAGAATATTTTTGTTCAAAAACAATTTCTATAAATATATGATAAATACTTTTTCTAGTTCTAAAACAAGGTTTTATTATAATATGACTTATTTAATCCACGACAACCCACAAAAATAATTACATCAAAATGAATTGTCATTAGACTGTATAATAATTCAATTTGATATAGCAAGCGGTTGGTAATCAACAGCAAATGCCACCGAATAACCAGACACATTTTCAAAGACTTTAATAAACTCACAGAGAAGGGAATCACGGAGCTATTTATTGGTTTGGTGGTGGTATTTCAATTTCAGAAGAGGTTCAATAATTTTGCCCACTTTGGAATTGGAGTGTTTTTTGTTTGCACTGCACCAAACTCTCATGAGTATCATTACTTTTTTTTTCTTTTATAATGGATAGAATTGAATTAATTGCTTGCTTCAATGTATAAGTTGCATAATGTTGAACTGACAAAATGTTTCAACTCCATACGCTTGGTCGGTCAAACCAAAAACCGGCATTTCAACCACTTTCAACAACCGCCGTTCATCTTTTCAACAATTTTCACTCCTTACTGCCACTATTTATTGCATTACTCATGCTGTAGTGTAGCCTACGATAATGTCAAAACTTTGAAGTGAAAATTTAAGAAAATTTGCTATGGAGTATAGCACAGTAGCCCTACACAATGAAAGAACATGCATCACTGAAAATTATGAACTCAATCTGGTACACCAATGGAGCAAAGAACTACACAATGAGAACCAATTCATTCAACAATGAAGGTTTCAATTTATTGATATAAATACGTTGACTGTGGATCAGAAATGGGATTTGAAAGATACATGATCAGAGTGACCCAACTGAGTACTCCTGAAAGCAGATAAATTGCATAATCATAAAGTTTTCAGATACAGACATGCTAAGCAAAGTAATTGAATTCATAGATTGTGAAAGGCTACCTCATCAACAATTAATTTTAGTCAATCAAATAATGTGCAGGAAAGCACCCTATAGTGCAGTGCAGGTTGCAGAAACCTGCTTCATCCGTTGAGTCAATCTAAAGAATCATCAGCAACCCATAACGGCACAGTTGTACACGAATACCCCAACATGCTCCTTCACACCAAGAACTTTCCAGTCCAGGGTCCCATTATTAACTCCTGACTTTGGACACCAAGAGTTCAACACAATAGCTTCACCTTCTGGGCCTCTTTGCCCACCCACAACCAAAAGTTTATCTCCGCAAGCCTTAAATGCCAAACCCCAGCCATTCGAAGAATCAGCCCTAACCGGTAGCCTTCCCAACACATCCCAAGTGTTCTTCACCTTGTCATACTTTTTCACCATGTTTGTCACATACTCAACTGCATAGAGCTGGTTATCAACAACAGCCACAAGTGGAGGAGCCTGGGCAGCTCTATTAACATTTGGATACATCCCTTCTATCTTCCTCCATTCCCCTCTCTCAAAATCAAACTCCTCTCCACATGTTAATGATTCAGTAGGACTTGACATCCCACCAATGACGTAGAATTTGCCATCCATAAAAAAACCAGAGCACAATCTACGTGGTGAATTCATTTTGGGTAACATATTCCATTTACCCAATGTAGAGTCATATAACTCTGCTGAATTCAAAACTTTTCCATTCTTATCACTACCACCAGCAACAATAGCAATAGAACCAAGACTACCTGATCCAAACAAACAACGGGGGTGATTCATTCCCTCACACTTCATCCAACCACTATGGACCAAACTATACTTCCAAATTGCAAAATCAAATAACTCACGCCCAAAAACCAACAATTCACTACCCACAGCCAATGACTCCTTATCTGCATGGTTGAAACACTCATCACAAGGTATCTTAGGCAACGTCATCCATTTGTTTCTCATTGTATCAAATGCTTCCCAGCCCCTTGGATCACAAACTAAGTACACCCAATGCTCTGCGACACCTAGTTGCTTCCTCAATCCATACAAATACCCACTTTTGATTAATTTATGAAACCTCTTATTTATACATGACAAAGAAGCATAGTCTGATCTACACGCCAAAGCAAGACAGTTCAAGGCAACATCATCAACAAGACCAGGAAACAGTGAATCACTTGGCCTATTTTGGCAACAACCATAATTCACTGTTTCCCCCCAATTCACCATTGAAAAACTATTTACTTCTTCATTTTCTGTTTCCTCCGTAATATCATCCAAACGAGCTTTCTTTATCATTTTGAACAAGTATCTTAATATATTCCAAACAAAATCAAACAAATTTCTGAAAACAAATCAATTTCGATAAAATGTCAAGAAAAAAAAAACCCAGTATCACCCCACGATTCTCACTTAAGCTCCCAATAACCCGAAAACAAATTCTGATCTTTGCCTACAATCAATCTACACCTATTAGTTTTTTCCATCAAATTTAACAAATCAAAACATTTAAAGTCGTATCGCAATCTGGATTAAAAGAATCCCCCCTTTTGAGTTTTGACAACCATTTGAGAAACCCCAAATAGCCCTAATTCTCTATAGATTCCCCAAAAAAAAAAAATTAGTCGATACAGGAGCAAATCAAATGAGAAGTCAAACCCAATCCCCGCGATAGGACCGAACAACGGGGATTTTCCGGGAAATCTTCAAACTTTTCTCTAACAATTCAAACAGAGTTACCTGAAAAGGAAAAAAAATATAATTAAAAATCAATACAAAAACCATAACAAAACACATATTTCAACAGTTAAACAAGCAAGAATATCAATTATAATTCTAAAATCACGGGCCGATCCGGTATAAAATTACCAAAAAAAAAAAAATTCGGTTCAAATCCAAATCACTGCCGAACGTAAAAATTCGGATCCGAATCAGGTAATTAATTGGATCTCGCTGAATACAATTGAAACAAATGGAGATTTTCATAGTCTAAAAATGTAAAATGAGAATTTGGATAATTCGTACCGTAACTTTCTACGGAAGTAACGAACTTTCGCCGGGAAATTAGCCGGAAACTATGTGGCTCTAGTCTCTAGACATGGCGCCGGAGTCCGGCCAGTTGAGACTGTTGCATAAGGAAACTGAGAAGGTGAAGTGATGAAGAGAGGGTGTGGCTATAAAAACGGAAATGTGTCGCCGTTATTTGCAAAAGGGCCCATATTTTCTTCAAATTTGTGTTTTTACCCTTTCCTTTTTGGTTGAGTTTTTTTCACTCACATTATCAAAAAAATTCGGACTCTATCCAGAAGGATTAAATAAATAAAAATTTATAACAAATATCTTAATATTTATATATATATAATTTTATTATTCCTTTATGTACTTTTATGTGTTTAAATGGTAGTATTAATGTATTTATTTAGGTGAAATTTACGAAGGTGGATTAAATGGTGAAATAATAAAAGAGGAAAGAAACGTAAGAAGGAAGAAATGAAAAAGATTGACTAGGACATTGGGAGGGTTTGACCAATAGGGACCAGACCTTTATGACGTTCACAAAACATGAAACTTGTGATTAATCAAACTCTTTCTTCTTTATGATTACAAATACGTTACGAGTTTTACAATTCATGCCAACCGCCCACCCCCCAAGTCCAACTCATCTTCCTTATTCAATTCAAACTTTCATATTCTTCGTTCATTTATATTTACATTTTCTAAACTTGTTTAACTCTTTATATCAAATCAATACCTGATCCTAAATTATTATAACTAAGTGTTAGTAACCGATTAACGGTTACGAGTACGATTGTCGTAATAATCACTAGCCTAATAATATATGTTTATTTTATTAAAAGCGAATATGACAACTATACATCCGCAATCGTCGTTGGCACTCTTTAATTATTATTTATGTGTATATCTAATATAGATTAATAAGTATGGTTTAACAATATTATCTGGGCAAAAAATGTGATTAGGAAAGTGGAGAACTGGAGAGTTTTTTTTGTGAGTTCGAACTCGAACTTGAATTTTTAACGAGCAACCAAGCTAAGCTCGGCTTGATTTGGCTCGTTTGTACCCTTAAATTAGTATCATTTAAATCCTATATACCATTTGATAGACTTGAGTAATTACCTAACTCAATTTCAACTTTTATTTTATTTTTCTTTATTTTATAAGTTAGACAAATTGATAGTAATTAATAATATTACATGATAATTGAGGGGTCAAATTGTAATTTTAAAGTTCTGATTGAAGGCTTAAGGTTGGTCAAATCACGCAGTTGACTCGGACATTTACTGAGTCAACTAGTACTAAATAGTCAAAGTGGCGGCATTTAATGGCTCTCAAAAGTTACTAAAGCCGTTTCTTCGGCGGATAAAACTTAAAACTTCACCTGTGTTCTAGTACAGATTTCTGCCAAACTCTCTGCTCCTGAATTTCCAAAACTACCCTTTGACTCCTTTTTGTTTTATTCCGTGTGCAGGAATAATCATGAGAATTATGGATGTACTTACTGGTACTTTGACAACTTGAAGTTAAAAAAAAAAAAAACCAACATTTATGAATTAGATTGGGCCTGACCATGGGCTGGCTTGGGCCAATCCCAGTCCACCATAGAAGAATGAAAGTTACTGGTTGTTCCTGTTGCCAAACAAAATAGTATTTATAAACACGTAAGATTAATAAACTGGTGATGGTTATGATGAGGAAGACTATTCGTGAATAGAGAGAATCAATTAGCACGTGTTAGCCAAACGTTGAAAGGGCAAAGATTTGGCTGATCTTATTATTAGTATTAATTTAATTAATTATTAGTAATTAGATGTTAAAATAAATACAGTCACGTGCTGATTAATATTTAATCTAACCAACCCATCACTTTCTAATGAAAAAGGTTATTGGAAAACACAATGAGTTAAGTCTTAATCATGGGCATGCACTAAACAAATATGCTATTCTTTTTCTTTTTTAAAAAAAAAAAAAAATTAATTAACAAAAGAATTATTAATTTAAGAACTTGAAAAAAAAAAATATGTAAGAGAATCTAATACTTTTCTTTATTCTAGTTCTAGGTAAAGTCGTGAGAACAATTAACGGCCCTTATTTATGCCACTTGTCAGCCTCTAAAGCCTCATGCCTTTCTCCTAATTTTCTATATTATTTCTTATTTTTAACATTTTCTGAAACTTAATTATCTCTCTGAGAAAGGAATGAAAATTTTCCTATAATTACTTGATTAATTGAATGTCTTGGCTTGCACTAAGAAAAGAACGGGGTAGAATTCATTGAATGGAATTTTGATTAGCATCTCAAGAAAAAAAAAGTTAAAGTGTGAGGAAAGAAGCAAATGTGAAGGCAATAACTCAAAGTTTATGCTTGAATAGAGAAAGACAACAACATTAAAAATTCTAAAGTTAATTTTGAATAAATACATTAATAAAATATTAGTAACAAGTAAACAGATATTAATCCATCTGGTGATAAAAAAAAAAAATATTTGCTCATTTCATTGATTTTCTGGGTTCAAACCACTTGAAGTTATCTACCTCATTTGTGACTTACTTATTGAGTTTATAAAGTGTTCAATAAATTCTAGAGACTCGAACACCCCGATTGTTAAAAAAATAAATAAATAAACAGATATTTTGTTGTTGTAACAGGGTTAATAAATAATAGAGTTAGTTGGATAGTAGTGTGAAGTGTCAGAGAATCCAACTGGGTTTTGTATGAGACAAAAGGTGCATGGGAGCCACGAGGGTAGAACAGAACCGAACCTGCAATCAATTCTCATTTTTATTTTATTTTTTATTTGTCTGCATCACCATCATCTTCATCTTTTAAAGAAAAATAAAATAAAAAATCAGCTGCTGCTTTAGGTTTAGTTTGGGTGATAAAAGTTGGCATTAGTATTGCCCACTTTTTGATTTTGGGTTATTGGATTAGCCTACAAAGTGCTATCTTTTATATCATTATCTCCATGTTATTTTAAATCTTATTAAAATAAGATGGCTTGTTGAAGAAGATGAGATGATGACATGAGGCCTCAAAACAAAATCAGAGACTTATGAAGGTTGCTTTGGATTGTAGAATTCGCATGAGAATGTCTTGTCTTGACAGAATGATGTTTGATGTTTAATCAGCATCTTTTATGTGCTTTGCTTTACTAAATCTTTAAGAAAGCTATTATTCCAAAACCATCTCATTCAAGCCAACCCAAAACCTTCTGACATCTGGAGAGGAATTTATGAGCAGTTATTACATTACACTTTCACTTTCACATAACAAAATCTAAAAGCTTCCTTCTTTCATCAATGTTTTTTTGAGAGGAAGAAAAGAAACACGATTGTGTTATTCATTCAGAAAAACTCAAGCTCGTATTGTCAATTGTAAATTGAAAAAAAATACTACAGTCTGAAAGCCAGATTACAAGCCGCATTCTTCCACTTTTTTGTATTGTGGATGATGGGAGCCTCAAATCTTTTGTAATCCAGAAAATTTTACTTACTATTTGTCTCAGGCAAAAGATATGCCCAATAGTTTTGATAACTCAAAAAAAATTGTAAATAAAAAACCTAGCTTTTCCACTGTACACAAAGAAATCCAAACTAATCAAACAATCTAGTCAGTTAGAATTCTGTGCACTGCTGTCCCTCTGCAGGGTATTACGCTTGCACCAGCATAAATACTCTGGGATTGGCCCTTCTTCTCCGATAACCCAAGCGTGCCCAGCTACATCCTTTAGAGTCAATCTCTGAGTTGGATCTGCAAACCACAATTATAACCTTTTTTCAGCAGAAATTGGAAATCATAAAAATTGAAGACAGGTGTAAAAGAAGTGGACGGTAAGGAGCAGCCTATGCTAATTAAGAACAGATTATACTGGCCTTTGCAAAGAAGTCCTTCTATTAAGTTTCTCAGCTGTGGGTTCATATCATCTGGAAGTTCCAATGAGTTATTAACAATCTGTAAAACAGAAGAGAAAGATCTCAATTTAGTTTTTCCCTATGGGCATACAAAATGTAGTAACAAAGAACACTGTCACACACAAAGAAAAAAAAAAAAAAAAAAAGAAAAACGAAGATGCAAAAAGCACTGTGCACACCTTATCATACGTATCCTGCAGTGTTTCGCCTAGAAATGGATATTGTCCCAGTACCACATAGTATAAAGTAACTCCTACAGCCCATGTGTCAGCAGCTTTCCCATGGTAAGTTAGACCTATTATCATAAAAGAAATTCACATACACTGTTATATATCCAATGGCCTCTTATTAATAAACACAAATTTAAATCTCTGAAAGAGAGAATTCTAACCTAGACAGCATTCAGGGGCAGTAAAAACAGGAGTCCCAGGAGAACGGCGAAGCTCATCATTATCATCCTGCAAAACCAAAATGTCTTGTTTCAACACGATAAAGAAATTAGGTGGACTATTAATTGATCCTAGGGCAATATTTCAACAATACAAGATCCACAATCAGAAAGATATACATACAACTCTATCTAGGATAAGCAAAATATTTTTCTGTGATGCCTTGCTTGCCCAATAGTTTAGTTTTAAACTACACCGTAAAAGAAACATTCATAGATATAACATAGATTGCCTCTTCATATTTAAGTAGTCACTCCAGATAATATGCAACAAGACAAGAATCAATATAAAAATTCAAAACTTTAGACTGTAACAGTGACATATCCTTAAACTACAATCATAAAATGTATATCCTATTTATCTAAAACAATTACAGACTATTATAATTGGACAAAAAGCTTTTCTTTCAATGCCTTTTACCACAACTCCAACAGATGAGCACATGCATGTACAAACTCAATATCACACAATCCCGTTACAAACAGGTATTATACGACATTAATCAACATGTTCATCAGCTGTTTCTTCCACATCATAGCATTGCCACTGAGAGAAGAGATAGAGAAAAATACAAAAGACACTAAACAAAAAGGATGAAGAATATGTTTTACACCATTCTAGTTCATGAGTAATAATATTTGAAAAGTATATATCAATCAATTGTATTTTTTCGTTGAAGCAAGTATTCATAAACTTAGAAAATCAAGGGAAAAGATAATTCATACCTCAAAAACCTGGCTGACGCTAAAATCTCCAATCTTCACTATACCCGTACGTGTAACTAACAGGTTATCAGGTTTTATATCCCCGTGCACAACATTCTGGTTTTACAACCAAAAAGAGAATAATAGAATAAGTACAAAAGATATTCTACTCAATATCAATAGCAAGGAAGGAGGAAATCTTTATATGAAAGAAAATGCTTATAAATATTAGCCAAGTTTGCACTTATTTCAGACAGTCGACTATAACAAAAGACCCAACCGAGAAAACTAAAGAAAAAATAAACCACAAAGACACAGTACACCGTCTACCCAACAGCTCATGGTGGAAAATCCACCAGATGTTAGGTTTCTGCAACCCATCAACTCAGAGATAAATAAACTTATCCATACATCAATAAGATACCATACATTAAACAACCCCCTGTGCCTACAAAAATTTGATACTGGACAATAAACAAGCTTCACAAGAATCGTCATCATCTTGCTAGGGTCAGAACGATAAAAAGTGGTCAAGAAGCTGGTTCTAATAAAAAGTAAATGTGATTGGAAACAGGGGAAACTTGCTCCAGCCATTCCCAGAGCAGATACATTCCTTCAATCAGAGCAGGGCATTGCACAGTTTAAGTAAAACATCTTAAGTGATAAAATGTTGAATCCCAAACAGATAAGCTTATAAAAGGCTTCTAAGTCATCAACAGTTTTCTCCTATCCTTAAACCTCTACAACAGCCTGGCTTCAGGATTCCAGTGCGGTAAGAAAAAAATATGGGTGTATTTGTTTTATTATTTTGAGTAGTATTTTTGAAAAAGTTGAGTTGGGTTATAATTATGAGGTAAGATTTGAATTTGAAAATGTGTTTAGTAAGATTATTTTTCAATCCCCTATATTTGTTAATTTAGTTAAACACCCCTTACAATAAAAGTTTCAAAGTTAACAAAAACAGCCCCATCCACCCATTAAACGCCGGCTGCCAAGAATGTGTAGGTGGGTGGGGGTGTTTTTGTCAATTTATAAACTTTTATTGTTGGGGGTGTTTAGTTAAATTAACAAACCTAGGGGGTTTAAAGGTAGTTGAATAAAATAGAATTAGATTTTTAGAATAGGGAAACAAATATGTATTTTGGGTAGGATAGGGATAGAATAGGGTAGAAATAATGCCCCAAACACAGCCTATACTGTTACAAATGAAGTCAAAAGCAAACCAAACCGAGCACCAGTGAGGTCAGATTTAGTATTATTGGCACCACACATGGTAGACTACACACAGTTAGCTGGAATCACTAATCAACTAAACTATTCTACAAAATACTAGATGTAAAGTGGAAGATGAGGAAAGAAATATATACAAGCAAATTACCAATTTTCTGAATACACCTCAAAAGACAAAAATACAACAATGGTACATAAGCACAAGCCAATGCCATACATCTCGCAAGACTGCTCTGGTCCCATAGCAAATTGATTAAGATTGTGACCATAAGCTATTTTCACATGGTTCGCCTTGAAACTCACTTTTTAGAGAAAAATCTACAACTTTTCAAATCTTATAAATTGAGGTGAATGTATAATAAAATGCAAAAACAAATGGTGCATATGTAAATATTTGTGGGCATATATGAAACATCACGGTACTAGATAGCCAGCAACCTTCTATATAATGGTCTACCACATATACCTCCATTAAATAAATGGCAAACATTGATGTAATAACCAACATTGCTCCATACAAATACATATCCAGCTGCAGGCACACACAGAGTCCAAGAATTAATGACGCAAAATTAAGGCTTTCGAAAGCTTACATGAGCATGAAGGTACATCAGCCCAGAGACTACATCCCGTAAGTACTTTCTGGCAGTATCTTCTTCAAGGGCCCCAGGTAGAGCAGAACCACCACAATCCCCTTTGCTTTCCACATATTCAAGAACTGGAGGAAAGAAGTTAGGAAAAGTTTCCAGTCAAGCATAAGGATAACAGAACAATTAAGGTAACTGAATATTTTTTCATACTAAGACTTCAATGCAATAATCAAATATAAAAGTTGGAAGTGAAATTGTTAATCAAAGGGAAAAAAATAAGTGAGAGAAAGCAAAAGGAAATAAATACCCATGTAGAACTGATCTGTGTTTGGATCATCAATCACCTCAATGAGATTGACTATATTTGGATGGTCCAACATTTTCATTATTAGAACCTGCAAGGATAGGAATTAAATATTAGAAAAGTTTCATCTACGATAAAAACAAAGATAAAGAGCCAAAGCATCATAGAGTGTCTATTATAATGATAAGCATAAGCACTTGTAGTATAAATAAGCCAAATTTTAGCCTGATCTACAAGCACTTGTTGACTAAGCAGAAGCATCAAGAACCTCAGGGAGGATATTCTATATCAAGAACATATACAACAGAAAATTTCAGTACAAGCATATAAAAAATTAGCAACAATGCAATGTCTTTCTATATGGTCTAGACTGTAAAAGCTCAAAAGAGAAGAAAAAAAGCAGATACCTCACGAAGAACATCAGTCATAGCAGTCTCTGAAGGAGCAACACGTAGCTTTAACAAATGAGACTTATGAAAGGCCTGGAGTTCAAATATAAAATTTGCACGATAAGAAAGATAAACCTTGTTTTGGTATAAGCTTCTACATAATCAAGAAAACACTAAACACCATTTAATTTGCAGATCCTAATAACTAAATGAAAGTCACAGGACTGAAAAACGCTATATTCCACCATATTATTTTCAGATAAATCCTGAAGATTTTCACTAAACTACTGCTCTGCCCCAAAACACGAATGCCTCTCCATAGAAGGCAAAAAAGCAGTACCTTAATTGCATAATGCTTCCCATCTATAGAGCTTTGGTATAGAACCTGTTGCAGAAGCAAGGCCAGAAGACTTAAGAAAATCCTTAAAGCAAGAAATACAGCTTAATGTCTGTCAAATCAATGCTTACCACTTTACCATAGCTACCAGCACCAATCTTGCGCTCATGCACATACTCATTGATCATCTTAGTCCCGTTTTCATCCTAAAAAAATGCAATACATATATAAAATCTTAGTAAAACATTATGGAAGCAAATACAAAATTTAAGGACTCCTACACATGGAATTCCATCTGTAAGACAACCACTGTGGGACATACGACCTTCTTCAGTAAATTCACCCTTAAACTTTAATTAGACTGAATTAATTCACAAAAACAAGCAAAACCTCAAATCATCCTGAACATAAAGCACAAAAAAGAAAAAAAATCTGGGAAGCAACAAAGTATGAGAAAACTGATCGGAAAATCTGCTTAAATGTTGCCTTAGCTACCAAGCATTAAATTCAAATTTATAGCGAGAATGAACTAGCTGTAACTAACAACCTAACAAGAGCAACAACCAATAGGGATTTATTATAACTGTATACAACAACTATACACAGCAAAACCACTAAAATTTATCAAATCATCAACTGTTGACAACAACAAGATAAGAAAATGACTGATCTTGTAGCCAGTGTGCAACCATATTGTATCTGAAACAACTATCAGAAGTACTACAATGCCGGATGCATGATAGTTATACAGTTGCCAGATTTCTTAATAATCAAGTTATATTCAGTACAAAGATAACGAATCATCATACTCAACCATAAATAGAATATAGCATCATAAATAAGTTTGCAAAAAGTCCCACTTTAACTTTATTATAAACTTACCTCTGATCGAATAAGTTTGTTAGTTTCCTTGACAGGATATTGCCTGCAAACCAGTCCATTCTGCACTCTTAACCTCAAAATCTCTTCAGAGCGTTTGGCACAGTTCTGCAACTCGCCATCATCTCCATGTGCTGTATTCGTATCCTCACCATTAAACAAACTATCAGTCTCATCGTCTATTTCATCCTCTAACAAAAACTCTTGGGAAATTCGATTATTAAACCCAGGAATGGGCCTCAATGATTGTTTAGGCTTTCTTTTGGAAAACCCGAAACAACCACAACAACCCATAGCTCTCACCCAAGAGTAGGAGCTCTTATTAAACATGAAAAACTTCAATAATCTTAGAACAACTATTACAACTCCCAGCCACCAAAGAGAATAAAAAAGTGATCCCAAAAGCTGCAAATAGACAAACCGTTGTGTCAATAAACAATCAATACCGCCTTACAAAAAATAGCCACCTAAGCTGAATTAGCATATAAGTTTATATAATTGTCACATAACACAAAATCAAAATTATTAAATGGTAGAATACTCATTAGATGGGATTTTCACATTTTTCATCCAGAATCATGAATGAGCGAAAAAAAAAAAAAAAAAGATTTGAACGCAGAAGACCAATACTCCAATGGGTATTCTGGGTTTCTTATTCATCACACAAACAAATAGAAAAAAGAGTATCACTTACAAGTAAAATCAACCCACATAAATAAAAGAGATAAAATTCAAACCTGATCTAAGGAGAAGACAAAGCAAGAGGGCTTTTAAGCCCAAATCAACTTTGCTATTCTAGTGGATGCCACTCCGCCAAATGAAAGAAACAACTAATTATTTTGAAGCCAATTCGATTGAGACCCAACATCGCTATTGTAACTCCAGTTTATAGTAGTGCCCAATGCAGCCTCAACATTCACCGCCAATACGTTGACCTTTTCAAATAATAATAAAAAAAAAAACAACTTTAAATTAAAAAATATAAAATTAAATAATAAGCAAAACTAGACCTTAGCTTGATTCTTCCAAAAACAAGACGAAAGTTTTTTAGTTCCTTCAGATGCCATCAGCCACGAACAATAGTTGTTTTACAAATAAACAAATTATATTATATAATTAATAAAAGAAATATACATATTATATATTTTTCCTAGAAGCCGTACCTATTATTTAATGACAATTGCAATTCGAAAGCCCTAGATTCGAATTCAATTCCGACAGTGAGACAAGCATGCAAGAATCGTATTTGAAAACCCTAAATTTCATCCGAAATTGAGGGTGAAATTTGGAAGCGAAACACAATATTGAGTGATTGAACAGTTGGAAATTGTGATTGTTTGTGATCTGAGATTGAGATTTCGTCAAAAAGTGAAAGAAATGTTACAAGAAAGGGCAGAAATCTTCAACTTGAAGGCTGGCTGAGGACAAAATATCAATTAAAAAATAAATAAATAACAGTTCTGAAATTTTGTTTGTGCAAGAAAAATTTGTGAAGCGAAAGCTGAAATATAAGTGGGGCAGCTTTGCCACGTGGTAGTGGGGCTACGTAATCATGCTGTTAGGACTTAGGAGTNTCAACTTGAAGGCTGGCTGAGGACAAAATATCAATTAAAAAATAAATAATAACAGTTCTGAAAGTTTGTTTGTGCAAGAAAAATTTGTGAAGCGAAAGCTGAAATATAAGTGGGGCAGCTTTGCCACGTGGTGGTGGGGCTACGTAATTATGCTGTTAGGACTTAGGAGTTTATTACTATTTTAAATTATATGTTGATTTTTTTCTTTTTAAAAAAAACCTGTCGAGCCCAGCGGGTTGGCCCGCGGCTTCCAACGGGCAACCCGGCGGGTTGGCTGTTGGGCTGCCAACGGGCAACCCGGCTGGTTGGAGACCAGAAAAAAAAATTAAAAAACCAATTTTACCCTTCAAATATAGTTGTTTTATAGTCGTTGGAGAGGTTTTTTTGTCATTTTCTTTTTCCATTTTTCTCTATAAATAAGGCCTAAACTTCTTATATTTCTTCACATCCAAAATTCTCTAATTTTCTTCAATTGCTCTTGCTTTAAAAATCTCTCAAATCTTTGTTGTCATTTTGCTTTCATTTTAATTTTTATTACTTTTTGTAATTTTTAATTCATATTTCCAAATTCTAATTCTCTTTCTTTAATTCTTTTATAACCAATTTTTTTTTTTTTTTTATAACTAGAATGGATAGATATTTCCATAATCCCACCATCAATTTCAATGATGAAGAAAATTATCCTAATCCCCCTGAATTTACTGACACAAATGTAGTAGATTCATCTGATACACCTTATAATATTTCCCCACTTCCTCTCCATGTTGCTACAACTCCCAGTGGTTCTAAAGGTCGTTCCCGTAATCGTTGTCTTCACCCAACTCCATATGCAGTAGAAGTGGGTTCATCAACTGCAGCTACCGAAACTGACGACAAGCACACATCAAACGTTTCGATGCATTTCGTAGAGTTTTACGAGACAAAAAATGGAGTTCAAGTGAAGAAAGCAATATGCAAGTATTGTGGAAATATTTATAAAGCTGATGCAGGTAATGATATTAGTACTTTAAAAATGCATGCAGATAAACATATAAATCATCATGGATATATACAAACCAATCAAACTCAAATAGTTAGTATGGGTAATACTTGGCGTTATAATTCTGATGTATATAGGGAACAATTAGCTTTATATATTGTTGCAACTGATCAGCCTATTAATATGGCTCAAGATAAATATTTTGAAAGATTTATTAAAAATTCATTTTTACCGGAATTTAAAACTTATTCTAAAACTACAACTAAGAATGATTTAATAAAGTTATTTAACAAAATGAAATTAGAATTAAGAAATAAAATACATAGTTGTCATGTTAAGGTGGCTTTAACCGTTGATATTTGGAGTGGTAGAGTTAAACAAGATTATATTTGTGTGACTAGTCACTATTTTGATAACAAATGTAAATTAAATAAATCTTTATTAGGATTTAAATTAATGGATGTAGATCATAGTGGTCAACAAATTTATTTTAAAATTGTTGAAGTTTTAGAAGAATATGATTTGGTTAACAAAGTAATAAGTCTAACTTTAGATAATGCAAGCGCTAACCGTAGAGTTGTAGATTTTTTAAAACTAAATTTTCCTTTTTATGACAATTTGAAGTTTTTTCACCAACGTTGTGCATGTGACATTATTAATTTAATTGTAAAAAGTGGTATGAAAAGAATTAGAAATAATATTGATAGAATTAGAGATTGTTTAGCTTGGATTACTAGTAGTAATAAAAGAAATTCTGAATTTAAAGATGCTTGTAAAACTTCAAATTTGTCTCCTAAAACTTTTGCATTAGACATGCCAGGTAGATGGAATAGTACTTATTTAATGCTTGATTCATGTTTACCTTATGCAAATTTAATTAGTTATTTTGTAGCAAATAAAAGGAGTCCTCATTTTTTGGTAGAGAGTGATTGGCATATAGCTCAAAAATTTCATTCTTTTCTTAAAACTTTTTATGTTGCCACTTTAAAACTTTCTGAAGTGTATTATCCTACTAGTCCATTGATAATACATACAATTTTAAAAATTTCAAATTTATTTGCTCAAAACAGAAACAATAAAATTTTAGCGGGACCAATAGAAGCAATGGAATTAAAATTTAAAAAATATTGGAAACCCATTCCTTTTCTTTTTTGTTTAGCTGCCATATTTGATCCTAGGATTAAATTCACGGGTTTAGAAAATGGTTTAGACACGTTAAGTGAAAATTTGCAAGAAGGAGCGTATGCCAATCAATTAGAAGAGATAAGACAATGTCTTGGAGAGATATATTTGCAATATGAAAGCAGGTATGGGAACCAGCAAAGATGCGCAATACCCGAGGAAGTACCAATAGAAGACACAAAAGAAGATTTCAACTCCTGGAGTGCATTTAATAGGCGGAAGAAGACCCGAACCCGAAGCACAGCATTCCCTTCAGAAGCATCAACAACGAATATAATGTCCTCCATGCAACTGCAGAGTAATGAGCTTCACCAATATTTGAGAACCCCTGACTTGCTACCAGTAGATCCACAACAAAGAGCCAACTTTGATGTCTTAGAATATTGGAAAATCAGAAAATGTATTTTTCCGGTACTATCAAGACTTGCCCTTGATGTTTTCTCTGTTCCTGTCTCAACCGTCTCATCCGAACAAATATTTAGTGCAAGTGGAAGAATTTTAAATGAAAGGAGGACTAAACTTTCACCAAAATTGATTGAAATCCTCACATGTCTTCGAGATTGGGAACGGTCGCGCCATCAGGATCAATATGAGGTTATCGATGATACTTTAATAGAATCATTTCAATTTTGTAATTTAGATGATACAGATGAGGGAGGTCTTAGTCAACCACCCCCAAATTTATCAATTGTAATTTTGTAATTTATAAATTAGCTGTCAATTATTGCACTTTTTTTCTTTACCAAGTTTTTGTCTCAATTGAGTTTTTCTTGATAAGGTTTTTAACGAGGCAATAATTATTGTAATTTCTTATTTTATTTTTTGATAAATGAATAAATCTAATTTTTCTTATATTACAATTTAATTATATTAAAATTAAATTAATATTTGAAATGTTAACTATAAAAAATTTTAATTAAATTAATATTTGAAAAGTTAACTAAAAAAAATTACACAAAAGCCAAAAACATCAAAAAAACCAATGTTTTAAAACCCAACCCGGGGTGAAACCCGGTAAAGTTTTCGTGTCCCGGGTTGACCGGTTTGACCGCTACAAATTTTAAAACTCAACAAATACACCCCTGAAAATTACCTTCAAGTCCTACATGTTTGAACTTTCTCAAACACACCCCAACTGAAAATCGACCGGCGACTGATTGGCAACGGCGACACCCCAGATGCAACCCCAATCTTCCCCTGAGCCTATTTCCATTAAAATCTATCCAAGATCTGGCCGAAATAGGTTCGATTTCGGCCAGATCTCACCAACGCCGGCGTGGGTATTCCAGGCCAGATCTCATCCACGCCGGCGCCTACAAACCTCCCCATCACTCAGGAATTACTCCGTTATTCCTCCTGAACAAAACCCACCTCACCCGACCCCCGTTAGCCTAGCCAATCGCCGAAAAAGTCCCATTGTTGCCGCTGCCAAGTTTCTTCGATTTCCGGTCGATTTACTCACCGGAAATCAACGATGCCACCACCATTGTATTCACCGGACCTTTGTCTTCAAAAGCCCTAACCTTCCGACCATCGATTGTTCGCCGATCATCCTCCCAAATCTTAGGGTTTGGGGGTGAATCGGAAAAGTTAAACCCGACCTGTTGAAGCTACCGGGTCCAGGTTCAACCGGCTGGGCCGGGCTGGGTTTTAAAACAATGAAAAAAACAAAAACAAAAATTAAATTTTTTGGGTGGGTCAGCCCGATCCGACCCACACAAAAACCCGTGGGGCTAGGGTTATCGGGCCGAGTTAGGCGGGCCTAACCCGACCTACCTCTTTTTGGTGGGGCCGACCCAACCCGACCCACAAATTGCTTAGGCCGAACACAGGATGGGGGAGGTAGGACCACTTTTCCACCTCTACAGTGCCGTGTCATTCTGTGAATTTCTACTAGATTTTTGTTATATTTTAGAAGCATTTTTCGAAGTTTAATAATTTAGTAAAACAAAATTCGATTACATTAAAATATTCCCTTTATTTTAAAAACGTTAAAGTTTATTGTTGATCAATATAAACCATCTCTGTTGTGTTGGTATTTAGTATATTTTAGTTTGATTTAAAATTATTTTTAAAAATTAAAATAGGATTAAAATTTTTTAATTAAATTTTAATATATTTATATTTGAAAATATATTTAATATAGTATTCAGATTCTATTTTTAAGTTAAAAACTAAGAAAACTTATCACTATTCTGTCCCTATTCCAAATACAAATGCACGTTTGTTTTCTTATTTTCAAAATCCTATTCTAAATTAAAAAACTTCTTAAACCCCCTAGGTTTGTTAATTGACAAAAACACCCCCAACAAAAAAATTTATAAATTAACAAAAACACTCTCATCTACCCATAGTTGCCAGATTCCGGCAACCATCGTCAGTGGTGGTTGGAATCTATCACAATGGTGCACTACCAGCCGATAATGCGTCGATCTGGTCAGAAAAGGCAAGAACTAGTCGTCAGCCACGACTAAAGAAATGGCCGTCGTTGACGGTCAACCGTCACTGACGGCTATATCTGGCCTTTTTCGATCGTCGACAGCTATATCTGGCCACAGATTTGGCTTTTTCCGGTCAGATATGTGGTGGATCTGGCCGAAAAATGCAAGATTGGCACACGACCGGCCAGATTCGACCGGTCGTGCACCATAACGCCAGATTTCGACCAGATTTCGGCGATGGTGGCCGAAATCTGGCACTGTGGTTGGGTGGGAGTGTTTTTGTCGTCTTATAAAATTTTATATATTAAGGTGTTTAGTTAAATTAGCAAACTTAGAGGGGTTTTTGGTTAATTTTTAAATTTTACCTCGTAATAATCACCCAACTCTACCTACCAATAATATTTCAAAAATATTACTCAAAATACTAAAACAAACAGTATTTAGATTTTTTTTTTTTTTAAGTTAAAAACTAAGAATAACCGAGAAAACAATTTCTAATCATTTTATGATTTTACGCTAATTTTATATTTAAAAATATGTTTAATAAATGTATCTAAGTATCAATGATATGGTAAAACATAATTGTGTTAATAAAATTTTGTCTCTCATGTTGTGACAATTCCCTTTGTGAAAGAAAATGACGACTTTTTTATTTAAATAAATCATATATATATTGAATCATCCTTTGACGAGGCACCAAATGTCTCTTATCCACGTTTGATAACCTGCCTCTTAAATGAAAATGACACCATAACTAATATTGATAACTACCAGTTACAATAATATTAATGACTGGTTGTTGATTTATGAGTGTTATGACCTTGTTTAAATATATTTTTTTTAGATGGTTTAAAAAGATAATCCTGGATAAAAAATTTATATGTGGAGAAGGAAACTTCGCGTGGAAGTTAGTGTTGGTTGAAGAATTTGTATTTATTCAAATGGATTGGGATGGTTTTGTTTCTATACTCTATACTACAGATTTGACACATTCACGGTCCTATAATTGGTTGTCTAAAGTGTGACCATGTTTATGATTCCGACATCATTACAATCACACACTACCATCATTCTTTTCTCTGATCATTATTCATTAAAATCTCTCAAATCCTATCATTATCGACTCACTTGACGACCGACAATCGAGTGATTAGGGTTTATACAACTAATCATCCCAGTAAAATTATAATAAATTTCAACCACTAAAATCCAAACTTTCACTATCAAAAGACACATCGACCTTCCCTCTTCAAAAACCTCAACAATCTGAATCGATTTTGCTCACTGTTTAGTGTTAGAATATAAGTTTGGATAGTAAAATAGTATTTTAAAAGTCTATGAGTGAGAAAATGTCATTAAACCATTATTTGGGTAAGAAAAAGCTGTTAAACTCTATTTTAAGATATTCATATTTGAAAATGTATTTAATATGATAATCAAATTATGTTTTTAAGTTAAAAAATAGAAAAAATTCTAATTGTTTTCTGATTTTACATGAATTTTATATCTAAAAATATGTTTAATATATATATATCTAAGTGTTAATAAAACGGTAAAACATAAATGTGTTAATAAAATTTTTGTCTCTCGTGTTGTGACAATTCCCTTTGTGAAAGAAAGTGACAACTTTTTTATTTAAATAAATCTATATATAGACATGATAATTAAAAATAAAAATAAAAATTGAATCATCCTTTGACGAGGCACCAAATGTCTCTTATCCACAGCTGATAACCTACCCCTTAAATGAAAATGACACCATAAATAAAGAGAGAAGGGATCATGTGATTAATCACAATAATATTAATGACTGGTGGTTGAATTATAAGTGTTATGAGCTTGGTTAATTATAATTTTTGAAATGGTTTAAAAAGTTAATCGTAACTATTTTTGGGTAATCGAATGGTTTGATATAGACTCTTAGATGTATTATTTAAGTGGTTCTGAGTTCGAGTCTTTCTTTAATTATTATTAGAGATAATCTTTGAAACTGTTAGTTGATCGATAATTTCAAAACCTCGTAATATTAATTAAAGTATGCATAAATTGATTTATAATTGAGTTATAAAAAAATAATAAAAAAAGCTAGTACTGATAAAAGGTATTTAGCAATTAAAGGACAAGTTTACGTGTCAGAGAAGGAAACTTCGTGTGGAAGTTAGAGTTCGTTGAAGAATTTGTATTTATTCAAATGGATTGGGATGGTTTTGTTTCTATGCTCTATAGTGCATATTTGACACGTTAACGAGGTTGTCTAAAGTGTGACCATGTAATTTAATATCTCAAAACTTTATAAATCTATTTTTTTTTTTTTATTTGATACGATTTTAGAAGGTGGATTTTATGTATTTTTTGTCTTAGGTAATCGAGGTATCCAAACCTTTATTAGAGCATGTCTAATTATCGGGCCACAAAAAACTATAAAAATTTAATAGACTAAAGTAATTGTATAAATGTAATAAGTTCATTTTCTGTGATTCAAACACAAGACTTTTTAGGTATAACTAACATCAATGACTAAAAAATTTGTCATCCGGCCATAAAGAGGAAAGTTATTTATACTATTAATAATATTGCACTCTTGTATTTGATTTCTAATTGATGCCATAACACCTTCTTAATTAGACAACAATTTGACCAGTTATATAATTTATCAAATATTGTTTGAGAATTAGGGTTTATTATTACCGGACTTTATTCTGTGAACGCGACGTATCAGCTCGTAATTGGTCAGCTCGCAATAGGTTCTGCCTATCCAACAATGGATCCTGCCTTACCAAATGCGAGCTGTCACGTCAGCGTTAATGAGAGAAGTTTGTGAAAAATGTTTGTCAGCCTATCTTTATTATATGTGTAGCCCTTATTTCAATAGATGAAAGCAAAAGCACTTTATGTTATAGAAATAGTTAATGACATTAATCCCCATGTGATATAATACTCTATGATACAAAAAATCTCATTTTTGTTAAGTTTTAAGTGTTAAAATAAACGGTGAAAGATGAATTTGGTAATAATTAATTCATAACAGTGTTAATTTTAACGGCTTTTAATAGTTCATTAACCATAGGGAGATTTTTGTTATTTCGAAAATCACAAAGAAATTTTGTTATTATATCATATTTCAAGAAGATAATGTTATTAACTCTTTTGCAAAATAATAAGTTATAGATACGACAACATTGAAAGCATGATCGAGTATCAAAAAAATTAAGTTTACATAAACCTAATAGATCATATATATTAAAGTAATTTATTTTTTATTTAAATTGAAACATTATAATTCAATGGACTTTAGAGGAAATCATTTTTATGTTACCTCAACAAATTCTAAAACATTGAATTATACTATCAATAATTATAAGTTTAATTTCATAAAATTAATAAAAGATTTAAATTATATAATCTTAAAAATATCACTTATATTCTTAGTGGGGAATGGGGATTACTAGTTGAAAGAGAAAGCATGAATATATTCCTTTGTCTTGATTGAAACGATGACGTCTGACTACCCACCACTAAATTCGCAGCCATGATGATTATAACAAAAGTACAAAACAAAGTGAATCTATGGACCCCTCAGATATTCTTAATAAATACAACACTTGATTAGTTATATGCAGACGAGTAAACAACATATTCCCACCTGAGATGTAGCAAAATTCCAAGTTGATACCCAAGGTTTCATTTATTCTAGATACCCAGCCTTAAAGTAACATAGTTAGTGATTGTTGGGTTTTGACGAGTGTTATTATTAAACTACCCTTTACTCCATTCCATACCACTACCATAGTCCATTCCAAACCACCCCATCCCAAACTACCATAGCCATCCAAACCACCACCACAATCAGCCAAACCACCCCATTCCAAGTCCCATAGTTGGCCAAACCACCCCATTCCAAACCACCACCACAACCCATTCCAAACCACCACCACAACCCATTCCAAACCATCCCATCCTAAGACCACCACACAACCATCCAAACCACCTGATTCCAAATCCAACATCCACCACCTAAAATCACACCATTTCAATAAAAACAGAAAACAGAAAAAAAAAATACAAAATACAAAAGCAAAATAAAAACCCTAGGGAGAGGGGGCTTCAATCGATGTTGAAAGGTGAGAAATCGGGAACAAAAAGCATAGGGTTATTGGGGAGGGCTCTTTGATGAGTTGAATGGTGGGCTCAATGAAGATTTTCAGTGATGGGGTTGGCCGGAAAGAAGCTGGCGGAGTGCGACACATGAGGTGAAGGGTGATGGCGAAAGAGAAATCAAGGTGGTCAAGGGGGTAATGGGTTGGGATGGTGAGGCGTCGAGGAGTCAGAAAATGGGGTAGGGGCCAATTTCCTTCATGGGAAAGTGCCAGAAAACAGCCAGAGACGATTGGTGAACGACAAGCTGGTGTGGCCAGGAAGTGATGTGGTTTTGATGACGGTGGGGGATGAAGCCGACGATAGTGGAGGGAAAAAGAAGAAGATGGGTGGAGGCGGAGATAAGGACGAAATGGGAAGGGAAGAAGAAAAAGATGGGAGGATGAGGCGGAGATGAGGAAAAATTGGGAAGTGAAGAGAGAAAAAAAGAAAATGACCATTTTAGAGCTTAACTATTAAAATAAATGAAATTGTGTTACTTTAAGGGTGGATATTTGAAATAAATGAAACTAGGGGTATTAAATACTTTCACTAAACCTCGGGTGGGAATTTGTTGTTTACTCTATGCAGACAAATTAGACTGTGTTTATCACTTGACTAATCAATGATGAATGACACTTGGAACGGTGCAAATCGACCATCCAAATATTTGAAATCAAAACAAAAATGGGCTTCGCTTAATCAGATAGCATATTCTGTTTTACTAAAATAAATATAATCTAACAAGAATCTTTCCTTAATGATTCCAAGCCACTATATTTATTTATTTTTTGAGTTCTATAATTATTTTAATATGATTTGATTGAAATGTATTTTTCTTTTTTTAAATTAAAATTTGTTATACCCGGGAAAATGAAGGGTTGACGTGGGAAAGTCACGTTAAAGCTGACCTGCTCCCGTCAGGGCAACACGCACACGTCAGGCCTGCAAAATAATATGGAGCTCACACGCGTCCATTCCTCTGCAGTAAGTCGTGCGAGGTCAGCTTGGAAAAAGGAAAATGGGACGTAAAGCCGGATTATATCCTGACAATCACACCAACCCATAATTTAATGATTGATTACACGCGTTCAATTTATTAAAATGAAAAGTCCCCTCCTTAAGGGATTCGCCATTCTTTACAGAAAAACAACTCTCTCTCTCTCTTGTAAAAGAAACACTAACTTTTTCATAACTCTTATGTACGTCATCCGCTTCGCGACCTGACCCACACTAATATCAATACAAATCAGTGGACGTAGGATTTGCTACCTTGCATCCAACCACTTTAAAAGTCTTCTTTGCATTTATTTCACTTCATATATCCTTTATCACGTGTATTAATTCATCAAAAAGTGATACCCACGTGACAATTGGTTGGTGCCGAAACTAGCATCACAGTTTGGCGCTAGAAGGAGGGCCCTGATTTAGCGTCTACCCTTCATCAGGAGAATCTTTGACCTGCTGGTCTTACACTACAATGGCCCGCCAATCTGAACCTGAGCAGGGGAACCAACACGCTGAAGGAGTCCCCCCAGCCCAAAGGGACACCCCTTCCAACATGCCTCCAGTTTCGCAAAATGCTGTTGGGAATACCCCAGCAGCTCCGCAACTGGACCCTGCCATTGGAAGCTACCTGAGAGGTTCGAAAATACTCTCCAGACGGTCAATCAAGGTTGGACCGTCTGGACCAGGGCATGTCGTCCACGACAGCCGGAGCGGTACAACCGCCAAAACGCTTGCAGTCGCCCGAAAGCGCGGCAAAGGTGATAGCCCGTGCCGGAGCACTGCAGCGCGTAGGCGCAAGGGTAAACAAGTGGCAAAAATAAGCCTACGGCTCCCAAGGGCCGACGAATACAAAAGGTGCCCCGAGCAGGGTATCGGCAAAGCTGAGACTCAGTGAAAAGTAAATTCGAGCTGTCCCATGCCACGTCCAAGCAAACCCGAGCGAAAATGCTGGCGAGATGATTCCGATCACCACCAGCAGAACAATCCCGATCGTTCTCATCGGTGGGCCTCCATACCTCGCGGGCGGTTCGTACCACCGCAAGGGTCGTGAAAATGCCCTGCACTACTATTCGCCTTCACACGCCTCTATCAGCGTGTTCGAGCGCGGCTGAATACCGGCCGAGGCGAGGAGGCATCCGACCTCCGAACTCTCCTGAACCGCAACCGGGAAGTCGGGCTCGCATGGTTGAAACAACCCAGGTATGGCTCCGTTACCACAAATTGAGGAGCTCAGCGAGCTCAGACAGTTTACGGGAGCAGCGAAACGAACAGGCGCAGGTCGCCTCTACGTCCTCGTTTTCTCCTGAAGTGCTAGCTGCTCCACTTCCACCAAGGTTCAGATTGCCAGATATGCGGCCGTTTGACGGAAACTATGATCCGCAGGATCATTATATAGTTTCAACGACCTGATGGAGCTCTACAAGGTTTTGGACCTTGCGAATGCCGCTGTTTGGCCGTGACGCTGACTTCTCATGCAAACGGTGGTTGAGGTCGCTCCCAGCTGGATCGATCATTTCGTGGCCTCAGATGAGCACGACGTTCCTGCGGCATTTCCAACCAACCGAAATTTTCAATGCCTTTGAGCTACCTTAGCATATAAGGCAAGGAGAGACGATCCCTGCTTCTACATTGATCGCTTCCACAAGGAGCTCACAAGTGGCTCACGCGCCAGAAGAGTCCATCCAACTCTTATAATAGCTAGGGTTCGCCCGTAAACCGAACTGTGGAAAGAACTGCAGGCTGAGGACGGTATCTCCCTCACCAGATTCTATAACCTGGCAGAAAAGTATCTTCGAATAGAGAATTCGCTGGCGGCGCTCCGCCGTCGCGATCACGGCACTTCCAGTAGTATCAGTTCGGGGAGACAATAAGCGAGCTGATCGCAAGGAGACATTGACGGTCACGAAAGGGAAGAAACCCCGCTACGAGCAGAAAAGTCCTATGCTCCTGTCCCCCGTCGCGACCGCAACGGACTCAATACACTCCGTTGAATGTGTCCATATCTGCGCTCCTCGACAAATCCAAGGAAGCCAGCCTGCTCGGTGAGCCCGAACCAATGAAAACCCCCTCACGGCTAGAAACAACAAAAGTACTGCCGTTATCATCGGGAAAATGGGCATCTCACCGATGAGTGCCGAGCTCTAAAACAGGCTATCGAAGAGCTCATCAAAAAGGGGCACTTCAAGGAGTACATGACACTCCCGAAAAGAAAACCAAGGGGAGCGAAAGAAAAAGCGCCGTGATCGCAGCGGGTACGACAGTGTTAACCTAATCTTCAGAGGTCCGCACCTCGCAGGAAACAAGCGAGGAGCGCAGGAGAGATATGTTCGCGAAGCGCGCCATGACCCGATCAGAGTAATGAATACTTCGCAGCGACCTCCGAAAGCCAGAAAAAGGAGCCAATCACTTTCTGCGAGAAAGAGGCAGCTCGCCTGCACCATCCTCACGAGGATGCTCTGGTAATCATGCCCCTGATAGGTGTCATAATGTCTGCAGAATGCTTGTAGACAACGGAAGCGCTGTAAACATCCTATTCAAATCCGCTTTCGACAGAATGAACCTGGTCGAGGCCGACCTGAAGCCAGCCTCGATGCCTCTGTATGGTTTTACAGGGGATCACCTGATCCCTAATGGAACGATCCAACTGCCAGTCACGCTCGGCGACTACGAGAGGTACTAGGTTTACCGAATTTTTGGTCGTGGACTGTCCGTCGGCCTTCAATGGAATCCTGGGACGACCTCTGCTGAGAACCTTCAGGGCAGTCACTTCCATTTATCATCTCAAGATGAGTTCCCCACTCCAACCGGGATAGGGAGGTAGCGGGTCGCAAAGCGCATCTCGCGAATGCTATGTAAATCAGTCCAGATGGCCGACAAAGGAAAGGGCATTTCGCGGTGTGCACCCCGCATGCTATGGCGATCAGCCGGATCGAGCCACAGCCTGGTCCGGCGGAGGATAACATAGATCCGCGAGTTCAGGAAACCCTCCCGAGCGGCCCGGTTGAGGATCTGTCCGAAGTTTCGGTTGATCCAAAAGAGCCGAGCCGAATGCTAAAATCGGAAGCTGTCTCAACCCTCACTCGCTTCCGATGGTAAGCTTCCTGAGGAGAACATTGATGTGTTCGCCTGGTCGCATGCAGATATGGTCGGGGTCAGCCCGAACGTTATTTGCCATTCACTGAACGTCAGCAGTGAAGCTAAGCCAGTTCCCAAAAGAGAAGGGCAATGGATCCGAAGCGGTACGCCGCATTAAAATCAGAAGTGGAGAACCTTCTCCGCAATGGATCTATTCGCGAGGCTCTCTACCCGACCTGGGTTGCTAACCCGTCTTGGTCAAAAAGCCAAATGGCAAGTGGCGGACTTGCGTAGACTTCAGCGACCTGAATAAGCTTGCCCGAAAGACAGCTTCCCCCTGCCAAGATCGACCAGCTCGTTGACGCCACCTCGGGCACGAGCTGTTAAGCTTCATGGATGCATACTCGGATACAACCAAATCCCGATGTATAAGCCGATGAGGAGCATACGACCTTCATTACGACCGGGGGCTATACTGTACAAAGTCATGCCCTTCGGCCTCAAGATGCGGGTGCGACCTATCAGAGGTTAGTCAACCGAATGTTCTCCGACCTATCGGGAGGACAGAGGTCTATGTGGACGACATGCTAGTCAAATCCCGGTCGCCACAGATCATATTTCGCATCTCGCTGAGAGTTTTGCATACTCCGACTCTACAAAATGAAGCTGAACCCTCTCAAATGTTCGTTCGGATTATCGTCAGGAAAGTTCCTGGGTATATGGTCAATCAGCGGGGCATAGAGGTAAACCCCGAAGATTCAAGCTCTGCTAGATATGGAAAGCCCGACCAGTAAAAAGCAGGTCATGAGTCTGAATGGGCGAATAGCGGCACTTAGTCGCTTCATATCAAGGCTAACAGACCGTTGTTTACCATTTTTCAATGTTCTGAAAGCCAATAAGAAATTCGAGTGGACTTCCGAATGCGAGCAGGCATTCCAAGCATAAAGACATCTTGGGAAGCCACCTCTCCTCTCTAAGCCTCTTCCACAAGAAATCCTGCTCATCTACCTGTCCGTGTCTCAGTTCGCGGTCAGTGCAGCTTTAATACGAGAAGAGGAAAAAGTTCAGTGGCTGGTATATTATGCAAGTAGCGTCTATCGGATGCCGAGATACGGTACCCGGAAATGGAGCGACTAGCTTTTTGCCCTGCTGTGTCGCGTCCGAAAGCTGCGACCTTATTTCCATGCCCATCAATCAATGTAATGACGAGTTACCCTCTCAGGCAGGTCCTTGAAACTGGAGGCCTCGGTAAACTGCTCATTGGGCCATGGAGCTGAGCCAGTTCGACTTAAGGTATACGCCCAGGTCGACTATCAAAGGCAGGCTGTTGCAGACTTCATCTCGGAATTTTCATATCTCCCAAACGAGCAACAGTCTAGCAAAGTCGGGCAAGAAACTATTCAGAACCTGTCGACCTGGAACCTCTACGTCGACGGGTCATCAAACAGGAAAAGGCCGAGCGGGTCTTCTCCTGTTAGCCCCGAGGGGCTTCGGATTCATGGTATCCTCTGGTTCGGGTTTAAGGCGACCAACAATGAGTCCGATACGAAGCTCTGCTCGCCGATTGCACTCGCCAAAGAAATAGGTGCAACCACGATCAGTGTGTACACGACTCTATGCTGGTCGTCAACCAGATCCTAGGGGAATACCAAGCTAAGGAAGAGACTAGCCACTACCTGAAAGAAGCTAGGTCTCTCTGGGGCGTTTAAGCACTTCGAGATCGCTCAGATCCCCAGGGAGAGCAACTCATAAGCGGACGCCTTGGCAAAGATAGCCCGTCACTAGATTCAGAGCTCCTGATAGTATTCCTGTTCGTTTTGTCAATGCTCCAACTATCAGCTCGGCCGAACAGGCCGTAAATGAGGTTCAACCAGATTCCTGGATGACTCCCATTGTCCAGTACCTCAAGGATGGGATCTTGCCTGCGACAAGGTCGAGGCAAGGGTCCTACGAGTAAGGTCGCTCGTTTCAACACTCATCGGGATCAGCTTTACAGGAGAGGATTCAGTGTCCCACTCCTCCGATGTGTGACCGGTGAAGAAGCAGACTACATCATGAGGAAAATTCATGAGGGGATCTGCGGTAACCACGCAGCAGCTCGGTCTCTTGCGAACAAGATTGTTCGCCAGGGATACTATTGGCCCCGAATCCAGGAGGATGCGCACAACTTTGTCAAGAAATGCGACAAATGCCAACGTGTTCGCGAACATTCCGCGAGCCCCTTCTCACGAGCTGATCACTATGTCTAGCCCCTGGCCATTTTCCATGTGGGGATCGACCTATCATCGCCCCATGCCAGTCGAAAGGAGGGGTCAAGTATGCCGTGGTCGCGGTAGATTACTTCACAAATGGGTCGAAGCCGAACCGCTAGCCGCGATCACGACCAGAAAGCTGAAAGACTTCGTTTTCAAGAATATAATGTGCCGCTATGGAATTCCTCACACCCTCATCTCAGATAATGAAAGCAATTCGATAATGAGGGTTCAAGCAGTTCTGACGAGCTGGGCATCCTTAAAAAGTTTGCCTCAGTCGCCAGACTGCAGGCGAATGGCCAAGTTGAAGCAGTCAACAAGACCATCAAGCACACTCGAAAGCCAAGCTCAGGGCAGCCAAGGAAATGGGCTGACGACCTCCCCGAATCTTGTGGCGTACGGACAACTCCAGGGACCTCCACCTCGGAAACTCCATTTTCGCTAGCCTATGGCTGTGAAGCAATGATCCCAGTAAAGGTCGAACTGGGTCTCTTCGGAGGGACTTGTACAATGAGGACGAAAACGAAGCACTAATGAGAGCAAGTTTGGATCTGGTCTAAGAGCACCGCAACAAGGCTTCGCTAAGGATAGCGGCCTACCAGCAGCGAGCAAAATTCTTCGACTCAAGGTCAAGCGAAGAGACTTCCAGGTCGGAGATCTTGTGCTAAAGGAAGTTCTCCTCGAACCAGAGAGTCGAGTGCGGGGTACTAGGACCTAACTGGAAGGTCCATACCGGGTCGACAAAGTAATCAGACCGGGACCTACCATCTCAAAAGGTTGAACGGTTCCAAAGTACCCCGAGCTTGGAATGCCGAGCACCTCCGGCCATAATATCAGTAATCTCAAACTCCACTCAATTTTTGTCAATTCTTTTAAGTATTACTTTATTCGTTCGAAACGTTCGTATGTGTTCTGTTCTGTTCGCATGAAAAATTCGTAGACAATTGCTTATGTAGTCGCGAATTGTAAATTGTACACAATATTGAAAAGAGCGAACTGCAAATTGAAAGATATTTCATTCATTTACAAACAAAAAGAGTCCAAAACCCGATTACACAAGGACGACTCATTACGCTTAAGGCTGGTCGGGGGATCCTTTGATCAGAACCCCCTGCCTGGTCGGGTCATTGGGCGCCCGCGGTTTCCAGATCGTCCTCTTCGGCCATGATCCGCAAAGTCGCTTGCCAACCCTCCGGGAGGTCGACATGTTCAAATCCTGGTTCCTTGCTCGCAGGGAGTAGATACACCCAATCGCCCAGTCCGCGGCCTTTTCTTCCACTCCTCTGACTGGTTCTGCATTTCGTCAGTCAGAGAAGCGACTCTCGCCCGACTCTCCTGGAGCTCGGCCTCAAGAGCTAGCCTTCTCCTGCTCGAGGCCTGCCTATCTTCTTCAGCTCGCTGAGCCCGTGCGAAGGTCGCCTGGAGCTCCTGGTCCTTTCTCCGACCTCCCTAGAGAGCCTAGCGTTTGTCCTTTGAAGCTCTCTGACTTCCTCCCACGCCGATCGAGCTCCGCCCTCTGGAAGTCCCACTGTTCGCTGAGCAGCGTCCTTTTGGTTTCAGATACCTATCGCTGTGCTTCGAACGCTGGGTTCTTTCCGCCTCAAACGGACTCCAAACTTTGCTTCAGCTTCGCGACCTCCTCCTGCAGGTCGCTCCCCCCTTTGCGGCCCCCAGCCGCGTCTTCTCCATGGACATCCTCATCGTAACACCCTGCGAGCAGTACGAGTTAGAAATAGAGCAAAATGAAATTTCAAGTACAGCTGTGTTTACCTTGCTCAGATGCTGGAACTACGTGGCCATCAGGTCGTCGCCCTGTCTGCAAATTCGCCGTACGACTCCGTAGCTCGCACTCGAGCAGGCCATAGCAATTGGCTGCAGGTACTCGGGCAGACTCCCCAATGAATCCAGTACAGGCGCGTCCTTCGCCTTGTCGCCAGTCACCGCCTCGCTCGCGGGTTCCTTGCCCGACCTCCTGGATTCTTGGCGCGTCCTCAGAGGCTCCTCCTCGGATTCGTGTCTCAGACTCTTCGACCTGAACCTGTTTCCTCTTCTTGGACCTTTGGGCCAGAGCCTTCCGTCGGGGGCGAGCAGAGGTGCCTGAGCGACCTGTTCTGTCCTGGTCGCTTCTTGCCGGACAGGGCTGCGAAGGCGTAGAAGTTCGCAGCGGTTGTGCGGGAAGCACGGGCAGCCTCGGCCGCAGTCTCCCTCTCCTCTCCCCTCTCCCTCCTTGATCGAGGGAAAACAAATGGTGCTCGGCGGGACTCCCCGAGTCCTTGGGGGCATGGTCTCTGCTTTAAACTCGTCGTAGGGAATTTATTCACGACCAAAAGCTACCAGTATGACTTACCTTCTAGGGGTTCTAACGACGCCTTATCGCTGAAAAAAACCGTACTTTCGCAGGTTCGCGGTCGTCACAAGCTTCCTCGCGTCCCGTTGTTCCTCGTCCAGTACCCTGAAAGATACGAGCCTGTTTGGGTCGGCGAGTAAGTCTTGGCTGGTCGTTCTATTAACTGCATAAGAAACAGGTCGTTACTATGATCGTGCGAGCAGATAACGAACCCAGCGAAAGGAAACCTACTTGGATCCTGAAAATGGCGGTGACCATTATAAAAAAAAAGAAAAACTTTGTCTCGTAGGCCCCCGATTGCTGGATAGCTGTGTATCCCCGCGCAATGGTAGGTCACCGAGACAAATAGTACGAATCCTTGTCCCTACTCTCTTCAGGTAGTAGCGACGCCGAGCTCCACTGCCGATGCTCTCCCAAGCCATTTTCGCAGCACGCGATGTACATCGCGACAGCGATGACATACGCTTTGGCGTCAACTGCTTGGTGCGTCCCGAAATGATCCAGGACCGACCTGATGAAAGGGTGGAAGGAATCCTCCCTCCACCCTTGAAGATCTCTTCAGAGATCACGGCAAGGTGAACAGCCGGCGCCGTGACGGCCTAGTTGGTCGAGGAACACCTCCGAGCGGATGTCGAACTGCCTCTTTCTAGCATATTCCTCGGGGTGAGAACCGAGTAGACATCGAGAGCTGCGTCCTCGGGAGCTCCCCGCGCGGACGAGCTGGCTCCTTCCTCGGGCTTGGATGTTGACGGTTCCATTCCAGTCTGCAACATCGACAGACTAGTCATTAGGCCTTCGTGTTCGTCCCGTGCGGCGGCAAGGGACAAGTGCTTAAAACCTAGCGTGTGATTCAAACCGCCATCCACGGCTCGAATCCAATAACGGCGTCGCGACTCCGGTGAAACACTAGAAGACCCAACGCCGTGGTTCAACCAAACCATGTGCCAAAAAAAAAAAAAAAAAAAAAAAAAAAAAAAAGAGAGAGAACCTTACTCTGTGGTATAGGAGCTGGGACCGAAACTCGTTCTGGTTGCCTGAAAAGCGCCGATCGGGAGAGAATGATTCTTGGTTTGCAAAAGTTTGTCACTCGAAGCGAAAGAAATTTCGGTGACCTCATCTGAAAAATACAAAGTTTTTATATGGATTGCGAATCGACAGTTACCACCCCTTGGAACCGAAATGGCAGTTCTCTCTCTCTCCGCATTAAATGCGCCCCACGTCGCATTAAATGCCGTGAAAAGGGGCGTCGTTTCAAACCTACGTCGCATTAAATGCAGTAATAAGGGTTGTCGTTTCAAATGTGTTACAACAGTCAATGTTGTCAAAACGGCGTCGGGTCATCATGCCGCGCATTTAATATGTCTGACAAGCGCTGTAACGCATGCAGAGCGCCTGACAGCGCAGAGCCAGGTTCATTGAACCTCTAAGGTACAGAAAGGAGCGTCCGTCAAGTCCAGGTCGCTAGGATGAAGATTGTCAGGTCTCTTAGGCAAGGGATCGCGCAAGATCGTGTTCGCTGCGGGTCTTGAGCCGAGCTCACCCCATCCAGGTCGGAGCGACCAAAGCCTCCAGCGTGACTTAAGTTTCCAAGGCTCGTTCCTCAAGCCTTAAAAACTAGGGGGCTTCTGTTATACCCGGGAAAATGAAGGGTTGACGTGGGAAAGTCACGTTAAAGCTGACCTGCTCCCGTCAGGGCAACACGCACACGTCAGGCCTGCAAAATAATATGGAGCTCACACGCGTCCATTCCTCTGCAGTAAGTCATGCGAGGTCAGCTTGGAAAAAGGAAAATGGGACGTAAAGCCGGATTATATCCTGACAATCACACCAACCCATAGATTTAATGATGATTACACGCTTCAATTTGATATAAAATGAAGAAGTCCCCTCCATTAAGGGGATTCGGCCATTCTTTACAGAAAAACAACTCTCTCTCTCTCTTGTAAAAGAAAACACTAACTTTTTCATAACTCTTATGTACGTCAGTCCGCTTCGCGACCTGACCCACACTAATATCAATACAAATCAGTGGACGTAGGATTTGCTACCTTAGCATCCGAACCACTTTAAAAGTCTTCTTTGCATTTATTTCACTTCATATATCCTTTATCACGTGTATTAATTCATCAAAAAGTGATACCCACGTGACAATTGGTTGGTGCCGAAAACTAGCATCAACAAAATTATTATTGTTTTACAAGTCCACGATAATAATTAATAAGTGTATTATTAGTTCTGTTTCCGTGTGCAATACCTTATTTGGGCATACATAGCCAATTCAATCATCATACTTTCTCAAAATTTATAAGTATTAATTTTTATTTAAGAGTAAACGACTTTTTCCCACCCAAATAATGACTTAATAACACTTTTCCATCCACCAAATTTTAAAATACCATTTTATTACCTAAATTTATATTCCGTTTCCAATTCTGGCATCGTTACGACCCTACACCACCACCATTCTCTTTCTTGATTATCACTCACCATGACCTTTCAATCCCTACTCCCGTCGACCCCGTCAATCGCCGACAATCGAGAGATTAGGGTTTGTACAGCCGCCCTCCAAAGTCAAATTCTGATCAATCACAACCACTAAAATCCAACATTCCACTATCAAAAGACTCATTGACCTCCCATTTTCAAAAGCCCCAACAGTCTGCACTGAGTTTACTCTTTTTTTGTTTTTAGAATATAAATTCGAATAGTAAAATGATATTTTAGAAGTCGATAGATAAGAAAATGTCATTAAACCATTATTTGGGTGGTAAAAAGCAGTGAACGCTTTTTTTAAAGAACAAAAGTAGCTGTAAAATTAGTAACTTACCAATCATATTCTTAATGAAACAATAAATAATTGATTGATGATATAAAACGTTAGATTATGCTAGACTATTGACAGTACAAAACTCAATAGTCTAGTACTAATTAAAACATGGAGATCTAAAACCCCTGAAGTATTTGGTAAATACATAAACCGCCTCTCATTTTGGATATTGCTATCAACCCCCTGCCGTTTGTCAAAGTTATCCAAATCCTTCACCTGACAAATGCAGATCATTTAAAGACCAAGTTTAACCCTATTATTAAAAAAAAAAAAAATTTTTAATTCATAAAAAAAATTAATAAATACAAAGGGTCAAAGAGAAGCACTCTTTCACCACATGTTCCCTCTAACGTTCGTCATTGGCCAAAAACAAAAAAAAAAACCTGGTAGCTCTTCTTCTCCCACCGCCCTACGACCTTCACCTCCTATAAAAGGAAAACGATAGAGTTACCGAAAAGTATACACCGAATGACGTGACAAAATCCTGACCGTTGATTAATATTAACTTATAATGAATCAACGGTTAGGATTTTGTCACGTCATTCGGTGCACAAATTCGGTGTATACTCGTCGGTAACTGTAGCATTACTCCCTATAAAATCCAGCAAAATCAGAAATGAAGCAAAAAAACAAAAAAGATCAAATACTAATATGAAAAACCATGAGACCACAGCCCTTAAGCCGCCATTCTTCATGCACCAACAACCTCCATAGTCCATCCCCACCATTTTCGCATCACCACTACCATAATCGCCTCTCAACCTCCATCCCCACCACCGTCACACCACGCCTACTATACTCCGAAAGCTCCCCTCCTTAACCTCAACAACCAGCAGCAACCCATTAGCCATTCTCTTTATTTTCAGTGAACATAAAATAATCCAAGTACCATATCACATCAAAATTCCAAAAACTTTAACCAAAAAACATTTTGTTTTAGAGGTAGGAATTTGGGACCCGACCCAAAAAAACCCACCCAAAAAACCAGGCTTAGGACCGGTCCTTACAAGGATCGATCTTAGAAGGTCTAGTCCCAAAACCGGACCAGGCCCATGGAGGAGGGCCCAAGCCCAGGTTCAGTCCCTCCTCCAAGGCCCGGGCTTGGGACACGTCCCAAACCCCCAGTCCAAGTTCGTTTAAGCCCCTTGTAAATATCCAAAACCCCTTATTTTATAGGAAATAGATAATAAATATAAGGGTTAAAATGAAATTTACATATTAGGAGGCATATTGAAAGTTCCCAAGCCCATAGGACTGGTCCTATCGGCCCATGACAGGTCCTAGGGACTAGTTCGGGCCCTGAAAAATTTCATGGGCCTAGGACTCGTGTATTGGGTTGATTTTTTTGGCCAAATTCCGGTTGAGATGTCCAAAATTCAATCTGACACCACCCCTTAAACCACCGCCTCCACTCTATAAAACCGCTTTAACCCTAACATTTGGTAGCCTCTCGTTCGCTGGCAGCTGGTAAGATTAGGGATTTGGATAAACAGTAAAATTAGAAATTCAGACCAAGCAGGATGCTGGTCGGACCAATTTGGTCTAGTTTTCAAAACCTTATTAATGACTCCTATGGGCTTTTTTTTTAGACTTGCTTGCATTGAAAGAGCAATGTATATTGTTAATCCACAATATGTATCCGGTAAATTATGTAATGCATATAATTATCCTAGTAATTTTATATATTTAGACAAATATAGATATGATAAAAAAGTAATACGAAGATTATTGTGGTTACGTCATGAACTCATAAATGGTGCTAGAAGATTAGGATGATTTTATAGATAGGCTTGAAGGAAAAACAAACTTCTGATTCACCATAAAATATAACTTCAATTATAGTTCTAGTAATAATAAAATTGTTATCAATAAATATTCAAACTTTAATGTTTATCAGTTTGTTTAAAATTTTAATTTATATAATCTTTTGATATTTTCTCTTTCTCATTCAAAACTCTAATGATACAATTAGTCAATTAAGAAATATATATCAATTTTGGCAATTAGTCAATTAGTGGTTGTTTAATTTAGTCCACACCCACAACTTTTATAAAGTATTACTAACTCTCCTAAAATCAATACAAATTCCTTGATACATGTACTATTTTATAAGAAAAGTAGGAGATTTAGATCATAATAACAAGAGTTAATGACAATTTCCCACCAAATGATGACTTAATAACACTTTTCCACCCACATACTTTTAAAATACCATTTTACTATCTAAATTTATATTTCGATGGTGAAGAGAGGCAAACTTGGTCTGAGTTATTGCGGCTTTTGAAAAGGGGATGCCGATGAGTCTTTTGGTGGTTGAAGGTTGGATTTTGGGGGTTGAGATTGATTAAAATTTGACTTGGGAGGGACGACTATGCAAACCATAATCGCTCGATTGCTGGCGATTGGCGGTGTTGGTGGGAATAGGGTTTGAAAGGTTTTGGTGAGTGATGATCGGATAAAAGGATGGTGGTGGTCTGAGGTTGCAATAATGCTAGAATCGGAAACAAAATATAAATTTGAGTACTAAAGTGATATTTTAAAAGCCTATGAATGAAAAAGTGTCATTAAACCATTATTTTGGTGGGAAAAAGTTGTTTACTCTAATAATTATAATAAACAACTACAGTAAAACCTCTCTATAGTCATGGTGAGACTAACTAATTGTATTACTATAAGGAGGTTATTACTTAATAGAAGTGTGGTTACAATTTTTTATTTATTTTATAATTCATGTTTTAATAGTACAATATTAGGATTTAAATTCATGTTTTAATAGTATTAGGATTTCAAATTTAGCGCTTCAATTGCCTACTTTTAAAACGGATAGAAGATCATGTCTTGGAACTAGCAAATATAAGTGTCCTTGATGGAATTGTAAATACAGTTGCTGCATTGTCAATTGATGTGATGCCACAGACAATTGCCAATTGTTTTAAACAGTGCAAGATAGGACCCCCGATGTCGATGAATTGCAAGTTACAAATTAAGTGGAGAAGGAGAATCAAAGAGTCATAGTAGAATTGAGTAATTATATTTGACAATTTTACTACACTAATCGAATGGATATTAATATTTTTCTCAATTATCCAAATGAACAAGAAGTCATATATGTTTTATGTGAAGAAGAAATTATTGCTACAATTAGAAGGAAATAATCATGAGTATGATAGTATGGAGATACAAAAAATTTCGTACCTAGAAGCTCTAAACAAACTTGAGATGCTAGAAATATTTTGGTTTCAACAAGAAGATGTCCATGCTAACGAGTAATGTACCCGTAAGTTAAAAGATGTGGTATCAACTCTAAAACATAAATTATTGTCCCAAACAACTTTAGATAAATATTTTATTTCATCTTAAACCTTTAATGTAATATAACATATTTTTTTTATAATATACAGATAGTTATTACTATGTAGAGGCAACTTTCTTTAAGACGAGAATTAAAAAAATTATAACCTTTTATAATATAGAATTTATTCTTATTTATAACTATTTTAAAATAAAAATAATTTTTTTTATAATTATATAGAGTTTATTCTTATATAAAATACATGTTCAAAAGATTTAGCCTATTTATTCACGGGCATAGAAAACGGAAGGCCGGTGCTTCACGACTTCATTTTTTTTTTCTATTTTTTCTTAGTTTCGCCCTTTATAATTTGACTGGTGCGCAGACTCACACAACACGCACACCAACTGAGGCCGCCAGCTTCCACCCAGCACGCCAGCAATGGTAGTCGGCGTTCTCGCTTTACAGGGTTCTTTTAACGAACATATTGCAGGCACCCTTTCTTTTCTCTTACATCATGTTAATTTCGTCTCATTTGTAACGTTTTTATGTGGATATAATCTTGTTGAGTGATTATTTATGCAGCTCTTAAGAAGCTAGGAGTGAAGGGGGTGGAAATTAGGAAGCCGGAGCAGCTTCAGAATGTGAGCTCTCTTATCATTCCCGGTGGTGAAAGCACCACCATGGCCAAGCTCGCCGAGTACCACAACCTGGTTATTCTCTCTTTAGATTTTTTCTTTTTCTTTTATGTATTAAGTATCTTTTGTGTCTATTGCTGATAGATTATGTATCTTGATGAAAGTGGGTTTTCTTGTTCTTATTTAAGTTCTGGAAACCCTGTGTGGTTTGATAATTAATCCTTGTATCTTTTTTCCAAATATTACTGAATTAATACGAATGAATTTTGTCTGAAGTAATAGTCTTGAATTGCATGTCAGAGAAATTATTGTGATTTGTGAGTGTTTTGTGATTAATGTGTGATTATTTGATTACTTTTTCTTTTATTGGAAGCTAAGGTTCATATATTGGCTGGCATAGGGCATTACTGGAGTCACTGTAACTAATTTATTGTCACCACAGAAACATATATTAATTTGGTTATGAAATGACGGATAGCTTATGCTTGAGAGAAAACATTGTTACTGCTATAAAAAAGAAAGGCTTGTATCTAGGAAATCTATGTTTTCTTTTACCATCTCATATAAGAAGATACACTTATCTTTTGACATCTATTTTTTTCCTTTTTCATTTGTAGTTTCCTGCCTTGCGCGAGTTTGTTGAAACAGGAAAACCTGTTTGGGGAACCTGCGCAGGTCTTATTTTCTTGGCAAATAAAGCTGTTGGTGGGTTTTTCTTCTGTTGATTCTTCTTTCATCTTAACCTTTAATTGTGGATTGTGTTAGGGCTGTTTGACATGACTCCAGCAACTTCTTTTCCTGGTTTTTTTATTACCAATTTGAAT